>NC_052408.1:7768765-8084265 GCF_009389715.1 Phoenix dactylifera | reverse complement strand
AGCTAAACTGCTTGCCACCTGATTTGCTTGAACCAATGTCTCACTCTATACTGTACATATTCTATATTGTATCATACATATTGTATATTGCATGCTGTACATATCAAGATAAAAGACATGGAATGAAAAGATACAATATACAATATGAACATTAATTATACTAACAACTGTGTCCTTGTTGTATAGCCAGAAAATCACAGTGAGGGAATCAATACAAATTAACTAGATCACTTACCTTTCCCTTAGTTGTTATCTTGCAGCAGCCCAATCTCAACCTGGGCTCCAAAGTGTCCTATTGGTTTGGTCTAGACAAAATATGGGTCAGGTAATGCCGGCCCAATTGCACCATATTCAATATCACGTGCCTTTCACGTGACAAAAGCATCGATCGCAGATACCTAGATGGAGCGTCACCACCACCCCTTCTCTCGAGATCATAAACCTCGCATTTTTCCTCCCATGGCGCCCGACCCGCTCCTCCTCGATGTCTGCCAAAACCCTAACCCTCAGCTAAACCTCTCCTATCTACTCCCCCACCCACAACTACTGCTTTATACTCGTATTAGATGTAGGTTGATATCATTGACCCCAATGGAAGGTTTTTGGCATGCATATGTGATCTTGCTGGTTAATCCAATTATATAGGTCATAGTTAAGGTGACATTCCTTGCATCGCATTTTAGGACTTGATTTTCCTATGTTTTGAAGCCGTTAGCTACCATTCCAATGCTTATCAACTGTCCTTTCTTCTTTGGCATGTTTTAAGATTGATCTCCCTCCTAAATGTATAGAGTTCATTTGTATTGGTCATTGGGTCGTGGAGGCTACCACAGAGAAGAAGCTTAAGTATTTATCTATCTTTACTTTTGTAGCTAATAATCAATTATTGCAAAATTCTTTTCTAATGTGATTTTTCCATTGTGTTATGTATTTAACTTGGTTACCTCCATCATTAGTTAGTTTTGGAGGTTTTATTGGCTGCAGATTCTCTATTATTTTTGTTTGCACTACGTGAGTCCCAAGTCATATTGGAAAGCCTCGAACTTATAAATACATGCTATATTCAGTGCTGAAATGTATTTAGTTCCATATCAACTATGCACTGGATAGACCTTGAATATTTACACAAAATTAGGAATCCAAATGTTCAAAGTCATTGTTGGGGATTGTACGTAGAGGTCGCATCGGAGATTCAAAAAGAGAACAAATGCATGTATCATCACTTGATTGGGTGGTATGCTTGTGTAATGACTTCATTTCACCTCCTTTTTTTTTTTTACTCTTTGGTAAATCGGATAATTTAAATTAAATAAGAAAAGATACATCTGTGAGAATCAGAAAAATAATATATTACAAAACTGGAAAGGAATATTAGCCATAGATGCCCACTTTTTCACCTCTTTTCTTTTGAGACAAAACTTCATTTTAGTTCTTAAAGTTTACATCTCATATTTTTGTACCATTCATTTCTTTTACTCATATCTTAGCAGTTTATTAGTTACCCATATTACACCCTTTGTTTCAGAATATCCCTAGCTGATTAAAATACTGAAGTACTTATTTATATTACTGTTTTTTTTATATCCTGAATTTATTACCTACAGATTTTACCATTAGCCTTGGCCAACTTCCTCATGACAATATGTCTTTCTCTCAAGTAAACCAGCACTTGGTTGATTTGTTATTTTAATACTTTTCTGCAAGTAAACCAACAATTACCTCTGCAAGTAAATCAATTCACTGCCCTAGTGCCCTCTGGTGACATCCTATTGTGGTTGCACCTAACTAAGCAATTGAGATCCAGGTAATAGCATTGTACATAAGTTGGTTTATTATAGAATTTATGCAGGCAACAATCTAAATCATATGTATCCAACAAACGTTTCAGCTATTAGATTGAGATCTAACAACTTTAATTAGGCTAAGCCCCTGAGAACCTCATACTCTTGATTATACTTTCCAAGAAAACAATTCAAAACTCAAGCTCCGATCGAAATTAACCTAGATGATCTCAATGTTCCAAATTGATCAAATTAAGCTTGGATTTAGACTCATAATATATCCTTAAACATGATCAAAGCCTAGGTAGGCAGGATACTTATTTATTTATTTTATTTGTTTTGAGAGAAAAGGAGGGAAGAGAAGCTCCGTAGAGAAAGTTTTATGCGGATGATCAATCTGCCGTCGAGACTGCTGACACTATGGCATTCCTGCTGCTCCGCGGAGTACCAGAACCCATACTCGAAACCCTCCGTAAACCCTAAACCGGGAGAAACCTGGGAGCTTCGTCTGCCTCCCCCATGGCTTTGGTCTCCGGCCTTCGATCCCTAAACCGTATCTCGCTCTCTTCTATGCGATCATTCGTCCCCAAATCCAAGGGAACGACGCCGTCCCCTTCCTCTGCCGCTGCAGGTGCCCGAATCGCCGCCACCAGAACCGCCGCCTCCTCCTCCCCTTCTCCAACTCGCCGTTTCCCATCGTTCTCGAGGTCCGCCCCCCATAATTAAGGTTTATTTTCTGTAAAAATGGTCTTTTTGGATAAAATATGAGATTGTTGGGTGGTTTTATGAAGGTCTCCGGTGGAACTGGGATGCTTGAATGGGTCACTCTTCCCCCTTCACAGTGCAGTGGCGGCGGCGAGGCTGACGTCGTGCCTGAGCTTGACGTCTAGGAGCTGCCGTGCTCTCTCACAGGGTACACTCTGCTTCACCTATCCTGGACCCTAGGGGTCCTATTCAATTAGTACTTTGGATGCTCTATGAGTAGCTTTGGCACTGCCTCTTTGAATTCGCGGAGAGATTGATGCTTGTTGTGGATTTGATGTAGCTTGAGCTAAAACACTTGGTTTCATAAACCTCTGAATAAGTTTGTTGAGTCCAAGCAAAATCTTAATTTGGTTAATTTGGTTGGATTGTGGGTGCCATTGTTTAAATTATGTTATTGCTATCATATTGTTAATATGAATCCAAATGATGTTATTTTTATATATGTATGTTTCATCTTTATGTGCATTCCTGGTGATCTATTGAAATTTTTGCAGTTGGATTATTCTTATGCATTTTCTTAATTTTTTAGACCATGCTCCCTTCATAGGGAATTTCTCTTCATTGATGGGAGTTTTTTCCTTTGTCTCTTGCTCTCTCTTGCCAACTACATTACTGTGTAATTTATGTCTCTCCATTGATAAGATTTAAATGTTTATTTTGTGTAATGCTAGTTGTAGTGCATGTTTGGACTCGGTGTAAGCTGATTTTGTGCTGTGGATGGTGAAAAAACATGGAACATTCAATGAGTGTATTATGGAGAAACATTTTTAATGGAAAAATAGTAAGCATATTATTTGTAAGAAATCATAAGCAACAAATAACAAATATATCTATTGTGCTATTTAAGTTGCTAAGGTGTGCATGATTTTAGCTTTGAAAAATTCTAAATGAGATGGTGGATATGCTTGATTTTATTTGTCCATCGCATAAAGATCGTGTGGTTTGAAATCAAGTCTCGACATTGTGTCTGTGCCTTACCTCCTTTTTTTTCTGAGAGAGGGGGAGAGAGAGAGAGAGGACTGTGCCTTACCTATTCATAGGACTGTTTTTCCTGGAATTTGTAAGCAATTAATAGTGACTCAATATGTGAAAGCTCAAGATAATGAATGTCGAACATTTCAGTTGGCTCTGTGAAAAGAGTAGGTCAGTTTTCTTACTTTATTTAGCTTCTTTGTTATAGTAATGTAAATCAAATCTTAACACAACATCAATATGTCTGCACATGCATGTACAGGAACCCCTGGTCTGACACCAAATATGATATGGAATTCCGATAATTTAGTTCAAGAGGGAAAACAAGTTGTAGACTACCTTCTGCTTATATAATAGACAAGAACTGCAATGTAACTGATAATATTTATAATCTTTCAAAGCCAACTTAAGGTATTTGGTTCCTGCAGGCACATAATACTAGCAGTGTTGAGAGGAACAAACCAGGCACTTGCAGACATACCAGTTATGCTTCCCAGAATCTCGAGTATGCTTTACTCTGTTAGCAGTATGGATTGATCAGCTACTCATGTGACCTGACAGTAATTAATAAAAACTGTCCATTTTATTTATAGACCAATCTATTATGAGTATGTTTTGATAAGAAAATTTATGGAGGCAAGGGCAATTTTTTGATTTGTCAAAGCAGAAGTTGCATCAGGTTTTCGGCATACAGCTGCACACCTTTTCACTCTGTTATCTAATTTTTTTTCTTTATACAGTCTGTTTCCTCTCCCTCTCTCTCTCTCTATATATACACACACACACACACACACGCAAACATGCATCTGTGTGTTTTTTGTGTTATTTCAACACAGAATTGATCTGTAGCACTGAATGTGTAGGCTGCGGTGCGTATTTGTTACTTGATGTGTCATTGCTTGAACCTGCTATTTGGATCTATTTGTATTGAAATATTTTCATAGGCTTACTCTGCATATGCTGTTACAATCTATTTTAAAATGAAGAGAAGATTCTTCTTATGTGTGGAGCTAAGAGATTTTGTTGGGTTTCAATATCCGAGTCATGGTTGAACTTTATGGTCCTTATGGTCTTATGTACAAGAGATCTGCTTATTGGCTTCAACGTGATGAGGTTAGCAATTCTGTCAGAGTTGAGTTTTGGTTAATTTGGTCAAAATCTGAGGCAGCCTGAGGTCTTAGGTGGATCAATAGAAATATATTATATTTGCAGGACGAAATGGATTATCACATTGGCTTGCTAAGGAGAGTGTTAGCGTTAAAAAGACATTGTGTCGATTGGAAAAATTATTCTGAACTTGCTTTGCTTCTTCTGGACATGATGCAGTTTCCTGCTGTCAATCCTTTATTTTCTGCTCTCTTCTTGGCTTTCTATACTATTGCTTTCCCTAATGAGGCCATTGATTTTTGTTGAATCATTAAGGGAAAAGGATAGTTGACATTCTGATTTTTGCTATTGATTACATGCTGCTGCTTTGTGTTAAAGATCTGATGAGCTGTGTCATCTTCCAGAAGGAAGAAATTCAATTGAAGGATAAGTTACATGGATGGAAAGAGATTGCATTAGTATTATCAGGAACACTAGAAAGCTGAAGCAGCTAGCTCAGTATATGGTTGATTTGGAATTCATTGCGATAAAATACAAAATATTATTATTGACTTAATCATGGAGTCACCAGACTCAGTATTGAATAACTGGATTTTAGTGCATGTTGGTACACACAGAGGGCTAGAGTGAATTTTTTAACATTCATGTATCAGAATCAAGTTAACAGATTGTCCTTTTCCAGATGGAATTGATGGTACGTGAAACATGATTCATCCTTTTGGAGTTGAAGATGGGAACGGCTGATCTGCAAACATTTTTTTCCTTGTTATAAGAATAGGGAAATTGCTTTGATAATCCTGAAGAGTGATAATCCTGAAGATAGTTTATAAACATTTCGCTGCTTTTGGAATATAACAGTGCAATTCATGTTGAATTCAACGATGAACCTTGTAATATAATTTCGATTATGTGGAAACTGATTTATTTAGGATAAAAATACCGATATATTATTATTTTAGGTAATAAATTGATGTATTAGAGTCAACTCTTGACTAGACCCCAAATTTAGCTTTTCTTTTTTCTAATGTGAGTGATGTATTCATTATATAGAGATTGGTCTCTTTGTTCCAAGGTGACACTATAAGCATGGTACCATCCTGGACATGGAAGAATTCCTAGTACCCTTCTTTAGTATTGCTGTTTATGTGCTGGATTGTGAGGTGATACTCATGTTTCCATGCGTCTTCTTTTGTATTTTATTACTCACTTCATATATATATATATATATATATATATATATCTTTTATACTTCTCGCATAATTTTGGTGATTCAGTGCGACAATAGATTGGTGCTGTGTTATGGCATTAAAAACGTCCACCTGAACACATGTTGTGGATGCATGGGATGTACTTCGACTCGAAATTATTGGCCTGAAATGGATAAAACCTCGATGCCTTCCGTAGTAATAATCGTCAAGAAAAATGATTTTGGTTCAGCTTCTGTTTTCACCAAAGTATGCATGGTCCTGCTGCCGCCCAGAACACAATTTGAGATTTGATGTATCTGAGATCAAGAGAAACACGCACCACAGGATGTCAGATTTCTAAGTCGCAGAGAATTTTGTTATATTTGAGGTGATAGCAGCAGCCAGATCATGTAAAGCAATCAGCGAAACGTGTGAACCCCACAACCGGTGATAGGAAGTCAACAGTGAGAGAGCTTTGATGACTCATGATAACCTGATCCCCTGTCATTCTATTTTGCCAGTGGAGTAGGGCCCTTCGCACCAGTGCGTGTTTCCTTGCTGCTGTTCTCATTCCACGCACAACGTCGGACATCTTGCAAAAGCCTGTCATCCATGAACCAGTAGCTTAAGAGATGCAGTACGCCTTCTAAAGACCAATCCATTCTTGGTTGATGTCATACAAGTAGCCCTGTTCATAGGCCGGAGAGGGGTCCTACTCGCTCTCAGGGCGGATTCAATTGAACTCTAGGTTGCCCATCTCGATCGATTTCTCATAGGTGGTGGTGTGAGGCTACCGCCGGTGGCGGAATGGCCGGAGCTTTTTTTGGCTGCTGCTTCATAAAGATCGAAGTACTCGGGCCTAGGAATTTCCCATCTTATGGTGAAAAAAAATGTAATGCTCGAATTCTTTTTTTCTCAAGGTATATGGTGCCACCAAAATTCCAACCCTGGACCTCTTCCATGAGAAAGCCCTTGGAACAAAAAGGGGCAGCAGCCAGTCAAGCTAAGATCATGCTCAAATTCAACAGGAATCTTTTGGTGCAGTGCTTGTGTCAAAGGAGTTATACAGCAGCAGTGTGCTACAAGTCTAGAAATGATCCAAATAAATAAAGTGTAGTAGAACAATGCACACCTCTGCCAACGTAACAACAGATGCTGAAATTTTAAGCTTCATCAGTGGCTGCTGCTTTGGCTCCTTCTCCCCAGAAAAAAGAGGAGGAAGAGGGGGGAGAGAGAGATTGTAACAGGAGCTGGCTCTTGGACTGAAATCAGCTTGTCATGCTGTTTTATCAAATTAAATATATGGATATATTGCGTCCTGGATGTAACGGACATGCCAATAAAAGAGGCTGCCAGTTTCCAGGTCCTTGGAAACGTCGAAGACAGGTTGATGAAATCATTTATTATGCTGGAAGCAAAAGAAAAGTAAAAATAACTCATCAAATAGATACTGTCACCACAGCCGTAGCAAGTAGAAATTGGGTACTTATGGGCTCTGCAAGATTATGAGCAGAGAAGCTACAAGAAAATGAGATTTTTTACTATTTCCCTGGTGGCAGGGAAACATTTCTTCATCCGTTTGCTCCAGCAGTATAAGCCGCAGCACTATATATCAAAAGTCAAAACCTCTTTATGTGAAAAATGACCTTAAGAAATCCATCAGTGGACCATCACATTGGTATTCCATAATTGATAATCTTTGACAGGGCACCATTGAGAGCTTTTTTCTCTTTCTTGACCTGAGAGGCAAGGGCAGAAACCTGAAAGCAGCACCATCAACACATTATTAGAATGAAGCGAGACAAATCAACTCTTTGATTTCATACAAGGTTGGTTTACAGGCATTCAACTCGATGGTGCAATGTCCAGCCTATTCAGAGATGCGTGTAGATTGCTTAGTCACACCTCCTGTGGAAAAAGCTTGGGGATACCATTATGCGCACCCAAAAACTTCCTTGTTCGCTGATATTCGCACGGTAATTCAATGTTCAGCTACTATCATACAATTTCGAGGAGTTACACCTGCACCATGTGGCAGGAGAACTTTCTGCATGCGCATAACTGGGGCACCTAGAATTACTCCTCTGGAAATATAGTGAATTAGGAGCCCAACAGATCCGTGGTTTCATTTAATAAATCATGTGGCTAGTCGATGCAGGCAAGCAACAAGTGACAATGGCTGCCAACCATGACCTGGTGCACGACCAATCTGATTTGGATATTTTTGTCCATGAATCAATTCTATCTAGAGTCAAAATTAGGTCTACTTAAATAACAGGTTAGGAATGCATATCTGATCCAATCTGATCACCAAATGCTCCAATCCAACCTAATTTACTCATTCCCACTTCAACCACTTCCACAACCTCAACCTATGCATGCTAAATTTTGTGCATGACAGACACAAGGTAGTTCCATCTCCTAAATTTATGAATCAAATATTTTGTGCAAATCAATCTTCTCCCCTCCCCCATATGCCACACTATAAATCCCGAATAGACTGGGGTCAAGGGACAACAAAACACAAATGTCGCACATATATGTTCACCTTCCCACGATGGCAACCCCTAACCATGACAGTCCATTTAGAAGATAGATTAATCCAGATGCAACCCATCCAGCATCTTTCACTCCACAACCCCATGTAATCCAGTGATTTAAACTAGCAAAAAGCAAGGAGTGGGATTTCATGACTATTAGAATTTGGCTTGAGAATTTTTAAATAGAGATGTTTGCAGAAAAATGTTAGACATCCACTGTTCTTCATGCGCCTATCCAAAAGATACTGCTATAGGTTAATATGCCACAGTTCCAGTACAGTTTCTGTTGTCCTAGTATAAAGTATGCAGTCTGCATCCAAAACCCTCATGTCAACAAGAATGGCTCAATGATAAGAGTTTGCACAGGTAAATGCTCAGATCTTAAGGTTGGTATGCTTAAAACCATAATGGCTAGTAATATTTTCCACACAATAGGAAGTCAACAATTATTTTCCACATAACAGGAAGTTTGCCAATATTGAACCAAACTGTTAATCAGCATATTAGCAATAACCTTTTCAAGTCTGTCAACAATAATAGTTCTCAGGGTAAAGGTCGTGTAGGTAGGTTGCTTTCCAGCTAAACCCAGAAACCTGATGAAAATCTTACCGCCCATGTTGAAAAGAGTGCTCTTCCAGAGGTTAACTTATTGTTGAATGACCAACTCAAAATAGCTTATGAATAAATCTCGATAGTCACAGCTCAAAAGATCAATTTCTCAGCATATTGTAGATGCGTCATTCAGGCAACTCTTATGCTCTGGTCCAATAGGAAGGTCCCCTTTAAATGTTTTCAGAATTCTTCTAAGCATACACTTATTCAAGCCTCCATTCCAAAAAAGAAAAAAAATATATTCCACTACACAATTGGTATATGCATCAGTACATCCTATGATCCATATATTGCCTTTTATTGAGGAGTGAGAAAATAGATCTATTAGCTATTTAGCTACACACCAATGGAAATGAGAACAAACTTAGATACTCAAAATTCTAGAAACACAAAAGCGTCAAGAGCAATAATTACCTCATTTGCATGTGTGACATAGCTAGCAATTTGGTTCTATAGCTTATTCTTTGTTCCTTAGAAATGAATGCACTTTCTTGTATTAGAATTTGTTTTCCACCCTCTTTTGCTAATCCCTTCAATGTCTAGATGATCCTAAGGATTCTCTTCCTACTAGAACCTCTCATCGAAATTCAAGTATTCATAACCAATTTGAAGAGCATAGGCTTCAGGTTGAACTTCTTGAAAAATTAATGCATCAGTATATGCTACAAGAGGCCAAACCCATGTTATTTGGGTAAAAATTAAAGTTTTAGATTAAGACAGATGTGAAACCTCAGATGACAAGTGGACAATTCAAAGTTATCTGTGCTAATCATATAGAAACGGCAGTGTAAAAATGGTATTGAAAGAACAAGCATTTAAGGAGCAAATAAAGTTTATAGCAAGAAACTAACCTCTGATCGGTACCGAGATGCTTCTCCTATGGGAAGTTCATTAATGACATCTTTTAGATCTGACAAGACAAAACCAACTTCAATTAAAACATTAAAAAGAACAACCATCTCTATGTTAGTCCAATTTGTCTATTATTCTAACTTGAAGATATCAATTCCTGCATACCTGATGCTTTTCTCTCAATCTTGTTGACATAACGTAATTCATTTCGAATTCCACGACCTTCTTCTCTGCAATTAACATTCCTAGTTGTTAACCCAGAAAAAAAAAAAGTGGCAGGCAAAAAACAGGAAGAATGAAATGTTTGAAGAAGAGGAAGATGACAAACATAAGCTTCATCCTTCCTTCTCTCATTTCCTGTTCTGCTTTTAAAGCCCTTTCCTGGAATACAAGGTACAGAATGTTATAGGCTAGCAATCAAATTTTTTTTAACCTAAATATTGAGAAAAATGAAGGAAATACAACTATCCAAGAAAGAATACTTTCATTGTCTATATGCCTATAGTTATTGGCGAATGAAATAAACTTGTACATGATAATGATCTTGGCTATTTCAAGATCTGGAAGACTACCTGAGAAAATTTACTTTATAATGGAAGAGCCATATAAGCATAGATTATTAATTTATTGGTATTAAAGTTTATGTAACTGTTGTGTCTATCTGTGTATCTTTAAAATTTTCAAACTTGTCAGACCAGCCCAAAAAAAGGGGGAAAAATTCAGACCAGTTTAATCCACACCAATTATGATTTGTCATCTTAAAGCGACGAGGTACCAAAAGTATAATTACTCAAAGACAAAGAGACACACAAAACAATCTGTCAAAAAAAAAAAAAAAAGAACTTCTATTCAACAGAAGTCACTTAACATATTCTTTTTATGGCAGAGTGCCGAGAATCAACAAATCCAAGAATTCTCTATATGCAGAGCTACTAAAGGTTAAAAGAATGCCATGAATATTCATGCTGAAGTATAAGCATTTCTGAGAAAATATCTAACCACAAAGGACATCTATCAAAGAGAAAAAAGGTCAGATATAGTAAAGAGATCCACCTAATGCCTTAAAAGATCACTTTCATTAAACAATTTTCACATCATGTTATCATCTTATTGGTGCCAAGAATCTACAGATGCACATAATGAACTATATGGTGAACCATCAACAAAATATTAGGTAGAAAATCTAATGTCAGTTCAATGCAACCAAGGTTCGAAATATCAAGTATTAAACCCATATAGACCACAGATGGTATGGTAAACATGCCATATTGAAAAATAATAAGTGACATGATTTGACATGGCTAACACACCCTGGTTGCATCTTATTTTTGCCTCTTTTTTTATTTAAATTTTTGATATAAACAGCATTACCATTTTCAGTCAACCTAAAAGCAAAATAAGACTATAAATACTTATTGGATGACAGACTAAATCATTTATACACCTCTAAAAGCAAAGTATTACCTCTAATTTTTTGCTTTCATTCTTCACGAGATTGACTGATTGCCGCAACTCATTTACATTGGCTTGAGCATCAGAAAGCAAAGACTGTAGACAAAGAAACAGTACAGCCCAATGTGTCATATCAAATTATGTTCCATTTATAGATGTTCAAACCAAAATTAAATTTTACACAATGAAGCACATAACATTCTTTGAACATTCAAACTACATAAAAATAAGCATTATGTACATTCTATGAAACTAAAACCTGAAAAAGCCAGCACTTTTCCAGAAATGAAGAACTCATTTATTCAAAAAAAAATTGTGAGCAGAGGAAGAATTCTTCTTGCAGTATCCCAAAGAACAAGAAGAAACAATTTTCCAACTCAGTGGTGATCAAGACAAAGAACTACAATTGCTTGGTCTGCTCATGAAATTTCATGCTGCAAACATTCTGAAAAATGCATTGGTTGCTTTTGTGTAATATCTTAGGTACATATAGATTAGAGGTAGTGAATAATGAAGCAGATATATCTTGAGAGACATATTGAAATGGTGTGGCATTCAACTCCTTCACTGGAGTACAAAGTGCAACAGAGTTAATTGATCTTCCAGGGATGATTTTTTCTAAAGCAAGGTCAATATTAATTATTGACATTATTAGTACAATTTTTAGCTTTGTCCAGTAGGAAAACAAAAAATAAAACAAGAAATAAAAATTGCATTACCTAACATATATGTTAATAGAAAGCTACAAGATCTGCATGGGACTGAAGTCATGATCCAAGAAAGTCTCAAGATTCCAAAGGCAACTGCTCAAGCCTCAGGTTGAAAGAAATAAACTAAAACAGAAAAGAGAAAATATATATAGATGGGAAAGAAGACCAGCTAGTTTCATCAATGTCATCAAGACAGATATTACAACTTCTACTATTAGTAATTGGATTCTAAATACATCATCAAAAAATTTGATGCCTATAGGTTAAGGGATCAAAACAGCCCATAGAAAGAAAGGAACAAGGCAGATATGGTTTGCCCAATCTAGAAAGCTGGCACATAATATAATTGAAATTAAAACCACTTAAAAAACATTTTAAATACCTATGGGATGCCAAGGCATCCCATCATCTAGAGTGTTGGCATGGGACAAGTCGGGAAATGGACTAGGATGAGACAGGACATCCACGGTCCTAGGCGTCGGTACGTAGGGTTTCACAATCCATAAAAAACTGGAACGATTCCATCCCACACCATTTAAAACCTTTCTCCAAAATTTGAAGTAGTTAATTCAACATCTAAGACAATAAGGAGGTAAACTAGATAGGATAGCATTAGACATAGCAAACAGATGATGAGAACCTGACTTACTACAAAAATTCTATCTTCAACTTTTCCATGAGTGAAGCTTATTCTATTGAATATTAAAGGGAGATCTAAGTTAAGGCTTCTAAAGAATCAACTTATGAAAATGAAAAAAAGAAAAAAGAAAGTAAAAAGAGCAACGGTCTTGTTTTAGCTTCCACTTCAAAAAGACATACTCAACTTGTTGTTCAACATCCTCATTAACTCCAAATTATTAATAAATATTAAAAAAATCCTACAAAAAAATGACGTAGGCTTTGTGAAAGTAGACAAATTCTTAGCTACCAAAAGCGAGTGTCGGTGCAAGAAAGGATTCAATTGCAAGTACACAGAAGCAGATCTCTTAAAAAAATGAATAAGACACATCTAGGAAGCAGGTTCAGCATGAGCTTTGGGAGAGATTCGGAAGCAAGTCCACCACCCTATGTGAAAGACTTGTGCTCCTAAGGTCAAAATTTTCATTCATCATATCATCACTTAATCATTAAGAGAAACCCAAAAAAATAATCAAGCCATCCCCACTTCGATAATTACACAAGTAGAGCTACTACTATCTTTCTAACTTAAGTAATAAGTCAACTTTGATAGGTTTATGATTGCTTGAGACGAAATACGGAATCAGCAACTGTACCTATCTGTGTTGTTCATGTAATTTCTGCACACAACTTTTTTCCAACCTTTTCTCTCAAAATTTGAGACCCAGTAACTTAAGGAGTCATATTATGAAAGAAACAAAGTTTACCAACTAATAGTTAGAATCTTACACTAGCCTATGCAAAAATAAAGTACTATACAGCAAAAATGATAATGTGGAAAACAGAAGGAGGAAATTCTCATGCCCACCTCATTACTTACGAAAATACGCCTCACATTCCAGATCAGAAAGCGCCTTGGTCCTACATATTGAAAGAATAAATACCATTAGATTTTACAGTTCGCATCATTACTCTAAAAGAAAAGTCAAGAGTGATGCTAGACCACTCTCAATAAAGAAAAACTTTTTTTTGTGTGTGTGTGTGTGTTTTTTTTTTTTTTTTTTTTTTTTGGGGGGGGGGGGGGGGGGGGCACTACTAGGTTATATACTCTCAGACTTATTAATTCGGAGAGATTATTAGCCTTAACATTCAACATTTAAAGTTCAAATCTACTAATCCCATCTATATTGTCTTGAAAACCGCAGCCACAAAATAAAAAGTGCAAATTAAATTGAAAAATAACAAAAAAGAAAAGGAAACTACTTTTAAACAGGACCAGCCCTGCTGTTCCAGCAATTCCAAGAGAGAGGTTCGGATGTGATGATGCAACAATAACGCCCTCTGCGAACAATTCGATATAGAACTATATAAGTTTCCCAAAAAATGGAAAAAAAAATACAATAGAAACAAAAATAGATGCCAAAAGAAAGAAAAGAAACATAAACAATGAGATCGACAACAAAATTAAACCTTTAATCTTCCCAAAGACCAACTCTTCGCCAACAGCGTACTGGCCCTGAACCCATTCCATCATGCCCTAAATCATCCGTAAAAATAAGTGAGAATATGCTGGAATTAAAGAGTAAACGAACACCTCAATAGTAAGAATTCTGGGACGTACTCTGGCTTCCTGGAGACTTGATTTGGAGGCGGAGACGGCGTGGACGAGCCTGGACTTGGCGGCCCGGAGGGTGGCATCGGTGGCGTCGCCGAGGGTTTTCTTGACATCTAACGCCTGCCGAACAGCGTACTCCACCCATCGAGTCACCTCCCCCGCACCTACGTCCCCGGCCGCCGCCGCCTCCGGCCGCGCCACCACGCTCTCCGAGCTGCTTTCGGACTCCGTCGCTGCCGCCATGGTTTCGTATCGTGGTGACATCGCGAGAGGCTGCCGCGGTTATGAAGTAAAATTGTTCGAGGTCCGGTTCGGCGTCCGGTCCTCGTGACCGAACCGGACCGGCTCGCCGACTTTATAAATTCTCAGACTCTACCTCTGCCGAGTGTCGAGCAGGAAGGGAAAGCGCCATTCCGCGAGACCAAGGCGAAACTCCGGCCATCCGCTTCTACACCGTTTGCGACGAGTCCAGGTGGAAAATTCCCATAACCCTAACTGTTGCTCTCTCTTTTTTTCTATGAAAATTATAGGCATAGATTTCTTTTTTTTTTCAATTCTTCTGCTTCTTGGATGGAGTTTTTCTCTCTATATATATTTGATTCTAAAGATAATATTTTTGTGATACTAGATCTCATTTCTTTATTTTTATAGATGTTATAACCTATTGTTTTGAATCTTTTATTGCTACCATTTTGATGGCCAATGGAATAATCTGGCTTCTATAGAGCTCTGCAGATATCTAATAGTGAGAAACGTGCCGGCATTAGGATGCAGCGAAAGAGCTGTCGAAGTTGTTAGGATCATATGGAGATATTGAAGCGGAAGTTGTGTTTTCCAATTTCTTCCTTTTGCTGTGTAATCCTTGGTAGAGGAACCTTTCTTGATGTCTCATAATTTAACAAATTGAGGAGGAAAAGAGCTTCTTATAGTCTTATACTTATAGTCTTATACTGATGTTAAATAGGTTTTGGTGCTTTGTTGTATGACGAGTTTAGCTGTAAGTTTGCATGTTTTACCTTGGAATATATGGATAATCATCATTTACTTTTACCCTTTGTCCTTAATTTCCTTATTTATTTTGTATTTTGCAGGTGTAAACCTATGGATGCAGAAGACTGTGAACCTTTTACTGATGTTTATTGGATTAAAATTTTCACAGGCCAGCAATGCTAGGTGATTAGTTCGATATACTTATTTCTAAAATTTTATTAGCTTACTTGCCAAATCTATGATGTGGTGTTGCAGGGTGGAACATGGGGTTCAAGAATTCCGTTTAGGTATCAATATCAATCTAAGATTGAAGAGAAATAGTTCAATATTTTCTTTTGAATTTAGTACTGCTAGCTTGAAACTAATTTAGAGTAATCGAATTTATTAGAATTTTAAAAAAAAGGTAAAATAACAGAAGTTGTAAAAATAAATTAAAGTACCATATAATGTTTAATCATGTTGTTTCAGACTTTCAGTTCAAAACTATTTTCGAAGTTCCAAAACTTAAATACAAAATGGTTCTATAAAAGAGAAGAATAGAAAGAAAGACCAAACCAAAAATAGAGTTCATTTTAGAGTGTACTTTATTGTTTGGTAGAATTTGAAGGATAAATTCTTGTCAAGCTCTTGAAATCCTGGACTTTGATATCTCTAGTATTGAAATTTAAGGGCCCGTATTGTTTCCATTTTCTGTTTTTGTTTTCACAAATCTAAGAAGAAAATTGTGGTAGACAAAATGAATATGTAAGATGAAACCTTTTGTTTTCTATAATTTTTGTAGAATCTTTAGAACTTTTGGCAGCGAAGAGTTGTTACCTTCAAAAAAGTGAAAATAAAAGAAAGGAATGCCAGGAATTTGTACCAATGCTATCTCCGATGTCAATGTCCATGTTTTATTTCATTAATTTGTATGGAAACAAAAACACTAAATCAACAAGCATACCAAACTGGTCCTAACCCCTAAGAAATCCACAATTTATTGATACGTTTTTGATATAGTGAAAATGAATATATTGTGATTTTTTTCTAAGTTTGCATATTAAATTAATTCCCAAATTATGGAGATTTCCTGAACGCAAACAAGAATTTGCTTATTTGTATACATCCAAGTGCTAATATAAGGATAATAGTTGAAAAATCTTCTTCTTTGATCTGGCTTTTTCAGCCAGTGGCTGAACCTGGCCTCCTAGGAATTGTAAAACACTCATGGCCTACACTAGAGGGCAAGAAGGTGGAAGTTATGACAGAAAGTGTCGGATTCTTGGCTATGGCTAGTTAGCAGGCAGGAATTCTACATAAGTTTAGAAAAGCTCCATGAGAGAGAGAGTGTGTGTTGTGTTAGCAGAACATATATAAGGCCTTTTTTCCTGCTCAAATGGGGTTGGGTATGTACAGGAACTCAAGGTTGAAAAGTTTTCTTCTTTTATCTGGCTTTCTCAGCCAGTGGCTGAACCTGGCCTCTTAGGAATTGTAAAACATTCATTGCATACACTAGTAAGCATGAAAGTGGAAGTTGTTGTAAAGCAGAAAGTGCTGGATTCTTGGCTAAGCTCCATGAGAGAGAGATGGAAATGAAACTATGCAGTATGCACTAATGAATGCAGAGTACATAAAAATGACACAGGTACTAACTCTAACCTATTGCTCACTCCCTCACTCCACTGCACATTACCACTAGGTGTGGTCTCTAATTCCCTTATTCCATTCATTGTTTATGTGTTTGAACATGTTTACAAACATAGGGGTATACCTACATGCATACAGGTGCAATACATAAATACATTCATATATATGTGTGGATATGAATATTCTTTTCCTACACCACATTCTTTTAAGTCTACTATAAATTTCTTTTCCCATGCTTCCTATACATGTCCTATCAAACTCTTAAAGGAAATAAATTCAGTCAAATTTTATTGTTAAGATTTAAAGTTTCTCCTTTCTATATAATCTCTATTTTCTGCATTAGGGGAAATTTTATGACTTCATCTCCACTTTGGTTTAACTCTCCTATAGAAGGCTGATCGACAATGTGACAACTAAACAATTGGATAAACAAGCTTAAATACAAATGGATTTTTAAAAAATCAAATACAAATATAGAATGTACTACTAAACTATTTTAATAAATTTCTTCTTGAATCTTGAAGAAAAGGAGGGATAGGATCAACGGAAGGATAAAGACTCTCCAGAAGCTGGTTCCCAACTCAAGCAAGGTATGTGAACGCCACATTCCTCTCTTGCTCATGTCATCCTAACCAACCCACCACAGTGACAACAAGCTTATTGCAGCCATTAAATCTTCTTTTCCTTTTTTTCATTCCCATGTGTTGTAGAATGATAAAGTGCCAATCCTTGACGAGGCAATCGAATACTTGAATGTGCAACATGCCACGAATGATGATGACCATGAACATGCTGCAGCTTCAGACGTCTATGATGGCTCCACTGGGCATAGGGAAGATGGACCTGAACTCAGTTGGAAGGCCTGGGCACACTGGAATAACTCCAATCATCCCATCCTCTGCCCTTCTCCCTCCTGCAGAGAGACCTTTGGAAGCCTCAACCAGCAGAATGGCATGATCCACTGCCACTGCATGGGCTGATCCTTTCTTTCCTTTTCCTGCTTGTCCTCAACAGGTACTGCATCTGTCACTATGTTCACATGCCAGCTAATATCGGCAATTTCTTTTTAAAAATATACTATGGGGAAACGTTTCCTGCCCAACGTAAGACTTAGAAGTATATTTAGTTGCGGCAAAAGTTAATATGAAGTAAATGGATTAATTAGTTACTCCTAGCTCTCTTATCTCCCAAATAAACCGTTCCACCGTGTAGGGTGGAATGGTTAGGCATACATCTTGTTAAGGGTTAGTTTGGTATCACTGTTGTTTTTGGATTTGTTTCTATACAAATTAGTGAAATATTAATGTTGAGGATGAAATTTGCTAAAAACTTCTGTCGTCCTCTGCCTTTACTCATTTTTCAAAGCAGTAAATATAGTCTCTAAAGAGTTTATACACAATTTGGAAAAAAAATGTAAGGGTTTCATTGTAAATGGATGTTTAATCTAGTTCAATTTTCTCCTTGGGTTCTTAGAAAACAGAAAATCGAAAACAAGCATCAAATGGGCAAATTGTATGTTTTGCTTTCAAAATAAGATGGTTGTAGAACAGCACGCTACTCAGTATAGATCAAACATGCCGGCCCAGGATCTAGAACAAATACCAAAAAAAACACAAGAAAAAGATGCTGGAAAGAGTAAAAAAAGATTATTCAAGAAAAGCATTATAAGCTAAAACCCATACTTAGACTTTTGTTCTCAAAAAAAAAACAAGGACCCCTCTCCCTCTATGTGGGGTCTCAACTAAAGACACCTCTCTCTCTCACACGCAAGGATATCGCGCGCTCATGAAGAAAAAGAGATGCCAGCACCCAAATTTGAAAACTATAAGAAAACCAACACCCACTAAGAGACAAGATTTTGTATATTTTGTCTAAGGCTCAATCTAAGTTAATGTAGACCAGCACATAAAAACAAAAATTCCATGCCTTCTTGATGACTCCAACAATGGTTACTTTTCTATGTTTAGTAGGTTAAAGTGATATAAATGGATTATAATGGCATCTAACAATTTAACCCTCCTTTAGCCCACAACCAAATATAAAAACCGACCTTACCGGGCATGGTTTTTCTGAGATTTTTTAGTCTATGTGAAAGCATTTTAGAGACGATTTTGATTTGATATATACATGAAGCTTGGAAAATTTTGGAGGCTAAATCAGTGGAGATTTCATTATTTTTTCTGAAAAAAAAACTAAATCAGAAATTTACATACAGGTTAATGTTTCTCCGCAGTTTTATGTGATTTCTCAGTGTAATTTCACATGCGCCCTGCATGTTTTAGCATTTAATTTTCCACTTTTTCATTTTCATGCCTCCGACTTATATTTTGTTTTCAACATACTTTTCTTATGATTGCAACTACATTATTTATCATTCATTGCAGCAACCGAAGTGCATGGAAGTCTAGAATAACATGGCTACCTTGTACCACAAGCTATTCCAGTTGAACCCTCCAGCCAATCGCAGGACTTAAATGAGACTATTTTTCTTCTTTCATGTCATGTGCTTGCTGCTGTACAGACTTCCTACATCGTGTAGTTTACATGGATTCTCGTTGTAATTTTGAATGTTACATGTACTTGAATATTTTTCCATGTTGAAATTCTGTGGAAAAAATGGGGAACAAAGAAAGGAAAAAAGAAAAAGGACATTCTATATGGGAGGATTGACACAAATCACTCAAGCTGATATTTGCTCCCTCATGAGATTTGGAATTGATTCTTTACCGCAAAAAAAAAAAAGAACAAGATTACAGAAAGGAAGAAAATTAAAGTAGGACCAAGAAACAATGAATTGGATTGATTCTGGTCTGTAATCAGCATCGAAGGAGATTAAAGAGTCTGCATTAGAAGGCGATGGACCTTCTGTTCGTTTGGAAGAGCAGAGATTACTCTGCAGTTGAAAACAATGTAGGCCTTTAAATGGAACTGTTCCTCTTGAAGACTTCTTCTGAACAAACAGTATTATTTCTTTGCATCCTCAAGTTGCCGGCATAGGGCTAGTGCGAGCTGGTCCTAAGCTTTTTAATAATTGGCTCGATTCCTTCGCGTCTACACCACGCCCAAAGACAGTGTGATGAAGGTTGCCAGTCTTTGAAGTTAAAATAACTTTCTCAGTGACATTCCAAATGCTCCTCGGGTATGTGCACCATGGAAACAAATGAGTGAGTGGTTTCTTCTTGAGGTGCTCCCTGTGGCTGTTAACCGTCCATCCTTTTTTGTTCAGAATCTCATAGTCTGCAGTCCATTTCTCAGAGTGAACCACATGAAGACCTTGATCTTCTCTGGAGCTGCAGCTTTCAATGGTGATTTGAATTAGGGACTGAAGAGACCTCCAAAAAGTCTCCCTCTCCTTCCATGCACCAACTCTCTACGAACCTCCGTACTCTACAAGCATTCGACATGCATGGTATTGGTATATTCTATGGATGGTGTATTGGGTTATCGAAACAGCGTGTTAGCCATCAGGCAGGATCCTCTATGAATCGTCCATCTTCTGATGGTAGCCATCGGGGGTTGCACGGCACTCTACAGGATCCATGCTTTTTAGCTATTGCTTGGCCTGATTTGTTTTAATAAATGTAAGTAGCTAGCTGGTTTTCTTCCATCCACATTGATTCAAGCCAGTTTTTTATTATAGATAAGAGATCAAAGTCTTCCACTATGTTATAGCTTAGCTTGGCAGATCTGATCTACTTTAGGTTTTGATTTTTGATGAAACTCCCCAATCAAATCATCATGGACTCTTGACCTTGGCTGCGTAGCTATCGCCAATATAAGTTCTAGCATGTATTTTAGGAGGCCATGAAAAGAGGAGATTATGACAGAGAGACTAAGATATACTAACAAAACTAGCTATGTCATCATATACAATCACGACCGTTCATGCGGCTCAGGCTGTGCCTGATCGCACGTTCAGCTCAACGCATGGCCTTGATTGTGCGGGTCAATCATAGAAAATAAAACACTGCAAGCAAAAAAAAATCACAACCATGTCGATCAACATGATGTTACCTACATCAGCAGGCAAAGAAATTGAACTTTAAAAAAAAAAGATGAATTGAATTAAAAATGTTTATCATACTCTTCAAACTAGCGAACAAAGGGAGTGGTTCTAGGACCTTGCTTCCATCTCTCAGGTATTACATTCAAAATAGTCCCCTCTAAAGGGACTCAGAGGTTGACTTCGAAGGATATCTTAAAGACGAAGAAACCGATGGAAGGGCAAGTTATGTCATCAAGAACCATCCAGGAGAGAATTGTCTAAGGCCCGCATCCTTGGCAGTTTCTAGGGGAGGCTTATATGCAAGTGAGAAAATTTTATCAAGATCTGGATTGAAGGTGATAGAGAAAATATTGGATATCTTGACCTCGGTTTGAACCAAACCCCTTGATTTAGGTCTGAACCGAGGTGAACAACCTCGGTGAAAACGGAGGTGCCATTCTACTTGAGGCCATAAAGACTAGCAGTTATGACGGCACTGTAGTTAATGCATGATCGGCGTGATTGCCACCACGTGCTGCCGCACGGGATGATTACCACGTTATTAATATACAGCCTGCTGTTATCATCCAACTAAGGCACGTCGCACCAAATCAAGTTACGGATTCATATTCTACCCTATGTAAAGGAGTAGCCCGAGGTTCCTTAGGCATGCTCATTTGAAGACTTCTCTTTACAATTTTTTTTTCTCTTCCACACTATTGCTCTAGTATTCTGACTAAAGCATCGGAGAGTCTCTCGCCGAAAACTTTCTGACAAGTGGACTTCTTGTAGGTTGGCATCGGCGGCGACCAATTTTTACTCACCTCAGTCTCACCCGACCTTGCATCTCTTCGGTTTCTACCGATCTCAGAGCACGCCAAGTAGCTAGCGACCTCGGCTCAGAATTTAGCGGCAACAGAGGGGTGACCATGCGATAGTAACTTGAATAAAGAGCATTATCTTCCCGTCACATATCTTTCTTTTTTTGGGTAAACCAGATTTCTTAAACCAATCTAGATAAACACATCCGTGAGCATCAGAAAATAAAATAACAATATGTTTATAATATCTTCTCATCCCATATGTTTACAATACCTTATGTGAGTAGTAGGAGTCGGTCTGCTAATGGATCCCCTTCTTTAGCCAAGTTGAGCAATATGCCTAGTAAAAGGCCATCTCAAATATGTAAAACTTGAATCTTTGGTTTCTCGAACTAGCCTCGTATAAAGATCCCAAGAAACTTAGAAATATTGAACCTGGATTATATACATAGCACAAAGATCATCTCTTATCATCCATCCAATAAGCCAAACGGAGTCCTCCATAAGCTCTCCACAGCTTCCCTTAAGCAACACCAGTAAGTCTAGGCCTATGAATGCACTTTGATATCCTGCCTTGGGCACATACATCGGTTTCGAAACAAGGTGAGTCAAATGTGGAGAATATGGAACCATGCATGCAAATAGGCCAGAGTTGGGATTTCAATAAAAAGAAACTAGGTGTATGATATCGATCAACATTTGACCTAATCAAAGTCGTAGCATCCCATGCAATCCTTACACCTACGACCGCAAGTGACATAAGAAAATGACATAACCCTTAAAAATGGAATGTGAGGTATGTCCCTCTATATGGTAACATAGCTCTCTGCATTTGTGTCCCTCCACTATAATCAATAACCATGTCAATTCTCAAGAAATAAGATATTATATAACACCATTGACTCGTAATAACACGTATTGATTAAGGTTAAGGATCGATAAAACATGGAGAAATTATTTCTCAAAAATAATAGACAAAACTATAAATATACTATATATATATTTTTTTTAATTCTATAAAATAATTTATCGAAACAATTTTGACGGTACTACTGATGGATTTTATTTTGTCTAAGTAATCCAATTTTCTAAACTTTTTATTCTCCCTTTCGGTAGTGGATTCCTTGCTGGCCATCTCATGAATTTTTAGTGCAAGTCTTAAACAATCAATAATCTACTGTAGATAGACTTCGTTCTTATTCTATACAACTTGGTCATTAAAGTGACTTAACCTGCAGGTCAAGGAAAATATAAATGCTATTGCATGATAAGAACCGCATCAAATATAAATAGTATAGTTTTTGCTAGAATTATTCTCGCACTAGCCAATCAGTAAGACATAATGTACCCATTTGTTAATATAGAGTTAGTACTCTTACGATTAAAACAGTCGCCACCATCTTATGGTCATCATCTACCATCAATATCAACATAATGCAAGATCCTAATCTTATTCTTAGCAATCAATTCTCCTTTGACTGAGCAATCCATTACTATGGTGTTGTTATGGATCTTAGATATCTAGTACCAATTAAATATCACATGCTATTAGTTATACCCAAAACTATGCAAGAATTAAAACAAATTATTTAATTAATATCTCTAAAAGTTTATCTTATACAAAATGATTGTTTTTTTTTTGGATGTAATGGGATGTTTTAAGCACCTGGATTTTATTATGAAAATTTTATGTACATATAGAGCCTTCAAGTGATACATTAAGATTTAAGATTAAGAGTTAAGACTTCTACCTTATCAGACACTCACTAGAGCCTTCAAGTGATTCATAAATTACTTTCATGCCTTAAAATAGTTCACTAATGACATAATCTTAAAGCATAATTCATAAATTTGTTTTTGAGTGAAGGATGGGGTGAGCACCATCAATTCATTTCAATTCATAAATTTATCAATGTATACAGCAAGAAACTCGAAAAAAAAAAAAAAAAAAAGGCTCGGCTAGCTCATCAATGGTTCACGGGAGGAGTAGCAGAAATTGGAGATTGCTCATTTAATAAAATATTGTCTGCCTACTTGTTGATTCATTATGTTCCCCTGTTTGCTGGGAAATGCAGAAAATATGCATGAAGATTCAACATTTCTAATGATTCATTTGCCTAACGGTTGAGTAGGGAATTAAAGCATCCTCTTGACTCATGTAAACTTCAATAATTATGATACTAATGAAACTAGAGAGACCCAAATTCCTACAGGCACGTGCATCGCCTAATCTAATATTTGTCATCTCTCGGACAAAAAGACAGATGCTAAGATAGTTCGACCGCTTATACATCTATTTTGTCTGTGTTTTAGCAATCCTAGAGTTTTTTTTTCATACGATCTAATAAGGAGGTAGGAAGAAAGATTCTCACTTGTACAAGAGATGCAGATGATTTTCGGCTGGGCTCTAAGAAGTTGTGTTGCTCGAGAATTAGTTGATTACAAAACTCTAAAGTTGTGTCATGTTCGAGTTAGATATCAATTTGCTAGACACAACCCTCAACCTGAAATTTTTGATAGGTCTAATTTTGAACCCATGCTACACCTATTGATCCATCTCCTTACATACAAGTCATGTTCGATCACTACAAGTCTTAGCTAGTTTCAAGAGAGAAGTATGGTGTGGATCGAAGATTTCTTTCAGGCACTTGCTGATAAACTTCCTAATTTTTGAGCATTTAGCACTTATCACTATAAACTAATTTTACTAGTCACCTCTTCCATTAAAATTTCATTGAGATGCTGCCTCTAATGCCTTCACTGCATGGTTAGGGGATCCAATAGATTTTTAGGAAGAGCAAAATTAAACCACAAGTGAACTCCATAGCATATGATAGGGTTCGATAGAATATTCTTATGCCTCTAATATTCCATTCAATATATTTTTAGAATTCAAACAAAATTAGTGTCAATTTGATGATTTCCCTAGTGTATCTATCATTCAATGGACCTGTAATTAAACTACAAGTTGCTACCCATAACATACTATAGTATTTCAAACAAGTAGTAGCCACTTGAGAGGGTGGATCATAAGCAAACAAAGTCACCTCTAAGCTGTTCCCTTGTATGCCTTCATTCCCAAAATCAAGCTGAAGAGTGCAAGCAATTAGTCCGGGGATTGCGAGTAGTGTAGGAATGATGTTGTATAAAAATTAGGAGCCCTATCAGCAAATTTTGATCCCTTTACGCTCCCTCAACAATGACTTCAATAACAGTTGTTTGGTCCCCATTCCCAGAAGCAAGGGCTAATATTGTATCGAATATAGCATGTCATCATCACACTATCTTATTATATCTTGTTAATCTTGTTTGCGTCCGTTGAGAAGTTTTGATTCCTCTCGTTTTGAAAGGGAAGTTTATGGAGAGCCCTTGCGTCTTGCTCTGTTAAAGATATCGAAGAGAGAACGACACATGAAGGTAATGGATTGGATATACCGCGAGAGAATAGGAAATTATCGACACCTTTTCACCAACGGTCATAAATTACTCTTGTGACAGCTGATGTTGACCACCAAAAGCCAATATCTATGTTAAAGCCTAAAGGCAATTAAATATTGAGCTATTGCAGTAATTAGGTCGGCAGATTACTAATAGCTTTAAAAGATACAACTAAAAATTGGGGGTTGTATCACTCCTACGTAAGTGGTGTGGATATTTGAATTCTCCAACATTTTGATTTCCTTTTTTAAGTTCTAATCCATTCTATTTAATTACGCCGGTGACTATGGCTGCCAGTGAAATAGTCCTTACAAGAAACAAAAAATAACGAAGGGCTGAGATCAACAAAAAAAATGAAAGAAAAAAATAGGACCATGGTTGTGTCACCTAAGCCTCTTTCTTCTTTTTTTTTTTTTTTTTCTTCTTTTTTTTTGAAAAAGGAAAGAGGGGGGTGAGGAGGACATCACCCGCGTAGCAACCTCCACTAGACCCCCTCTTCGCTGGAGAATGTTCGGGAAAGCCCTACCAACGTGGAAACCCCTTCCTCGTGTGAGTACGTCATACCAGCACCACCTAAGTATCGGCAGATCAGATGGCGTCTTCACCTAGCAAACCAGGCGGGAGGCATCCGGTCTCCGCATTTAATCGACGCCCGCGCATTTCGAACTTGGGCTACTTCGATGGAATCTTAGCCTCGTTCCAACCGTGTAGTTCACCTAAGCCTCTTTCAATGAAAAAATTATTGCCTACACCGCATGCACCAATATGACCGTACACGCAGAAGCAGCCCAATACATTTGGGGGCCTAAGACGAACTCACTAAGAGGGACTTTTTTTTTTCTGTTTTGTCTTGGAGGCCTTTTCTGCAGTGGACCGACCTAAGGCGAACTCACTAAGGAAAACCTTTTTTCTTTCTGTTTTGTCTTTGAAGTCTTCCCTACGGTGGGCCTTCTATGGGCCAGCGCTTTAGGCGACCGCCTCAGTCGTCTAAAAATTAGGCTAGCCCTGCATACACGTAACCAATAATAGCTGCAGATTCTTATGGATCCTATTCATCAAACTTGCATCTCAATGCATCATCATAAAAATCAGTAATTGTGATTGTCTGCATGCACGACTATTATTTTATTTTTTCAAAGACTTTGTAAGTAACTTGCCCGGCCAATTTTCTTTCCTGAATGTTACTTTTCCCCGGAGAACCGGTCAAAAGTAAGCATGACTATAGCATGCCAAGATTTCCAGTTGAATTGTGAAAAATTGAAGTAAACAAAATGAATCTTTATTTAATTATACAAAAGTAACCTCAAAGTGTAACATATTAACAGGTAAAATAATCTCCTTTAAATTCAAACTTTTAGAAGGCAGTCCTGAACCAAGGTCACGGAGAGCTAATTTTTCCTTAGGAGAATCCAGAGCCAATTTAAAACATATTTTATTCAAGTTCTTTTTTATCATTTACAATGCACAAGAGATTCACAAAGTCCATCATACAAGGTCAGCATCTGTAAATTGTCTTTTCTAATGTTATTTCTAGATTTCAGTATAAGACTCCTCAGGCAAGTTAGCATGAAGCATTAGAAGACCACACAGCTATGCACACTTTCTTATCCATGCATTGAATATTTCCAATACTGGTTCCGATTCTAACCAGCTCCCTTGAGACGCAAAAGTTGCATGGTGATAGATTTCCATTGTAGCAGCATCAAATCCAAATCTGTTAAAGATCTGCACACATCATAGATTCAATTGGTATCTTGTTGTCTCTTGGTACATAGAATAATTTTCTGGATACAGAACTTTTCAAAAGTCAGTGATCCAAAAATCTTTCCAATATTTTTCTTTGCTGGTAAATCTAATGTTTTTACTTTCAAGAACAAGTTAGTGTGATGAGATGGGTGTCAACCATCGGATTCTTTTTGGCTATTAAACAGAATAACCTAACCAAATGAAACTAATAGCCCGTAGTCAAAAAGGTTGGGACTTCAAGGGGATGGCAGACTAAATTTCAGGGCTTATTTCAATAAAGTCGAATGGTCCTCAGCCTCTCTTACCTTACCTTCAAAGAGAACACATAGTCAAACAAACGTAAGCCAGAAGAACCACCAACCAGAAAATGTCAGTCTGTATGGAAAAACAAAAAACATAAATAAAAATATCAAAAAAAAAAATCCCTAAAGAAAACTCCTTTCACTGTGGTTCTCCTCAAATTCAACTATCTCTTGCACCTTATCAACATGGAAACTCAAAGTGGGACCAATTTAGGTGAGACTTGATGGATTCAGCTAATGATGCTTATGGATGTGGCTTAAGAGTGGATTGAGAGAGTTAATTTACTAATTATGGACACTTATCTATAATATGACTGTTGTGATTGAGTGAGCTTCATTGGGTATGATATTTTTTTGGCTGCACAAAACCCACTCAATCATGACTGTTGCACCATAGTGATCCTCTCCAATCCAACCTTGGAGACATTTAACCAATTGTCTACAGTTCTTTGGGTAAAACTATGGCTTACTTGTCGCACCCACTTTTCATACAATTGGAGGCTCTAGGCTTAAATTTTGATAATCCTATTCAATGTTTAAGAACATAAAAATATAAAGCACTTTAGATTTTCAAGGATTCACATATAGATCCATGGCATGAACGAGGCAACTCGGGAAACAACGTTCAAGTAATTAACTAATATATAAAAAACACTTAGAATATAAAATATTAAAATATAATTAATATATATATATATAAATTGATTGATTTACATGCAGAAAAAATATTTAATTATAACCATATATAGCACATAATATAGATACAAAAGACTTCTAGATGAGTACTATGAAAGCTCAATCCAGTCGGATCACCGATCACCTATTCACCTAAAAAATTAGGTAAGTTATTTACGTTGGCACGTTCCCTCAAAATTAACCTACTCACAATATTTCCATTTCTCAAGTTTAGGACCCCATTAATTATATTATATAATTCTAGCAATATTTATTATTACAAAAAGAAAAAGAAAAAGATTGTGATCTGCAAGCATTAAAATAAAATTAAAAAAAAACAAAACCAAACCAACTGTGAATCTACAAATTTACTAACTTGCTGCCCATGATATAAATTTAATGCTTACCAAACTAACACGCTTTAAAATAATAAAAAAAAAAAGAAGAAAGAAAGAAAAACTAAACTAGCAAATATGGTTCTATAAATTTATCTAAAAAATTAGCAATTGCCACCAAAATGGTAGCACGGTTGGAACAGGACTAAAATTCCACCGGAGTAACCCAGATTTGAAATGCGTGGACGTCGATTAAATGTGGGGACAAGATACCTCCCGCCTGGTTTGCTCGGTGGAGTCGTCATCTGGTCTGCCGGTACCGAGGTGGTGCTAGCTAGGGTAACGTACTCACATGTGAATAATGAATCAGGGGAGGAACTCATGAGTCGGAAAGGGTATGTGAAAACTTACGGCCTGCATTGAACATTTTCTGGTGGAAGAGATGTACATTGAAAGCTACTACGCGGGTGAAGTTTTTTCTCCCCTCCTCCTATTTTTTACCAAAAAAAAAGTAGCAATTTAACTATAATTTATAAATTGGACCAACCCAACTCAAATTGGACAATCCCCAACCCAGAATTTCATCATTCTCCTTTTTGAGCAAATTAAGCGGCGTCCAGCACTTAATAACAAAATTGGCCTCCATCGTTCTCCTCTTTGAGCATACCAAGTGGAGTCCATCACTCCACCCTGGGTTCAGATTGAGCAAGGAAGTTGCAGTCCCACATCCACTCATTCTGGACTCGTGTGACGTCCATCTGACGCCAGAGAATCGTGCCCGCAACAACACTTAATCACCTTCTCAAGCTATCCGTCCTCCTTTTGTCCCATGCCACCCTCTCTTAGGACGCGTACCATTTACGGCCCCCCTTCCTCCTAACTCTCACCCTTGGCTCTCTCTCATTCCCTTAAGAACAAAAAAAAAGAAAAAAGAAGCCCTCTCTCTTGAAGTCACCTCCCATGCTTGTCGTCTGGCTCGCACTCGGGGGGTTCTATATACACCCCCCCTATTGCTAAGGACACCCCCCAAAAACCAAAAAGAAAATACCCAAACTAACCTTTAGTGTAATTACCATATTGCCCTTGAAATTTTCTCAGTACACCCCCCTTCCTCCTCCTCCGTTTCGTTTTGAAAAGAAAAAAAAAAAAACACCCCTCAAACCCCCCTTAAACCCCTCGATCCATTTACATCGTTTAGGCGATCTTTGAAGGAGATTTAAGCCCCATTCGAAGCATGGACAAGCAACTAGTGATTTGGGACGAAGAACCGGCCGCAAAGGTACGTGTTCCACCTTGTTTCGAAATTTTTTTTTTCACGGTTCGTGCTCCGTTCGGCACTGGATCGCCGAACAAAAGGCTTCTGTTCGGCTGAACAGTGCCGAACAGAAGCCTTCTGTTCGGCAACCCTCAACCGAACTCTTCTGTTCGGCTGCACAGTGCCGAACAGAAGGCTTCTGTCCGGCACTGTGCAGCCGAACAGAAGGGTTCTGTCCGGCTCTGTGCAGCCGAACAGAATGCCGGCGACGAGAGGGAGAAGGGGGAACGGGGGGGTTTTGGGCGTTGGCGAGGTGCTTTGGGCGGAACAGTTCAAAGGGAGACGGAGGGGGTTTGGCCGCCGGCGAGGTGCTTGAGGCGAGGTTTTTTGGGCGGAAGGGAGAAGCCGGCGGGTGTTTTGGAGGGGAAGAGCGGGGTGGGGGGGGGGTTTGGGGGGTGTAGAGAGCAATTTAGGTGGGGGGGTGGGGAGGGTAGGGGATAATTTAGAAATTTTTAATTTTTTAGGGGTGTCCTTAGCAAATGGGGGGGTGTAGAGAGTATTTAATTTTTTTTTAATTTTTGGGGGGTGTCCTGAGCAATAGGGGGGGTGTATATAGAACCACCCCTCGCACTCTTTCCCTTTCCCAAATATCTTTTCCACAGTGCCCAACTTAGAGCAAAGAGCCATGCTGAGTTTATAAATAGAAGAAGAGGAGGCCGCTTCACCAGAGCCCAACCCAACGGCCATCTTTTGAGGGAGAGCCAAACCTTTTATGTTCTCACACCACAAGAAGACTGGTAGGTTGTGAATTCAATGACTGTGAGTTAGGAGGGAGAGGAGGGGAGAAAGAATCCACATAGAATTCTAAGAACCGTCTCCATTCCTCTTTCCTTCCCCCTATCACCTTGGAGATGTTGGGCTCCTCTTCTAGAGGGGGATTCTTGAAGGAGTTTCTAATCATCTCGGGCCTCTTCGGGGTGCAAGTTGTTTTTGGGGTTTACACGGTTATCTTGAATCGGATTCTTGGCGACGGACTCAATCCTTTGCTGCTCATCGTGTTCGGGAACTTGACCACTTCCATCATCTTTCTTCCCTTTGCAGTCATTTTTGAGAAGTATGTGCGTCGCAGAGTTGCAGTCATTCTTTCTTTTTCTCTGTCTTTCTGTTGCTTCCAAATCATATACGTAGTAACAAGTTCTTTTGAGACGTTAAATAGCTCATTAATTGGTTGTCGTGCTTCCATTCTGTAGGAAGAAATGGCCTGCAAAGTTGAGTCCCACTTCCATGGTTCAATTTGTGCTGCTCGCCCTTGGAGGGTAAGGAACTATAATTTTCATTGATGACTTCTTCTTTTGAAATTTCAAGGTGGCGAAGTTAGCTATAATTTCCATGGCATCAAGGCATCATCATGTAAATTTGAGCATTAAGCCAGCTTTTACTTTTCAGTATTTTTCTTCTTTTGAAATTTCAAGGTAGTGAAGTTTACTATAATTCACAGGGTAGCAAGGCATCATCATGTAAATTTGAGCATTAAACCAGCTTTTATGTTTCATTATTTTTCTTCTTTTGAAATTTCAAGGTAGTGAAGTTTACTCTAATTTAATTTACATGGTTGCAAGGCATCAAGGCATCATCATGTAAATTTGAGCATCAAGCAAACTTCTATTTTCAATGTTTCATTGGTTTTTTTCCCGGAAAAGGATAAAGGGCAGGCCCCACCCAATTCATTAGACGTCATCTTATTCCAGCAATCGAAGACACCCATGGGCTTTTATCCAGGTTTAATTCTCCCTTAAAGGATAGCGAATTCTGCGAGTAACCAAGGAAGGCTTATCCACTCGGTATAACATCGATCACTCTTCATCTTGTTCCTATTCCTACTATTTGTGTTAGGTTGCTGTGGAATAGGCTGTGTTGTTGGATGGCACCGTTGCCACGAAAAGCATCACAGGCATCTAACCCTCAGGTTGCAAACACGTTGGGATGTCAATCTTTCTTTCCATGTTCCCAAAATCTTAGAATCTTTTTTTTGTTGCGACTTGGGATATGCTAAGGTATAATTTATCAAAACCTGGACCATAGACCATTTGCATGGATGATATCATGTTCTTCCCACTTTGGTAAAAGGTCGGTGGTTCGATTTTGATTGATGTTAGCCTCTAAGGGTGGAACAGCTACAGTGTAGAAAAGGTGTAGAAGCATGAACACAATCATATATGTGTGTGTGTGTGTGTGTGTGTGTTCAATAGAAAAGCTAAGGACATCATGGAGACAATCAAGTTATTAAATATTTTCATCTGGTTCGATTTTGATTGATGTTAGCCTCTAAGGGTGGAACAGCTACAGTGTAGAAAAGGTGTAGCAGCATGAACACAATCATGTGTGTGTGTGTGTGTGTACAATAGAAAAGCTAAGGACATCATGGAGACAATCAAGTTATTAAATATTTTCATCTGGCTTATAAAAAATAAAAGTTGACATAGCTCCATGTTTCTTGTATTCAGAGTTACCATGTATCAAGCTATACTCTTACTGGGAATAAAGAAAACATCACCTGCCATTGCCTCTGCCATGCCGAACCTCGCTCCTGGCTTCATCTTCATCATCGCAGCTTGCTTCAGGTGTTTCTCCTTCTCCAACAGACTTATGGTGATCCCAAAAGTACTTGTGCACTTGCACACACTTGGAATAGATTTTGTGCATCATGGCTTAGTTGTGGAGAAGCCCTCTTCTGAGCATATAACAATGGTGAGAGCATGTCAAGTAAACCACCTATCTTGGAACTGATAAATTTAATTCCAGTTAGAACATTAACAACTCAATTGATGGTAGAAGCATTAATCACTACATCATGGTAGAAGCACTTGGCACCAAAGGCACAAGTTAAGACTAGTATAGGTACCCATGTCACATGTAACTTCTTCTCCATGTCCAGTTTGGTGGATTGGCTCTAGTTATTTGTTTCCTAACAGGTTTACACAAGGTGGGAGAGTTGTTGATTCCATTGTGCTTTAATTGTCTTGTTTGTTATTACCTCCCAATCCCAACACAGTTCCCATACTTGAATCAAAGTAGCCATTGAAACATGCGTACTTGAGATCAAAAGCACAAATTAAGAAGCATCCAGCATAGATACTGATGTCGCATGTCTTTTCTTCCCCATGTCCAAAAAAAATAATAACTTGTAAATTTGATCCCAATATATGGAGGCAAAATTTACCCATTTAACTATGAGTAATTATTGGAGAAAAAGAAGGATAGACATCCAAAATACATGCCCTCACATAAGATGACCTGGAATTTGGGGCTTGACCTAAAAAAGTTAGGGCTGCCCCATAATTTTAGGCCTAAAGCCACACCCCTAGTAAGCTTGCTTTCTTTCTCTCTCACATACACATTCAAATAATTATTTGGCTACTTTTGTAGGTTTGAGAAATTTGATATAAGGTGCAAGTACAGTGGAATCAAGATCTTGGGGACCTTGGTGTGCTTGAGTGGAGCCATAGTCATGAGCTTCTTACAAAGCCCTTCGACCTCGCCCATGCTGACATCTAACAAGTTATCCCTCTTGGGTGAGCACATGAACATGGCCATCAACAAGGAATGGATGTTGGGATGCTTCTATCTCCTTGCAGCAGTTATCATCCTGTCTTGCAACACAGTTTTGCAGGTAACCAACATCTAAATTATACTACTAAAACCTTCCATGTCAAACTCTATTTTAACCTTCTTCTAGGTTCTTTCAACCCTAATTCTACATCCCTTCATTAAATAAAGTCATTCCCACAATCAGATGATGAAGATAATAGGCAAGATAGAACTAGGAAATTTGGTTAGAGATAGTCGATAACTCAATAAATATAGGGAAATATAAATATACGATGGCCCATGAAAACAATAGAGAAAACAATAGACAAAAAGCTAGGTTGTAGTGGATATCCACTGATTTGTATCATTAGTTTTTGAAGCTATATTATTTCTTGTTGACTCCTAATGCTCTTTCTCTCTCTCTCTCCCTCTCCCTCTCTTCCCATTCTTTCCTTTGACACATTCACATGTACATTCCTTCTTCTGTTGTTAATCTTTCCTTGTAACTATGACTAGTACACACATTATCTTCTCTTACAATCACAAAATTAATTTGCATTGCAGGCTGCAACAATGCTCAGCTTTCCAGCACCATTGTCCTTGTGTGTTATAACCTCCATGATGGGCTCCATTCTTACTGCAATGCTGCAATTCATAGTAGAAGGCAGGATAGACACTGGATCTCCTACGATTAGTGTCGCAAGCATCATTGCCCTTGTGCTTGGGGTACCACACCAATCCATCTTTGATATTTCCATTAAATATCTAAACTTCTAACTTAATTTTCTTTGTAGCTTTAATTTTTTTTTATTAAAGAATGGGTCGCCTTCGCAGCCTGTAATCGGTGATGATTCCATTTTGTTCTTATGACAAGCAGGGAGGAGTGGTGATAGGCGGATGTGTTTCATTTCAGACATGGTGTGTCAATAGAAAGGGTCCGGTCCTGGTGGCCATCTTCAGCCCCATCCAAACAGTCTGCTCTGCAATTCTTTCAGCAGTTCTTTTTAGACAAACTATCAGTTTGGGAAGGTAAGATTGATTTCCCAATCCAACTAATATCCTTGGATTTTAGCCATCAAACTGGTGGGATCAAACACTCTGCAGGCTAAGCTATAAGTGTTGCTGCTATTAGAACTGCATGAAAATTCTTGACATGTAAAATTTTAAAAAAAAAGTTTTATTGTGAAGAAAAAGAAAGATAAAATCATGATGTTGATATTAAGAATCTCCAATGCACCCCTTATTTTTCTTTTTTTTTTAATTGTACCATCTTCATAGTAACATGAGGGCTAACCCAAGTCTATTGTGATGATGCAGCTTAGCAGGAATAGTTCTCATGTTTTCTGGCCTTTACTTGGTCTTATGGGCAAAGAACAATGAAGGTTTCAGTTTAGTTGATGCCGGCGAGGACTCGACGCAGCCTACCGATGATATCGAGAAGCCTCTGCTGTCTTAAGTTTTCTCCAAGTTATTGTGTGAGTGGGACTTAAGATGAATGTGCATAAGTAACTTTTTAAAAGGAGAGAGCAGCCAGAAGGCTCCCATGCTACTCCTATGTGTTGATATGTAAAGAAAAAAATCTCTGAGTTATGGATTTTCTCTTGACAACTCTAAAACTGAGATTGTAGAGGAAAATGTAAAAGGGAATGGTAATGGAACTTCAAAATACTTGTTAGGAGTGGACAACAGCCTGATAGATTGAGGCCAATTATGACCTTAGGCTCAGTCCATGCTGGTACGCTATGCTAATCTCAGCTTGGCCTGCTTTGACTCGCACAGACCCTAGCCTAAGTTTGGCCGCTTTGCATACAGGGGCGCAAATTGAGCTTGAAAGTAGCATGTCTTAGATCATGGTGGGTATACATTTACTTAAAATTTCTGAAGTTTTTCGAGTCAGATATGTTTTCAAGTTCGGCCGGGTTTGGTTCGACAGCTTGTGCAACCCTATCTAACCCAAATCAGCCCAAATTTGTAGAATAAGCTACCTTCCTTTGTAAGCTCCAAATCCAAGCAAAAGCAAGCTTAATTCAATTGTCTATGATTAGTATCGAATCCAAACTGACCTAATTGTTGTTTGATTCAACCTGTCCAGACCCAACATAATCCGAGGTTGAAAATTTCGGAGTTGGGTTGGGTGTGCATTCGGGTGGCCAAGGTGATCCTTTAGTTGGGTTACCTTAGGAAATTAATGGATCATATCTCAGAAAATTAATATGCGCGAATGTATGCAAACACATTAAAGATGCAACATGTACAAGCTCGGTGGGATGAATTATATATTTTTCTTAGCCTGAGGTTTAATCCATTTGCATGACTGCAAACACATTTATCGTTCGAATCAGGATTGTAAATTGCTAGCCCAAGCATTGTCCAAATTCAAGTATAGAGGCAACTCTTTCTCTATGCCGGGCTTCTAATTTATGAGTGGAAGATGATTTCAGCTCTGTTATCCAGCAACATGGCAGTATGTCTGAAGGCACAGCAAATGGAGGCAGCAAAGTAGATGTTTTTCATGATAAATGTCGATGAGCTGCAGGACTACATTTTCTTTAAGGACTAATCTAGCAGCAGATCGGCTCGTGGAAATTATAGAATTTCGATTGTAATCAGAATTCCAAGGCAGAACCAACATGCTCTTAATTTTATTATAACCTTACATCCGTCTTTCAATCTCAATGTTTCTGTTCTTAATCAAAGAACACATATTTTACTACATTACTTCAAAGAACAATTGTTCTCTGTTTCATCGTATCCTAATTTAGCAGGTGGATAACCAATAGAAGAATGAAAAACTAATTGGTTCGGTTGCTGAAGGAAGTGCTAGTCTTAGTCAACATTCAATCCATTTACCTCACAAGTTCATTTTACGCAGCAGAAGAGTTTAAAGATTGACCTAGAATCCTCTGCAATGCGCATTTTGGCACCGCTCGATAGCCCATATCGAGCATGGATTCAGCATGCTATATATCGGTGCTATATATCGCTAAAACCACCATCAGGAGATGAATGGCTATCAATAATAATATACCGCATATGAAGATCGCAACCATGTTCTTTTAAGATTTTGTCTAATTTTTCAATCTTTTTCATCTACACTAAGATGCTAGAAGCTGAACGGCTGGAGCGAGAAACATATTATGAAATAAGTGGGCTTAATCTTCCACCTATGTGTATACAAAAGCCTCTTGTCAATGGGAATCAAAATTAGTAGAACAATCAAAACCCCAAACAGAGTTTAACAATAAACCAAGAAACCAAGATTAAAACTACCATCATTGTCAAGCTAAAATTCTCTGGAAACTGCAAACAAATAGACAAGAATGATCGAGCGAAATCAGCGAAAAAATAAGCAAATGGAAGAAACACAAGTTATGTACCCCCCCCCCCCCCCAAAAAAAAAAAAAATAAAATAAAAAATGAAAGAAAGAAAAAGAATGATCGGTCAACCCCCGGAGGGGTGGGCTCAGATTTCAAAAATGATAGACAAAGTGGAACTAGGTATATGAAAAAATGACCCATGAAAATAATAGATAAAAACATAGGCAGTCCAGAATCTAGTCTGAAGTGGATTCCCACAGATTCTGTTGTTAGTCATGCAGCTAAATTATTTCTTGTTGACTTCCAACACCTTCTCATTCTTGTTTTTGCACACACCCCATGCTACGAAAATTAAATTAAGTACATTTTCCAAATACGAGTCCTAAGAAACTTGTCAAAAAAATGTTTCTTGGTGACTATGATTATTAATATGAGTAGTCACCCCTTAACAAAGTTGATTTCATTGCAGGCTGCGACAATGCGCAGCTTTCCAGCACCGCTCTCTTTGCGTTGGGCTCCATTCTTACTGGAATATTGCAAATCAAAATAGAAGGCAAGATAGATGTTGGATCTACTGCATTTAATATTATTATAAGCATCATCGCCATTGTGCTCGGGCTATTGTATATCGATCTCGAGCAATTTAAGATCTCTTATTAAATTTCTAATCTTCCATTTCAGTTCTGGCTTTGATGTCCATTGAAGTGGAATTTCATATTATTCTGCTAAGACTCTAAGGGCTTGTAATTGGTAATAATTCCATTTTGTTCTCATGACAAGCAGGGAGCAATGCTAGTACAAAGAGTGCAGTCCTAGTGACTGATGAGAGCACAAAAGTGCAATCATCGTACCACTATAATCAGTATTATGGTTAATTTTTAATAATAAAATTAATTAATTAATATTGTATTTGTGTTTGAGTGCAAGGAGTCCAAAAGACCCAATAACATTGGGTTTGAGTCCAATGCGCGGCAGCCCGAGCTCAATTCAAGTCCAGCCAGTCCATGCGATCACGAGAGACCCCAGCTCATTCCATGATCTAGCCTCCCACACCCGGACTGCAAGTATGATGCAAGCCGTAATCCAGCCGCATCCGTCTCCTCCTAGCATCCCACGAAGCTCGCGCCCGTCCGAGTCCGCCTCTTCCGCGTCCCAGCCGCCCGTGATCCCGTGATCCAGCCTCCCACGTCCGCTCCTCCCACCAGCCCACGGGTCATCGCCTCCTCACAGCATCCCGCGGCAGCCTCCAAATGATCCGCAGTGCCCCACGGATCCCGCACCGTCCCAGCGTCTTCAGCGCATCCCCTCCCTTCCGTTTCTTCCTCCCGCAGTGCCCCAGCCACGGATCACCATCCAGATCAGCTCCTCCGTCTTCATCCGCCTATCCAAGCACAGCGCCCCGTCGATCCCGCTTCGGCCTCCAAGAGATCCCGCGGCCAGCCGTGATGCAAGCTGTGATCTAGCCATTTCCTTCTCCATTTCAGCATCCCGGATGACCGCCCCTTCTGCATCCCATCCCTCCGTGGCCCAAAGAAGGAAATTCGGCTCCTTCCGTCCGTGTTTCAGCATCCTCCACGATCGACTGCCCGTGATTCTTCCCCTTGATCCAGCTGCCCCGAGGATCATGCGTCCGTTCCCCCATGGATCCATCGCCAGCTTCAGGGGGGGGGGCGCGAGCTATAAAAGAGGAGGAGGAGAGGAGGACAAGAGAGAGCTCTCGGCGGGGTGGTGGCCGGCTGGTTCAAGAAGTAACAGGGGAGAGAAGAGAGAAAGAAAAAGAAACAGAGCCATGCTCTGTTTCGGGTTGAAAAGAAAGGAATATTTTATTAGCTTTGTTTGAGTTTAGTTTTTTTTAATTTAGGAGAGCAATGTTTTTCTTTAGTTTGAGTTCATGAGAACAATGTATTTTTTTAGTTGTACTTTAATTGAAAGTTTTAATTGAGAAGTTATATGTTGAGTTTGAGAGCATGTTGTTCTTATTTTTTAGCTTTATTTTAGGTTTTGTTTTGAGTTTTAATTTTTGAGAGTTTATTTGGGTAGAAGTTATATTCATTCTGCAATTTTAATTTCTGTTATGCAATACAATTAAATCTTCCTTCATGTAATTTGTGTTCGCTTCAATCTTCTTGTTTTTGATCCATTTTAATTTATGCCAAAACTCTTCTTTGATTAATTAAATAAATGTTTTTCGAATCTGAGTACCTTTCTTTTAGTTAGTTTCAATTAGAAAATATTCAACATCCTCAAAATAATGTTTTTCTTCAATCATTCAAAAGTTTATTTCGAATTGAAGTGAATGTTCTAATTTTTATGCAACTCCAATCGCCTCCCTGTGGATCGACCTCTTACAACCGCTATTCTTCGAGTAGGAAATGTAAGAGTAAAATTAAATTAAACTTTGTTCATCGGTTCTAACAACGATCTGTCTAGCATATTTTTAGTTAGATAGGAATCGGACGAACAGAATTTTGGCGCCGTTGCCGGGGAGGCAAATCGAGAAGCAAGAACGATCACGAAGATCAAATCAAATTTTGGATGCCCGGAGTGAACGTACTCCGGTAGTAAGTTTTCATTTTTATTTTTATTAATTTTCCTTATTTTGATAATTTCTAGTTAATAATTTTGTAGTTATTAAATTCTAAAATTTGAAATTCGAAATTTAAAATTCAAAAAAAAATTAAAATTAAAAAAAATTTCAAAAATTCAAAATTTTTTTAAATTCAAAATTTGAATTCTGAGATTCGAAATTTGAAGTTTAAAAAGAAAAAAAATTTAATTAAATCAAAAAAAAATATATAAAAAAAATTATTATTTTTGCTAGTAATTGATAGGGTGCAATCTCCCGAGGTTATCATACCTCTATTGGGACTCCTCACGGAGTAATCTCCAGAGCTTATTCAACGGGCATTCGGAGATTGACTGACGCATAAGAATTGTGTTTAGTTTACATTCAAGTTATTGCTATATAAAAAATAATAATAAAAAATATAAAAAATAAAAAATTATAAAAAAATAAAAAAAAATTTGCTTCCTCATTTAATCAATACAACCTAATGACATTGCATAAACTTAAAAAAATATATATATTGATTATTTGCTGCATTTAGTATTAAGCATTTGCATAAAGTAATTAAGGGCAAAACTCATTAAAAAGATAAGGTCGGGAAGTCATTACCTGTCCTTAGCCCAAAAATCACCACCTTGCATACTTATCCTAAGCCAAATTAAATTAAAATCAAATTAGACGTTGGCCTTAGGGTTTTCGAGCTCAATTAGGCTCTTGGAAAGAAGCGGCTGAAAGCCACTCCAGTGAGAATTTAGTAATTGGTGATGTCTAGGAAAGTTTTACAACAGTGAGAACTGTTACGGGTATTGTGGTATCGGTGTATCCCTTCTGGCACCACCACACACCCCGGGACTTTTCTAGTCACTGATTACTGGATTGCTTAACTGGTAAGCTCAAGCTTAATCTGAAAGGGAGATTAGGAGCTGTCTAATCTAGGAGAGAATTTCAGGAACTTTTTAACTTGATACATCTCTGTGCAACTAAATTTAAGAAGCTACTAAACCTCACTTAGTTCTAAGACTAATAGGGTCAAATTGTTGTGTGGTGTTGGTTGTGGTCATCTGTGTCTAGCCCTTCTTTTCTTTCAGGATTTCGTTCATTGTAGGAGTCAAATCTAATGAAGTGTTGATAATGTATGCATGGTAGAAGGTCATTAAGGGATAAGTTAACCCCATTTGATCCTGAGATTGACAGAACTTTTCATCACAACTTGCGAACTGTAAACCAACTGTCAATCTCTACAATGGGTGAACACATTAGAACTTTGAATGAGTTATTCGCACCCGCATCCGCTAGTCCCCCTACTTGCATAGTATTACCAATTAATAATGCAGCCCAATTCGAGATTCGGGCTGCAACAATAAACATGTTACCCAAGTTTCATGGGTTCGAGAGTGAACAACCCTACATTCATCTAAACAAATTTTTGACAATTTGTCAAACGTTTAGAAATCAAAATTTAGATGAAGAGGGTATTAAATTAAGGTTATTTCCCATGACTTTAGAGGATCGTGCTGCTGCATGGCTGTATTTCCTAGCTTCAAATTCCATCACATCATGGGAACAACTATCTAGGAAGTTCATGGCTAAGTTCTATCCCATGGTAAAAACTGAAAAAATTAAGGATGCAATCAGAACTTTTAGAGGAAAATCTGAGGAGGAATTTTCCCAACTATGGGAAAGATTCCATGATCTTTTGGTCAAGTGCCCCCACCATGGGCTTGACAAGGCTGATCTAGTACATTTCTTTTACAAAGGACTACCTCCGGCACATAGAAACATGATCGAGTCCATGCACAAAGGTAGGTTCATGGACCAAACCCCAGATCAAGCCTATGAATTTCTTATTGACTTAGCCGAGAACGCCCAAAATTGGAGTAGCTATGGTGAGGAAGTAAATAGAGATGAGTTCGGGTCTAGAAAATCAGGTAATTATGAAATGAAAGCAGACCCAAAACTCAAAAATGCCATGTCCAATCTGGTGACTGGTATGAACAACTTAAGCAAAAAGTTTGATGCTTTCACTGTTTCCACTAGTTTGAGTTCATATAAAGAGTTAAATTTCATCATGAAAGTGGATCACGAGTCACATAGTTTATGTATCTTGTGTAATAGTTCTGAGCATCTAGTGGAGTGTTGTCCTAGTTTACCCAACATTAAGGCTGAGCAGGCAAATGCTCTTAACTCATATAGTGCCTTCAAGAAGCCCACTCCCAATTCATTCAGCCCAGTCTACCACCCTGATAATAGGTTCCACCCAAATTTTTCATACAAGCAAAATGAACCTATTCAGCATCAAGGTGGTCCACCAGGTTTTCAGAAGAATTTTCCCAGGATAGGTCCATCACAAATAAACCAATCATTAGCTCCACCTATTCCTACTTATAGTGCCCCTATCCCTCAGCAAACTACATCATTAGAAGCCATGATGGCTAACATGATGAAGCAGCAACAAGACTTCATCCAACAGCAACAACAGACCAACATAGCTCAAACCCAGACTAATCAATTCCATGCGCAAGCGATTGCAAAACTTGAGGTTAGTCTGAGCCAAATAGCTAACTCTTTAGGGGATAGGAAGAGAGGTGAATTGCCCAGTCAGCCAGTACCTAACCCTAGTAGACAACAGAATCAAGGGCCGAGAGGCCAGTTTCAGATTGATTCTAATGGAAACCCTACCCATGAAGTCCAGGCAATTACCACTTTACGGTCTGGCAAGCAAGTGGACAACAAAGTCCAACTTCCTGTGCAAGAAAAAGAAGAAAAGCATGAACCAAACCCCACCCAGAAAAAGGCACAAGAACAGGGAACACAAGGAATAGAGGAGAAACCAATAGAAACTTACACACCTAAGGCTCCCTTTCCTAGTAGACTACAAGACTCAAAGAAAAAATCTCAGTACGATGAAATCATGGAAGTCTTTAAAAATGTCCAGATAAATTTACCCTTCCTAGATGCCATCAGACAGATCCCCTCCTATACAAAATTTTTAAAAGACCTAACCACGGTAAAAAAAAAAACCAGTATTCCTAGGCAAGCTGTGATGGCTGCACAAGCCTCATCTCTTATTCAACAGCAGATTGCCCCAAAATACAAGGACCCTGGTTGCCCCACTGTTGAAATTAAAATAAGAGAAACCATCATTCGGAGAGCCCTATTAGACTTAGGAGCAAGTGTGAACCTATTACCCTATTCTATCTACACCGAACTAGGTTTGGGGGAATTAAAGTCCACAAATATTACCTTGTCATTAGCAGATAGGACTGTGAAGTATCCCAAAGGAATTGTGGAGGATGTGATTGTAAAAGTTAATGAATTCTACTACCCTGTGGATTTTGTAGTCCTTGAAACTGAACCAGTAAAAAATCCAGAAAGTCACATCCCGGTGATCCTAGATAGACCATTTTTGGCCACTTCAAATGCTGTGATTAGTTGCCGAAATGGAATAATGACTCTAGCCTTTGGGAACATGACTGTCCAGCTCAATGTTTTTCATAGTAGTAGTCAGTCAACTGAGATGGACGATTTGGAAGAAATTCACATGATTGAGAATATAATTAGCAGTTCTTTTGAAGAGTCGAGTTATGCTGACCCATTAGAAAGATGTTTGGCTAATTTTGGTCAAGATTGTGAGTCAAGTCAAGAGGTTAATGCATTGTTAGATTCCATTCCTGTGATGGATACTAGCAGATGGGCCACCAAGTTTGAATCATTGCCTATTTCGGAATCTCAGCTAGTGTCATCCAATGTCAAACCTCCACAACTAGAACTCAAAGACCTTCCCGAAAACTTGAAGTATGCATTTCTTGGAGAAAACAAGACCTTACCTATTATAATTGCATCGAATCTAACTAAAGAACAGGAAGAGAAGCTGTTAAGTATCCTTCGGAAGAATCAGGAAGCTATCGGTTGGTCTATAGCTGATATTAAGGGGATTAGTCCTTCTGTGGTCCAACATAAAATCCATCTAGAAGAAGATGCAAAAATTTCTAGAGAACCACAAAGGCGACTTAATCCAATCATGAAGGACGTAGTTCGAGCCGAGGTCATCAAGCTTTTAGATGCAGGGATGATATACCCAATTTCTGATAGTCAATGGGTAAGCCCGGTTCAAGTCGTACCTAAAAAGTCTGGCATCACTGTGGTGAAAAATGATCACAATGAGTTAGTCCCTACTCGAGTCCAAACGGGATGGCGAGTATGCATCGACTATAGGAAGCTTAATGCCATGACTAGGAAAGACCACTTTCCTCTACCCTTCATCGATCAAATGCTAGAACGGCTAGCTGGCCACTCCCATTACTGTTTCCTCGATGGTTATTCTGGATATAACCAAGTCCCTATCGCACGTGAGGATCAAGAGAAAACCACATTCACCTGTCCTTATGGCACTTTTGTCTATCGTCGCATGCCTTTTGGGCTATGCAATGCACCAGCTACATTCAAACGGTGCATGATGAGTATTTTCTCCGACATGGTGGAGAAATTTTTAGAAGTTTTCATGGATGATTTTTCTGTATTTGGATCCAATTTTGAGGAATGTCTACACCACTTGACACTTGTTGTAGAACGCTGTAAACAGAAAAACTTAGTTCTTAACTGGGAGAAGTGTCATTTCATGGTAGAATCAGGTATTGTTTTAGGACACATTGTGTCACAAAGGGGAATTGAGGTGGATAAGGCCAAAGTAGAATTAATTGCTAAATTGCCACCTCCCAAAACTGTTAGGGAAGTCAGATCCTTTTTAGGGCATGCGGGTTTTTACCGCCGCTTTATCAAGGATTTCAGTAAATTGTCGAAACCCTTATGCGATTTGTTGGCGAAAGATGCTACTTTTAATTTTCGCCAATTTGTATAACTGCTTTCGAAAGACTAAAGTTTGAACTAACTTCAGCACCCATCATAAGGAGTCCTGATTGGAGTCGTCCTTTTGAAATCATGTGTGATGCATCCGATTATGCCATAGGTGCTGTCTTAGGTCAGCGAGTAGAGAAGCTTCCCCATGTTATTCATTATGCAAGCAAAACTCTAAATGACGCCCAACTCAACTATTCCACCACTGAAAAAGAATTGTTGGCAGTTGTTTTTGCTCTAGATAAATTCCGCCCCTACCTGATAGGATCTAAGGTTCTTATTTATTCTGATCATGCCGCCCTTAAGTACCTTCTCACAAAGAAGGATGCTAAGGCAAGGCTCATTCGTTGGATCCTATTGCTCCAGAAATTTGATCTCGAAATTCGAGACAAAAAGGGATCTGAAAATGTAGTAGCTGACCACTTATCCAGACTAATTGTTGAGTCATCTGCAGAATTATTACCCGTATCCGAAACTTTTCCGGATGAACAACTAATGATGATTTCCCATACCAATGTTCCATGGTATGCTGACATAGTCAACTACCTCGTTACTGAACAAATGCCTAGCTCTTGGACCAAACAGGAGCAATGTCGCTTCCTAGCTCGTGTGAAGTGGTATTTTTGGGATGAACCATACCTATTTAAATATTGCCCTGATCAGATCATCCGACGGTGTATTCCTGAATACGAACAAAGGAAAGTCCTTTCCTTTTGTCATGACCATGCCTGTGGTGGTCATTTTAGTGGTAAAAAGACGGTTGCAAAGGTTTTGCAGTGCGGATTCTATTGGCCCACACTATTTCATGACTCGCACGAGTATTGCAAATCATGTGACCGATGTCAAAGACTAGGAAAAATTTCAAGAAAAAATGAGATGCCCCTGAACCCGATCTTAATTGTAGAAATCTTTGATGTTTGGGGTATTGATTTTATGGGTCCTTTTTCTATGTCATTTGGGCACCAGTACATACTCCTAGCTGTTGACTATATGTCTAAGTGGATTGAGGTTGTCGTATGTAAGACCAATGATCACAAAGTAGTGGTCAAGTTTCTTAAGGAGTCTGTCTTCGCTCGCTTTGGCACCCCTCGTGCTATCATTAGTGATGGGGGGAAACATTTTTGCAATAGAATTTTTAAAGCCCTTGCTAGGAAGTACAACATCACCCATAAGGTCGGTACACTATATCATCCACAAACGAGTGGACAAGTTGAGATTTCCAACAGAGAAATTAAGACCATCCTTGAAAAAACTGTCAATCCATCTCGAAAGGATTGGTCCCTTAGGTTAACAGATGCATTGTGGGCATATCGTACGGCCTACAAAACACCAATTGGAATGTCCCCATATAGGATTGTCTATGGCAAGGCTTGCCATTTACCTGTCGAGTTAGAACACAAGGCGTATTGGGCAATCAAACGCCTAAATTTCGATCTCGACAAGGCAGGAGAACATAGAAAGCTTCAGCTCGACGAGCTTGAAGAAATTAGGAACGATGCTTACGAGTGTGTTAAGAAGTACAAAGATCGCATGAAGATCATGCATGATAAAATGATCATTCGTAAGGAATTTCACCAAGGACAAAAAGTCCTTCTATATGATTCTCGATTACATCTATTCCCTGGAAAACTTAAATCTCGCTGGACTGGCCCATACACAGTAGAGAAAGTGCACCCACATGGTGCAGTAGTAATATGCAATACCAAGGATGGTAGGTCCTTTCAAGTCAATGGACATCATTTAAAACCATACCTTGAGTATCTGAGTCCAGAAGTCGAGGAGACACTTCTGACCGACCCTATCTATTATGAGTAAATCGGAATTGTCTGGCTGAAGACATAAAACTTAACACTCTTTGGGAGGCAACCCAACATGTAAGTTTCTTTTATTAAAAAAAAAAAATCATCAATAAATTACTAACATGCAGGTTTGGGGGATTTTGCCCCAACTTTCAATTAACCCACCCATATCAGGTACTTCTCCTCTGTCCTCTTACTGCTTTAAATTTTCTTTAACATTGAGGACAATGTTAGATTTAGGTTTGGGGGTATTTTTACGCATTTGAAATTTTATAAAAAAAAAGTTTTTAGTTAAAATTTTTGAATATATATATATATATATATATACAACACACAAGGTATATAAAATCTAAGAGCCCAATGACTAGTTGGAAGTAGTGCAAAGTGAGTTCTTTTTATTAAGTTCCTTTTAGTGAGTTGTAAGCTAATTAGTGCTTTGAATTTCACAACACATCTGGCCTGCATTTTCTAAGGTATAGGTTCGACATTGTGTTGAGAATATGGTAGCAACCTCGAATCCTGATGAACCATCTTTTTCTGATCCAAAAAAAAAAAAGGTGGATTTAGTCAGGTACATCGAAAAGGGCTACCTATTGTCAAAGGTCAGCGGACTTGTGATGAGGAACCCGAGCATAGGTCCGTAGGGGAGTCTTGATGCCCGACACCTCATGCCAACTGGTGTGAGAATTGTCGACTAATTGCTCGCTACATGGAGGAATCATCACAGGAGTAAAAGTGCACAATATATACATTATCATTTCTTTTTAATGCAAAAAAAAAATCAAAAAAAAAATGAAAAAAAAAATGTATATTGACCTTAAGAAAGACAATAGTGTGAAAGCCGTCGTTGTAAAAATTCGAGTAAACTGGAATATTACAGATAAAGCCCATGAGGTATTAAAGTAAACATCCACAGCTCTTGAAATCCTGCAGAAAAGATGATTTTGAATCAGCAAATAGGTCTTGTCCGACCAATTCTTGGAAACTACTAATATTAGCGATATTTTGGAGATCCAAAACCTTAGCTTGTGCATGGTCCAAACTTCACTGAGCACTCAAGTATAAATAAGTCTTACAACTTCCTAACGGAAAACTTAATAACTTCAACTTAAATTGCATACTAATCTAGAAATTGGGCTACTTAGTAATTAAAACCTTGTGTGATTTTGAAATTCTTATCAGTTATGTACTTGAAATAAAACTTTCATTTCACAAACCAAATTTTATTTTGGGATTGAAGTTTGTGGGTAACTTCACTGCAAACCCTCACGAGACAACACTCGTCCACTAGGGTAACCTAGGGGTTTAACGGCTTGTTGCACGTGCTAAGTGCGATCGTAATGCTCTACGAAAGTGAGTATTTATCTTAGTATATTTATATAATAAATAACACTTTTGCACTCTTATTTTCGCACTAAATTGCTAGAGACTAGCAATAAGCTAGTTGGGGGGTGTGATGAGAGCACAAAAGTGCAATCATCGTACCACTATAATCAGTATTATAGTTAATTTTTAATAATAAAATTAATTAATTAACATTGTATTTGTGTTTGAGTGTAAGGAGTCCAAAAGACCCAATAACATTGGGTTTGAGTCCAATGCGCGGCAGCCCGAGCTCAATTCAAGTCCGGCCAGTCCATGCGATCACGAGAGACCCCAGCTCATTCCATGATCCAGCCTCCCACACCCGGACTGCAAGTATGATGCAAGCCGTAATCCAGCCGCATCCGTCTCCTCCTAGCATCCCACGAAGCTCGCGCCCGTCCGAGTCCGCCTCTTCCGCGTCCCAGCCGCCCGTGATCCCGTGATCCAGCCTCCCACGTCCGCTCCTCCCACCAGCCCACGGGTCATCGCCTCCTCACAGCATCCCGCGGCAGCCTCCAAATGATCCGCAGTGCCCCACGGATCCCGCACCGTCCCAGCGTCTTCAGCGCATCCCCTCCCTTCCGTTTCTTCCTCCCGCAGTGCCCCAGCCACGGATCACCATCCAGATCAGCTCCTCCGTCTTCATCCGCCTATCCAAGCACAGCGCCCCGTCGATCCCGCTTCGGCCTCCAAGAGATCCCGCGGCCAGCCGTGATGCAAGCTGTGATCTAGCCATTTCCTTCTCCATTTCAGCATCCCGGATGACCGCCCCTTCTGCATCCCATCCCTCCGTGGCCCAAAGAAGGAAATTCGGCTCCTTCCGTCCGTGTTTCAGCATCCTCCACGATCGACTGCCCGTGATTCTTCCCCTTGATCCAGCTGCCCCGAGGATCATGCGTCCGTTCCCCCATGGATCCATCGCCAGCTTCAAGGGGGGGGGGGGCGAGCTATAAAAGAGGAGGAGGAGAGGAGGACAAGAGAGAGCTCTCGGCGGGGTGGTGGCCGGCTGGTTCAAGAAGTAACAGGGGAGAGAAGAGAGAAAGAAAAAGAAACAGAGCCATGCTCTTTCGGGTTGAAAAGAAAGGAATATTTTATTAGCTTTGTTTGAGTTTAGTTTTTTTTAATTTAGGAGAGCAATGTTTTTCTTTAGTTTGAGTTCATGAGAACAATGTATTTTTTTAGTTGTACTTTAATTGAAAGTTTTAATTGAGAAGTTATATGTTGAGTTTGAGAGCATGTTGTTCTTATTTTTTAGCTTTATTTTAGGTTTTGTTTTGAGTTTTAATTTTTGAGAGTTTATTTGGGTAGAAGTTATATTCATTCTGCAATTTTAATTTCTGTTATGCAATACAATTAAATCTTCCTTCATGCAATTTGTGTTCGCTTCAATCTTCTTGTTTTTGATCCATTTTAATTTATGCCAAAACTCTTCTTTGATTAATTAAATAAATGTTTTTCGAATCTGAGTACCTTTCTTTTAGTTAGTTTCAATTAGAAAATATTCAACATCCTCAAAATAATGTTTTTCTTCAATCATTCAAAAGTTGATTTCGAATTGAAGTGAATGTTCTAATTTTTATGCAACTCCAATCGCCTCCCTGTGGATCGACCTCTTACAACCGCTATTCTTCGAGTAGGAAAGGTAAGAGTAAAATTAAATTAAACTTTGTTCATCGGTTCTAACAACGATCTGTCTAGCATATTTTTAGTTAGACAAGAATCGGACGAACAGTAACCATCTTCATCCCCACCCAAACAATCTTCTTGGCAGTTTTTTAAAGATAATTTACCTGTTTGGGAAGGTATGATTCATCTCCAATCCAACCATTTTTCTGGTGAAGTTTAGTTTGGCTTTAACTAGCCTGGGTCAATTTATATAGCCATCAAACCAGTGGCACCATATACTCTACAAACCAAGAGTTGCTACAAAACTTGATGAAAATTCTCAACTTTTAAATTTGAAGATTTCATGTCATGAAAAGAATAAAATCCTGATTCTGAAATTAAAACCTCCAAATGCAATCTTCATTTTTTTTCTATATTGTGCCCTCTCCATAATTACATGAGTGTTAATCCAAGTTTGTGGTCATCATGTAGTCTAGCAGGAGTGGTTCTCATGTTTTCTGGCCTTGACATGCTCCTGTGGGCAAAGAACAATGAAGGTTTTGGTCTAGTCAATGCTAAAGACGGCTCAATACAACAATATAATGGCATCAAGAAGCCCTTCCTGTCTTGAGCTTTCTCCTAATTCTAGTGTAAGTGGAACTTGAGAAGGATGTGCACAAGTAGCTCTTCAAGAGGAGAGAACAGCCATAAGGCTCCTATTTGTTGTTATGTAAGGGATAAAAATTATGGGTTTTGTCACAATTCATAATTCTAGAACTTAAATTCTGAAAGAAAAAGAAATGAAGAACCTAATAGTAATGAAATTTCGAGATATATTTGGAGAATATATGTTAATAAGGGTGCATAACAGCCCGATCCACCCGTTGACGAAGATTCATGATTGTGGAATGAATGTTGCCTAGATTTTCCTTGGATCAACGATCATTGCTGGCCTTTGTGTGTGAATGTGTAGATCATTCATGTGAGAATGCGCCCCATCCAAAAGAAATATCACTTACTTTTACTAGAAATCATGGTAGCAATCTATTTTTTAAAATAAAAATAAGAAGATAAAAAGATATATTTAAATTTGTTTCTATATTTTTCTCAAAATACATTAGAATCCCAATGGAGAAAAGATAAATATATCTACAATATGCCGTGACTTGTACTAAATCTTTAAAATTTTGATAACAATTGATATTTTATTAGATGCAAGGAAGTAGCAAATCCAAGTAAAAGAAGAACATATGCTTGTATCAGAAAATGGAGGACCAAGATATACTTGAAAGTTTGTTATATCACTCCCTGTAAACTTTAGTGTGCAAATACACCCCTCAAAGTCCAAATTTCTCGCATTAATGATGCATATCAGCTTGGATTTACTATTTTAATGACTTTACTAATTATTTATATTTGCTTCTTTTTTTAGATTAGAAGAGATGTTACTATTGGAGAAAGCATTTGGTGGTTTCTTTAAATTATCTTTCAATCTTAAATTCTAAGACTCATTCTAACTTCCTTCCTCTTATCACTCTGGAGATATCGGGCTCCTCCATCGGAGAGGTAAATATTCAGTGGTTTCTTTAAATCAACTTTCAATCTTGAATTGTAAGATTCATCTCCAACTTCCTTCCTCTTATCACTTTGAAGTAGGGGCGCAAATGAGCTGAGCAACTCACGAGCTGCCCTTGAGCTTGACTCGAGTCCAAGCTTGACTTGACTATTACCAAGCTTGAGTAGCTCAAACAGTTTTTCAAGTTAAAATTGAGTAGCAAAATACTCGGCTCGAAGGCTCGTAAACCTAATCGAGTATATATATTGTTAATAATATTATATTTTATTTATAATATATGTTAATAATTTAATAGTTTAAAATATAAAATTATGTTATATTTTATTTTAATCATATTTTTTAATTATACCCAAGGCTCGTATTCAAGCTCGAACTGGAGCTCGAGTATAGCTCAGTTAATATTTAAGCCGAGTCGAGTTGAGCTTGGATATTATAGCTTGATCGTTCTCGAGTTGAGTTTCAAACATAAGCATTTTAAATCGAATCGAACTCAAGTCTATAGCTACTCAACTCGACTCGGCTCAATTACACCCCAACTTTGAAGATGTTAGTTTCCTCCACTAAAAAGGGATTCTTGAAGGAACTCTTGATGACTTAGTGTAAATCTGAAATGGGTTCTCATCCTTGGCCTCAATCCTTTATTTGTTGTAGTTTTCCGGAGCTTGGGCACCGCCATCACCCTCGTTCCCTTTGCAATAACTTTTGAGAAGTATGACTCGAACTCCCTTCACAATTTCGAGATGTCATAAAGTTGTAGATATACTTGAAATTTTGTCTTATCACTCTCTGTAAACTTTAAGGCTCATTCTTTGATGGGTAAATATCATAGAACTGGATGCTGGGTTGCATCTATCTCATCACAGCAATTGTCAGCCTTGCTGCTCGATTTTGCAGGTAACCAACATCTAAATCTTACTACGATGTTTTGTAATTTTTCATGTTTAACCACCAAGTGCTTGCTCGAATAGTACCACTCCTTGCCTAAGTAGCAAGAGAGTGGGGGTTCAATAACAATTAAAGTCAGCCATCAAAGGGATGGGATCAGATGATATCCAAAATAATAGACAAATTGGAACTAGGTACATGCAAAAATGGTCAATAAAACCATTGGCAATTGAGAAGCTAGTTAGAAGTGGATTCCACTGGTTCTATTATTAGTTTTTGCAGCTCAATTATTTGCACACTTCCAAGTGTTAGGAAAATTGTGCACATTTTCCAATACAGTTCCCAAGAAACTTGCCTTAAAAAATACTTCCAAGTAACTATACTTAGTATGAGCAATCATCCTTAAAAAAATCGATTTTATCGCAGGCTGCAACATTGCGCAAGTATCCAGTGCCGCTCTCTTTGTGTGTTGTGAACTTCACATTGGGCTCCATTCTTACTGCAATATTGCAAATCGTAATAGAAGGCAAGATAGATGTTGGATCTACTACATTTAATGTTATAAGCATCATCGGCATTGTGATCGGGGTATTGTATTTCTCCATCCATTGAGATCTACTATAGAATTTCTTATCTTCTACTTCAGTTTTTTGTTCTGGCTTTGATTTTTATTAAAGTGGCATTTCATATGATTGTGCTGACACTCTGAGAGCTTGTAATTGGTGCCAATTCCTTTTTGTTTTTGTGACAAGCAGGGGACAGTGCTAGTGGCAGCATGTCAAGCAATTCAGGCATGGGGTATCAATAGAAAAGGGTCTAGTCCTAGTGGCAATCTTCATGCCCGTCCAAACAATTTGCTCGGCGATTCTTTCGGCTAATCTTTTAGGACAAATTATCAGTTTGGGAAGGTATGATTCATCTTCATTCTGACCATTTTTTGGGGTGAAGCTTAATTTAGGCTAGAAAGCTAGGTCGACTTGGATCGCGGTCGAACCGATGGCACCAAAATACTCTATAGCCCAAATGCTGCTACAGAAACTGATGAAAATTCTCAACTTTAAAATTTTAAAGATTTCATTTCATGAAAAGAATAAAATCTTGATTTTGAAATTAAAAACTCTGAATGCAATCTCAATTTTTTTTTTTTATTGTGCCCATTTCGATACTAACTTGAGTGCCAATCCAAGTTCATTGGCATCATGCAGTCTATCTGGAATAATTCTCATGTTTTCTGGCCTTTACGTGTTCCTCTGGGCAAAGAACAGTGGAGGTTTAAATTCAGTCAATGCTGAAGACAACTCAACAAAACAAGACGATGACATCGAAAAGCCCCTTCTTTCTTAGGCTTCCTCCTAATTCTAGTGTTAGTGGGACTTAAGAAGGATGTATCCAAGTAGCTCTTTAAAAAGAATGATCAGCTGTAAGGCTCCTATACGTTGGTATGTAAAGAAAAAAGAATAAGTTTTGGGTTCTGAAGGAAAAAAAGAAATGAATAACCTAATAGTAATGAAGATTTTAGATATATTTTTGGAGAATGCCTGCTTTTAAGGCTGCAAAATAGCCTGCTTTTAAATATGTTCTCTGTGTCAGGTTCAACATATTCAACCCAAACTTGGAGAATAGACTGCTTTCCTCGGTAGCAAACAAAAAACAATCTTAATTCAGTTTTCTATAATTAAGAATCTAATCTTAACCTAGCCTAGTCATCGGTTGATTCGACATGACCCGACCCAATCCAAAATGTGTCCGGGTCGAAAATTTTGGAGTTGGGTATGGTTGGGTGTGTGTCTAAGAGACTCGAGTTCACCGTCGATGATTCTTGTGCAATGTGAAGGACGAGGAGCCAAGAGTGTACTTGTTAACTTGCTTGATGGTGTAGGATCTCCAAATTTAACAAGGGCAAGTGAAAGTCCCCCTCTTTCTTCACACTTTTCCTTATTCTAGTGCTTAAAAGATCAACCACCAGACTATAAATTATAAAGCAACATGAACAATCTAATAAGATACGTTGTACAGAGACAAACCCTTGCAACTATGCTTTCCCATGCAGTCTAATATCTAGCGCATGGCATCATGCCATCATGTGGTTAGATGCTTGGATCATATGAAGCCAAATCATTCAACTTGGACAGCTACAGCACCTTATTTAGCCACAGTTACAAGATATTGTCATGTTATAATAAAATTCCTAATCTTCCAAACCCTTTACATCATTCCTTGGCTACTTGGCAAATGGCTTATTCGGCATGAATTCGATCCACCTACTATGATACCGACATTGATAATATACCCTCCATCTTTCCAAATATCTGGATTATATTATCTCTAAATGTAATTTTAGGTTACACATTCCATTCAGTCTAGCCATTGTAATCATAAATAAAAACCATCAAAAATCAGCTTTCCATAAAGTTTCCTTTCAAGAAACTAACATAACATGCAGTTCAGTAACCTAGTAAAAAAAACTTAAATAATCGACTCGATACATAGAAAACATCTCAACTTAATGAATCATTTCGGCTGGTGGTGAGCTACCAGATTAAGTTGAACCAAAGTTCCATATTCTATTCCTTCATAATTCTATATAGAGATTTTGCCCCTGGAGAATAAGATGGGATCGAGACCAATAAGTTCAAAGGAACGGTGTTAGGGTTACATGTTAAATACTTGGGAAGGAACCTCCATTTTTTTTAGCACAAAATATCCTCCATTTTGAAGCATGGCTACAACCATCATGCCCCAACTCAATTCAGATATCTTGGATGAATTAATGTAATCCTCTTTTCTAAAATAAATAAACTTTTCCTAATAAAAATAATGCATGTTATATATGCATGGAGGCTAGTGTATAGTCCTTGATTGGTTATCATAGATGGTTTCTTTCACATAAATACGCTAGTTGGATGTCATTTTTCATTAAGTGTGCTCAATGCGTCTAGTGTTCATGTTTCTAAATAGACGACATTGTGTCGTATTTAACCATGCCACTATAATGATATAAATCTAATGAAGATATATCAAAGCAAGCTATCTATCTTCCAAATTGAAACACCTTAACCACCAATAGGACTTGAATTTATTGATGCAACCTTCTCTTGAATTTGATGTTGTCCCTCGAAACACCTTAAACACCAATGGGTCTTGAATTTGTTGATGCAGCCTTTTCTTCAACCAAAACACGGGAAGACATTTAGATTTCAAATTCTAAAATTGAATATGCATGAACACAATATATATTAGCGGGATATGTCAATATTGTTAGAGTAAAGTAGACTCCAGGCGAGTTTAGTTCTACCGAAGGGTGATTCAGCTATAGTGATTGGCTGGATTCATAAGGGTCTGGGCAGTGACGGAGGAATTCATCTCCTGCTTCGCGACATTTGGATGATGGTGAGAAAGGGTGTTACATTTCAAGCTAACATTTATATCGTGAGGCTAATAGGGCGACAGACTGAGTGGCGACTTATGTAGCAAGCCAATCAAGAGGCACCCTATGGACTGAGGAGGGAGAGATGCTCGGAGCACTTTGGGACATTTTGTTTTCAAATTCTATTGGGTGTATTCGTACCCGTGATATATGAAATGTCTATTTTAGCAAAAAAAAAAAAAAACAAAAAACAAAAAGTAGACTCCATTGTGCCTATGATCACCAATTAATGATAAAATAACTATTAGTCGCCAATTAGCGAGTTCTTGCATATAATACACTATATATATTTGGAAGCAATTTAGCCAAGTAGACATATATCCCATGCTTTAAGAAAGAGTCTCTTTTTCTATTTTCCATGGCAATAATGGGTGGAAAGCCAACGACCACCAATTTGAGTGCGTTAGTCAGCGAAAATTAATAGCATACGACCTATTCTAACAATCTCTGATGTCTCAAAAGTCAACTAGAATCACTCACATGATAAATGGATGGCAAATTTCTCAGAAATACAATAGAAAAGTCACATTTTAAGTTTGAACCCCACCTCTCTCTGATGCAGATGCTACAAAAAATTGGTCCGACTGATGTATCCAAGTTTTATTAGCAAAACATGCCAATGTTAAAGTTGGATTAAATTGAGGATACATTTGGTACGCGACCGAAATCGAAATCAAAATGAATTGGAATGAAAATAAAAAAAGTCATGTCCCCTGACATGTTTGATTCGTGATCGAAATCGGAATCGAAATGGAATCTGAATACTAAGAGAGAGTAGAGATTAGATTTTGGAGGATTGGAGTATTCTCATTTTCTCTATAATCGAAATGGGAATGGGACTCCCTTCAATCAAAGGTTCGGAATAAGAGTCACTCATTTCTATTTCTAGTACAGAGTCCAACTCTTCCGAACCAAATATGCCCTAAAATCATTATAGACAAAATTGGATTTCTAACTCCATCGTCCAGACCACACCAATATTTTGCATCACCGGCCGATGTCTCCATTGATCAAGCTAATTGAAAACAAGACTCGCATCTGTCCAAATGAAGAGTCCTGATTAGCATGCATGCAACAAGAGAAAAGGACATGACGGTCAAAATTAGTTGCTTTAAGGACTTGCTGTTCCTCCACCTAGTCCTTGTCTTATTATACTTGTTATCTTTTCTTTCAGGAATTTATGGTGGGTTCCTCCTGTTGAAAATTTTCAGTGGCTGCTTCCACCGGCTTTTATCGTGATAAGGTCAGGATCCAGTAAAGGCTGACGACTCATAAGGTTCCATTTCATTAGTTGCTTTTGTTCACAACTAAACCCCTGATGGAAATAAGAAATAATGTTATACTGGTATTTGTTTTCTCAGCATGTAATTAATTATGTAGATTATCTTAGTAGCTGATCATCTACAGCAAAGAAATTTTGCTGTCTACTGTCTGATGACACTGGTTGTAGAACATGGCCAAAACCCAACTGTTGAGAGTGATCTTATTGTCTTCTGCTTTTTCTACCTTTTCCATCCACTAGCACTTCAAGCTTTATTTTCCTCCACAAATAATAGTTATCATCATGAAACAACAAGATGCAAAAGTATTTTATCAGTACCATGAGATATAGGACATGACTAAGTTTTTAATGATTTCATGGTCTCTGCACTGGAATCAAGCCTACCATGGATGTTAATCATGCTATTTCCTTCTGATCTCTGTTATTATATTATAGGAATAGGATTCGGCATGCAAATAAATTTGAAACTGATATAATGTGACTATAGATTAGGTGTGACAATATTTGAGTTGTAGTTGTATCAACCAAGCTAACACTGCTTTCAAATCAATCTGATTTTGTTTTGGATACTGAACCTCCCATTTTGTTGTTTTGACAAATTTGCAACAGAATTAAACGGGCCAGAATTGACATTGTAAGCCTTAAAGAATTTTGTTATCCAATTTGCAGGTGGTTTGGCGCAAAATATACAATTACTAATTATTCATATTAATCAAACAAACCTTTTTGACCGTAGAGGTTACATACATTACATTTATTGTGAATTAAAATTGGTCATGTTAAATGATTCAGTTTTTTTATTTGTTTATTATCATATTAAGTCAGGATTAGCATTCATAGTTTTTTTGATACAAGATTAGCATTCATTATTGACTATGTATGTTGAGCTCAATGTATCACAAATTCATCTAGGCTCCTTCAATTATCACCTCAAATTTTTTTTTTCAGTCACTTGCAATATAAGAAATGTGAAGTTGATCTGAAAATTTCTATCAACCATGCACATCCTATGTAACAAGCTCTTTTAACTACCTATAGTAAGTGACAAATGTTGAGAACATTGTATTCATAGTCAATTGCTATTATCATTTCATGAAATGAAAATGATCATTATCAAGGAGTAAATTATCCTCAATGAGAAATCTAAGTATAAACGCAATTTTAAGAGAATATAAATAATTAATAAATTGATTTATATAGTATTGTCAATTAGTAAAAGGAATAGTAAATTTGAAACTTGAATTCAGTCATTTCACCATCCATATACCATCATTTTATACAAATTCTTGCTTAACTCATTCAGTCTCTTGGAAAGTGACACCGCATGTTATCTTTTCAAAATTGTTCTCAAACTCCATTTGTCATCTTGTAAAGTTAGAAACTAAAAAATATAATGTGATTTCAAATACTCTTTTGCTATCCCTATTCTTCCTTTCGAGTATTTTTCTTTAATAGTAAATATTTCTTTTATTTTCTTTGCTAATACTAAGTGTTGGGCCACTAAGAGTGGAGGAAGGAAGTAGTTGTAGCATTAGTAAAAAACATTTGAGCTGAGGGATAAGGGAAGTCAAACATCAAATAGAAATCCGCTTAAGTTGAGCTTGCTAGATTTGCTAAGTGGTCTGCCACTTAATTAGCCTCATGATATACATGTCTCAATTCAAACTTAGAGATGGCTGATCAAATCAATCTAATACTCCTCAAAACAGAATGTTGTATCATCTCCAAACCATTTATCCATGAGACAATCACCACTCACTCACCTTATATTATTTCTTTTGTTTAAAAAAATGAAAATATCATTATCAAAATTTATCTCATGATTCTTCTCGTATCTAAATCTAGGATATTATAAATTAATTATCAAATGCCTTCATACAAAAAAAAAAAAAAAAGCAAAAGTGAACACTATTTTTTTGTACACAGTTTTCGTCCACATAGCTTTTCTTTGAAGATGCGACAAATGTTTTTTAAACTTTCCTCATACCAATAGTGGTTGCTTAGATGTCAAAACATTGATCATTCGCATGAAAAAGGTTGATCATTTGTGTGAAAATGCAAGATTTTCATACAACTTTTGTTAGAACCTATATTGCCAGTTATTTTTTCATGTAAAAACCCAGAAGTTCCAAAATAAAACTTGCTCCTCTCCTTCTGCAATACTTGAATTGCATCCTAGGAGAAAAATTGATACTAATTAATATTCATAACATGCATAGAAATAGAATATACCAGAAATTTTCTCAAATCACTCCCTAGAAAACTTCAGTATCTTAAAAACACCCCTCAATGTCCAGAGTCCTCAGGCCTCTTTTTTGGTGAACAGTCTTCAGGTCTTTAATAATGCGTATCAGCCTATATCTGTTACTTTAATACCTTTACTAATTAGGTTCCTTTTAAACTTTCAATCTCCATCTGCTCTTCCTCCCTTTCTCTCCCCCCCCCCCCCCATCTGTGCTGTCTTTTAGAAGAGAGATGCTTGTCACCTACTCCTTGTAGTTCCCACACTATCCCATTCTCTCTCTCTCTCTCTCTCTCTCCCTCTCTCTCCCTCTGTGTATGTGTGGGGAGCGTCTTGACAACCGAGATGCAGCAAGAGAAAGAAGCAAAGGAGAAAATGGGGAAAGAAGAATAAACTCTCACCATCTCCATTGCCAAAAGAGAGAAACTAAAGAAAGAAAGCTCCAATTTTTATCCATGGAGAGGCACAGATGCAACCTTTGCTTCCGGCGCTTCTCCAGTGGCCGGGCTCTCGGAGGTCACATGCGCTCTCACGTGACGCCCCGCCCCAACCGAGCTCCGCCTCCGCCCCCCTCCCACTCCGCCTCCTCCTCCTCCTTCTCCGCCGCGGAAGCGGCGGCTTATGACGAGACCGCGGCGGCGGATGAGGGTCTCGGCTACGGCCTCCGGGAGAACCCCCGTAAAAGCTTCCGCCTTGTTGACCCGGAATTCTCATCCATCTTCGCGGCCGCGGATGGCGGCGGCGGCGGCGGCGGCGGCGGCGGTGGCGGTGGTGGCGGTGGCGGCTCCTCCTCCGTCGTTCAGGATCGCGAGAGCGAGACCGAGTGCTCCCTGCCCCCGCCGCTCGGACGCCGATCCAAGCGCTCCCGCCGCCTGCAAGAGGCGGCGGTGGCCGCGGACGCCGAGCCCCTCAGCTCCATCTCCGACGTGTCCCCCGAGGAGGACGTGGCCCGGTGCCTGATGCTTCTCTCCCGCGACGCCTGGGCCAGATTGGGAGCAGGGGAGGAAGCGGATGATCAGCACTCCGACGGTTGGGACGAGACGGCGGAGGACGAGGACTACAACGACGACGGCGAAGACGGCGACGAGGGGATCGGCAGCGCTGCCCGACCGCGGCGGAAGGGGCGGCGGAGCAGGTACCGGTGCGGCACGTGCAAGAAGTTCTTCCGATCATACCAGGCCCTGGGTGGCCACCGGGCGAGCCACAATAAGATGGCCGGCAGCGGGTGCGTCCGGGCCGCCGGTGGCACCCAGATCGGCGGAGAGGACTCCTCGGAGGCCAATGCCGATCGGAATTCGAGCCTCCATCGCTGCCCCTTCTGCTCCCGGGTCTTCGGCTCCGCCCAAGCCCTCGGCGGCCACAAGAGATCCCATCTCGCCTCCTCATCCTCCCCCGTCGCCGCCGCCGCCGCCGCCGCCCATTCCCCTCCGCTCCCTCCTCCTCTTCGCTCCGCCAACAACAGCAGCACCAACCTCGGCGGCGAGGGCTTCATCGATCTGAACCAACCAGCTCCTCTGGAGGAGGAAGTCGAGCTCTCGGCGCTCTCCGACGCCACCGAGCTGCAATCCAAGTGACTTCCTTTCTCCATTGCGATCCCTCTCCGATCCAAACAGAGCTACATAGCAAGCAATCTGAGGTGCAGTTTATCGAAACAAAACCGAAATCCGTCTAAAAATCTCATCTTTCCCAGCCGAATGCTGTGCAAAAGAAACCCAGTCCGATTCAGCTGACATCAATTTCAAATTTTTATCAGTTTTTCTGCGCGAGTTCGATCTGGTTCTTCATTTACAGTAGAAGGAATCACAAATCATCAAAATCATCAAGAAAAAGGCTCTTTTTTCTTTGAATTTACTGTAATTAAGCTTAGTTTTCATTCAAACTTGTTCTTGCAACTTCAACTTAAAATTCTTATCAGTTTTGTTCAGAATTTGATCTGCTTTTTGAGTTGCAGTAGCTCACTGTGTCAATCGAGCAGTAGAACAGAATCAAAGATCATTAGGATTTCCAACATGGAGAAAAGTTTTTTTTTTTTTTTGTTGCATTTTTTGTGATTATACTGAATGTTAGTTAATAGTAGTCTTCTCTCAGCAAGAGCTGGTCGGAGAGGGTGTTGTTTGTTGGGGAGGGCTGTTTCCAGCTGTGTTAAAAGCCTGGAGACTCAGTTCGGTGACATCTCTCGCTCGTCCTGTCCTCTGAGAATTTTAGCACAAAAGGACACTCCTCTTCCCTTGCCCTTTTTGTTCTCTTTTCTTTTATTATGCTCTTATTGATGTCATGATATAAACCCGTTTTGCATTTCCAATTTTCACTTTAGTTACCTTCAGGATTCTTCTTATGTTATCCAACCCTGTTTTACTTCCATTTATCATTTTGTTGACTGTGATGTGATATTTAACCTTTATATAGTTAGTTTACTTTTTGAGTTTCAACTAGTATATTGCACATGAGATACATGTGTTTTTCTAACTTTTTATTCAAAAAAAATTTATTCAAATAATAAATGTGAAAGGAAGGACTTGAATTAATGGGATAGGAGATAAAGGAAGTTGACATTATATAATAGAATAGATATATAGTTAGATTTGTATATTACTATGCAAGTATTGATTTCTTTTCATTTTTTTGCATTTTTTGCTTCACTTCACTTAACCTCAGGTCCTTTTGTTATCCAGCTCTTTATTTCCTACAATGTAAGAATTTTTTTTTACTTTCATTTGATGTATAGCTCTTACAATGTTACTATTTTATGTTCGATTTCTGTATCTAATTAGTTTTGCATTATGCATACAAACAAATCGGACCCAAGAATAGATCTAAATGTATGCATAATGCAAAGCTAATTATATACAAAAATTGAACATAAAAAATTAACAAATCGGGGGTCAATTACAAAACAATAATGAAATCAAGGATCATGTATAAAATTTTGGGATAACATAAAATGTGATCAACTAACCTCAGTTTTATAGCATTAACTTCATGTCATGTTTCATTAGTCTTTTAGTACAAGTACATTACATACACGTAGACCGGTTGTGAAAAATAGTTAAATTATCCATCAAAATAACAAAGGATCGGAAGATAAAATTTTTAGTCAAAAGCATCAAATAACTTTGGATGGAAAGGAGTGGATTATTTGGTGTGCTCCAGAATTTATTATTTTTTATTTTTTGGTTGTTTTTATATTTGTAATGTATGATACATCCGTTTTAGTAAAAGAAATTAAAAAAAATCAGATGAAAATTAAAACCTAATTTCGCAGACCATAAAAGCCTGTTTCGGGTACTGTGGGTGAAAATAGCGTGGAATAAATACGCTTCTCCGCCTATGCGGGATTCCGGACCGTAGATTTTCTGGCTGTTCTTTCGCCTTTGAAACTTCCCAGAGGCTTGCCATCTATTCCAAAGTTATCCCAGTAATAAATAGGTAATAAATGATGCATTAATTTCCCTCTCGTCATTAAATCCCTAATCTCTTATTACAAGCTCTAAAAATCTAAATGCCCGAATCTTTAGCTTATCCCCACCAGAAATTCCCACTAAATGCTATTATTATATAGTTTTGGTTGGGTCCCGTTGACATGGCCTTTGGGATGTCGGCCACTGCGGCTGCCGAGAATCTTCATAAAGAGGTCGGTGACCGGACTCGTTCTCAACGCGGGACCAACGGTCGCGACCGGTCGTCCGCTTAGGTGGGTCCCATCAGGTGGACTCGTGCGACGTACGTCCGATCTCGGTTGGACCGCTGGAAAAGCGCACCGAATTTCTATACCGCTTTGCCCGTCTTCGCTCCGAAGCACCCGCGCATCTCCAACGTCCGTTCTCATCCGAACGGCTTTGATCTGGTCACAGCGGACGTTGGTCGCCCGCGGGGCCCCTGCCTGGAACAGAGTTTCGTGGTCCCCACTTGTGGGTGAGAGGGTGTGGGCGTGGGGGGCGACGAGAATGATGTACGCATAATTTCTTTTTCTTTTTTTTTCCTACGGATTCAACGGTCACACCTCGACAATTACGACAGTGCCCCTAAGGAGGGTATATGTGTAAAATGCTGGAATAGTATACGAGGCAAACAAGGGTAGTTCTATATACACCCCCCCTATTGCCCAGGACACCCCCCAAAAACCAAAAAAAAAATACCCAAACTAACCTTTAGTATAATTACCATATTGCCCTTGAAATTTTCTCATACACCCCCCCTTCCTCCTCCTCCGTTTCGTTTTGAAAAGAAAAAAAAAAAACACCCCTCAAACACCCCTTAAACCCCTCGATCCATTTACATCGTTTAGGCGATCTTTGAAGGAGATTTAAGCCCCATTCGAAGCATGGACAAGCAACTAGTGATTTGGGACGAAGAATCGGCCGCAAAGGTACGTGTTCCACCTTGTTTCGAAATTTTTTTTTTTTCACGGTTCGTGCTCCGTTCGGCACTGGATCGCCGAACAAAAGGCTTCTGTTCGGCTGAACAGTGCCGAACAGAAGCCTTCTGTTTGGCAACCCTCAACCGAACAGATCTGTTCGGCTGCACAGTGCCGAACAGAAGGCTTCTGTCCGGCATTGTTCAGCCGAACAGAAGCCTTTTGTTCGGCGATCCAGTGCCGAACGGAGCACGAACCGTGAAAAAAAAAAATTTCGGGAGAAGCCGGCGAGGTGGTTCCGAAAGAAGCCGGCGAGGTGGTCGGAGATCGGGAGAATGCCGGCGACGAGAGGGAAAAGGGGGAACGGGGGGGTTTTGGGCGTTGGCGAGGTGTTTTGGAGGGGAAGAGCGGGGTGGGGGGGGGGGTTTGGGGGGTGTAGAGAGCAATTTAGGTGAGGGGGTGGGGAGGGTGGGGGGTAATTTAGGAATTTTTAAATTTTTAGGGGTGTTCTTAGCAAATGGGGGGGTGTAGAGAGTATTTAATTTTTTTTTAATTTTTGGGGGGTGTCCTGAGCAATAGGGGGGGTGTATATAGAACCACCCGGCAAACAAGAACGGCGTAACTGGCGGAGGAACGCATGAGAAAGGGGATGCGTGCTGAGAACAGAGTCAAATCCCGTGAACAAATCCAAAGCAGATCCCCACAATATTATCTCTTCTCCCACACTATCCCATATTCCTGCACTTGTCTTGGGGTAGTGACATGATAACATCCTCAAGGGGATGAATCTATGCTGCTAGTGTAGGGCACCAAGGAACCTAGCACTGTTGATCGAAAAAAGAAAAGAAAAAAAAAAGAAAACTAGCACTGTGGAACTTGAAATGTTAAATATGTCCATTGTTTCTTCTTTTCTTTGTTGTTCAATCTATATAGACAAGATATGACTTCGCTTTTTTGTTATTTTTAATTAGTGAGTCTTTAAGTACATTAGTTATTCCTATTATTAGTAGTAGTAGTAGTATTGTACCATAGTCATGCTATATGAAATCGAGTGGATATCAAATTTTTCTTCACTTAATTAGTAAGCCTTGTCAAGATTTAGCTTATCATACATTCTTTGTGTTCTTAGGATGCACTGCAAGGTCTTTTTCGATATCAATTCACCTAATTACTAGAAAGCTTTCGAAGCTAATTGTTCTTGATTCTCTTCCTTATTTTAATTGTTTTGAGTGGTTAGATATGATTGTAATTGTTTGTTGGTCTACTCCTTGTATTAAGCATAGTTTGAGAAAGAGTCGAGTTAAAAGAGCAAGTCACTTGCTTGGAGCATTTAGCTTAATAAAATAAACAACATACACATGGAGCAAAATTCAGGATCGAGAGAAAAAGTGTTGTCCAAGCATCTTTTCTCCATCTTATTTTGCACTTACTTCCCCTCGACCTCTTTCAAATCCTTCAAACATAACTTTGATATATTGATTTTTTTGGGGAGTTGGTTGATATGAGTGCAGTGGGTTCGTTCTCTAATCTTTGTTCTTTCAACTACTGGTTGGATTCATGTTTGGATTGAAGAGTCTAGTTCTTGTCTGGTTGTGCTTCAACCAAGGAGTAGTTGCACCTGTGGACAAACTCTCTCTCTAGCCCTTGGAGAACACAAGGAAATTCTTAAACAGTAGTTGTTGTAGATCGAACTTTATCGGATTCCTCTGGAAAAATGGAAAAATTAAGGTACATTCAGTCTTTTTCTTTCATGGACACATCTTGCTATTATTCTAAGTGCGAAAACATCATGATGTTTACAAAAAACATCATAGTGTCCATAAAACCCCAAGCATTATTGGTGAAGTCATGGCCTACAGATGTTTATAGCCTGCAATCTTTTCCGTTGTCGATATTAGAAGAGAGGATATTACAGTTAGTTTCTAATAAGAAGGCTAAGAAATTCTAGTGATTATGAGGAGCCTTTGTTGGTTAAAAAGGACTGGCTACCTGAGCATTATTCTACCAAGAAATAAACAAACCTCAGTGCTAAGGTCATTCCTCATGAAAGAATTTTACTGGAGATTAGAGCAGGAAAAAATAGATGCAAGGCAAAAAATTTGAAGGTGCATGCGCACAAAAGTTTGAGTGCTCTTTTTCTCCAGTGCTCATGGGAGGTGGAGAGTTTATAATGGAGCAGCTAGTTAATGCCAAACTTTGGATACCTTTTTCTTTTCAGTGGGCATTCAGTGAGATAATGGTCTGTTTCTGATATGGTTCTGGCCAAATTCGACATATGCCAACATGATCTTGTTGTTCTTGAACAGATCGATTAGACTTGGAAGGCATCTTTTTCCTTGTCCAATGCCTAGGCCAAGTTTATTTGGCTGACTTCATATTTTCAACCTTGAGATCATGGGATGAACCTAACTCAGCCAACAAAAATATTTCCTTTTTTTCTTTAAGACAAAGAAGAAGGAGAAGAAGAAGAAGAAGAAGAAGAGAGAAAGATAGGAAAAAAAATGTTATGAAGCCCCTTCACGCAATGTTGCCATATCCCTTGACCATTTCTTGGTATGTTAGTCAACATAACAGGAAACAATATATTATATATTGGAGAAATATGTCGACGTATTTTATTCGTGTCTTCATGTAAGCACCTAATCCATTGAACAATGATCTGATGGATAAAAGAGATAGATGATTCAGAAGAAACAACAAAAGGAGCAAATTCAAAGAGCAGAACATCATGAGAACAACAATGAGCTATCAGACTAGCCTATGCAAGCCATATATAAAGCCTAACATCAAATAAAACAATAGCCAAAGCAGTGACTGTATCGTCTCCAAATCAAACCAATAATCGACTGTAATCTTGGTTGTCGTCTTGGTGCTAGATTGTAATGCAACTTGGACACATGAATCAAATCCAGTAAGCAAAGAAAGCTGTTCTATCTAATGCTACCCAAGTAGGTGTTTGATGACCAGCTCAAGTCCAACTTGGCTTTTAACATGGTGCTTTTGCGCTGATTCCTTTTTTTCTGCCAAACTTGTAGTGTTGATTTTCTTTGAAGCTTGAAATCATCTGCATGCTAGTTCTAAGGAGGCTTGTAATGCCTGTTCATGACGATTCCACCAGACATGGTGTCGATTTTCTGTTCTAGTGTGCATTTGCGAGGCATTCTAATTCTTGGTTCGATTCAATTTTCTACTCCATGGCCTTGATTCTTTGCGATGTTATGTCCCTGCTGCTGCCTTTCTTCATGGCATTAATTTGCTTCCACACACTCCTATTTCGATAATTGACCTATCAGTCTCAGTTGTCAATATGAACATATCATATGATTTGAATTGGTATAAAAAAAGAGAGAGAGATTTCAGGCCAATGAAGGGGTCAATGTTGCATTCGTTTATGTTGCCTGAAAATAAAAATAGCTCTGAGAGATTCACTCTTTCTTCTACGCAAAACAAGGGGATGTATACTTTCTAGACCTGGAGCATTTTAATCTTTGTGAGGGCTTTCCCACCACACCTTGGATTAAGCTACACGTTAGCTCTTAGAATACACTACATATTATTTGATTTGTGGTTTTATCTACATATTATTTGATTTGTGGTTTTATCTACACTATTGTTCAAGGTCTAGTGTTGGTCTTAAAAGACAAGAAGACTGAAATATAAAATAGATATTCAGATTGGAAGCACATGTCTTGAAATAATTGATACTCGGTTGCAAGCTTCAAGAGAAAAACAACACTGGTCCAAGATGGAAATAAGAAAATGAGCTGGAGCCCAGATCTTTTTCATTATTTAAACAACATTTTAGCATCAGATGAACATTTGGGATATGTTTTGCATGAGATTTAATAATAGAGAAGGTATGAGCTCCGGAAAAACCACAAGGCATGGTAGATGGATTGAGATTGAAGCATTGAATGATGAAAATTGTTACATGTGGGCAACCAAAGTGATAAGATCGTCGCAGTCGAGATGACTATCCATTCAAATAGATTCAGAAGCAAAACTGATCCGATCACTTCCAGAGCTATCCGATCTCGCAGCAATCTCGATGTAATAAGGACCTTGGTTAACAAGCTAATGGGAGTCGTTAGGAAAAATAAGCATTAATAATAAAGGATGCACTACAAGTGAGTTTTTTTTTTTGAAACATGGTGCTACTATAATGGATGTACAAGGTGAAAGTATAAGATCGCGACTCTTCTTTGTAGACTAGCCACTTTATTAACTATTAGGATCCATTTTATTAATTTCTAAGAGTAAATACAAACAGTTCATGAATAAATAGAAACCTGCACTCCCATAGAGAAATAAATAGAAATATCTTAAGAATAAACACTAATTTGTCCATGATAAGAACTTAGTCCATGTCGATAAACAAAATCACCACCAAAATAAATAGAAACTCGACCACCTCACCTTTAGTTAGGTCAGGGCTAGTTTATGATAAATAGCAAGGACGAAAGATAAACACCAAATTCGGATGCAATAAACACAAACCTTATGGGAAATACAAATGGGACATGGATAAATAGAAACTTACAAGGTGTTTACTACCTTCCTTCACTCTCTTCCAGAAATAAACAAAAATACCTAAAAGATAAACCTAATCCCTAAATAATAAACATAAATGTTCCATGATAAACATCTAGTTTGTAGTGATAAATAGAAATACCACAAAAATATCAATAATATGGATCCCAACAATTAATGAAATACTTTTTTTTAAAACTACCTACTAAACAATTAATGAAGTGTTTTTTTTTTGAAATATATCACTGTTGTAATAGAGAGAAAAGGGGAGAGTGTATGAGCGGCTCATTATGCTTCTTTTCTTCCTTAATGACTCGCATTAACCTATTGACTAAGACCCTTGTTACTTTATCATTGGTGCGAGATCGAACGACTCCAACAGCGACTAGATTTGCTACCGAATCTATTCGAATGGAGTGTAGTCTATCTCTCTCTCTATATATAGAGAGAGAGGTCAAGTCTACATCGGATAATGAGCATTTCACATCGATGATTCAAGCTATTGGGTGTAATTTTATACAGAGAAAATTGTATAATTTAGAAATTCGTAATAAGCTAGGGATCTCCAGATCATATAACTTTTGGTGTGTAAGTAATTTAGAGATAGTAGATCATATCTAATAACTTGGATCATTGATGTAGAACCTTCATTGTCTAATGTAGGCTTGATCAAATCTAAGTGGAGATCTACTAGTGTATAGCCAAATCTGACTCTCTCTCTCTCTCTCTACATATATATATATATATATATATATATATATGATGCAATTTGATTTCAAATATCTCAATAGTGTTTGTTTAATTATATGAAATTGGGATCTATATTATACTCACGTATTTCCATCCTTATCCCACTTTCTTTTATTTTTAGATATTATCCATATAGTATTGGTATATTTATAGGTGACTTTGCTAAACTAATCTAGCCGAATTCATCCAATTTTGAACCTAAGCTCAAAAAATTGAGATTACATTGGGTGGACCGATAAGCTTGGGTTGGGTTAGGCTCTAGGCAAAGTTCCTCAAACGTTAAGTAGAGGCTTATGCTGACCTCCAATTCGGCCCACGTCACCAAGATTCCACCCGTAAAAATTGTATCATAGTAAGATGCACCATATTTAAACCTGATAACTTTACAATTTCAAAGTAATCCAATAGTAAAACTTTTCTCATTGACCTATTCATGATATATCTCTCTCTCCAATCCTCTCAACCTTTCTTCACTCTTAGCTCTCCGAAGTTTGTTATCCAACTCTATAGGTTGTTCAACACTATCAACAACTTTGACATTCTAACTGGTATGATCATCTAAACCATTTTGGACCTTTGAAATTTTGCAAGACTTCCCTGCCTTGTCTATCCATAATTCCTCATGCTTGAATGGTCGAGCATATGTCACATAAGATCTTAATTGGCTTGACCAAAACAAAGACTTTTGAGTCATGGCCAATCGATCTCTTATCATGATTATAATTGGAAGTTGGGTCTGGTTCAAAAAACTTGATGCAAAAATATCCAAATCGAAATTTGATTTTTCCAAGTAAATTGAGGCATGTTGGTAGGTGTAGGTCAAAAATTTCAAGCAATAATCTTTCACTCGGTGATTTCAATATCACCCTATATTAAATCCTTTTTCATGAAACGCCTTCTCTCCTCTTTTATTTCTGTTTAAGTCCTTCCAATAAGTCGAACTCTCATGTCCCGTTTCCTTCTCTGGAGGTAGAGATTAAAGAAAGGATAATTAAAAATAATAAATGCCATATATGACCAAAATAGGAACTGCAAAAGAGGGGGGAAAAAAAGAGGAAAAAAAAAAACCGAGGTTGCGGTGGATGGTAAGGTGTCGGCTGGTTTCAAAGCGAGGTTTTCGTCTCCCCCTCTTCTCCTCCCCCTTCTCTGATCGATCCTCGCCTTCCTGGATTTTCGATTCCATCACCTTTTCCGGTAAGTCTTCAATTTCTCGCAATCTAATCATTTTCCTAGTTGAATTTCGGGAAGTTTGCGTTTTTTCCCATCCTTTTTTTGTGTCGGATTCACAGGGATCGGAGGAAACCCTAGATCTTGCTCGTTTTGGGTTTCCTGATTGTTTTTTCTTCGAGAAATCTTTAATTTTTCGGTCGGTGTTGGAGATCTATTAGGGTTTTTCGTTGGATCTTGGTGGAATAGGAGAGGAGGTTCCGGGATTGGGCTGGTGATCAGCTTGATTTGGTTCGGGTTTTGATCTCTCTTTAAGGGTTTTTCAGAAGGGCAGATCAGTGGTTTGTTAAATTTGGGGAATTTCTTCAGTTCTGACCTTTGGGGTCAAGAGGAATTTTAGCTCAGGTGGTGGGTTTCTTTTGAGGATCTGATGGCATCTCCTCCTCCGTTCCAGATGGAGGACCAGACGGACGAGGATTTCTTCGATAAGCTCGTGGATGATGAATTTATTATCGATGGATCTCATTCTAAGGCTACTGATATGGCAAGGGATTTGTCTAATCTCAGCCTAGGTGACGTCGGTACCTCGTTGGAGGATTCGGGGGATGCTGGGTTCGCATCTGAAGTGGAAGACCGGCACGAAAACAGGACCTTAGAGTCTTTTGAGGCTTCCAAAAAGGATGATTTGGATGCAGATGGGAGCATGGCTTCCAATTCTTCCGACGATAAGGTTGCCCAATCGGAAAGTTCTGCAGAACCTGCAAAAGAATTCGGTTCGCAAGGTTCATCAACAATGAAGAGTGGATTGAAGGGAACCACTGTGAAGGAGGTGCAATGGAGTGCTTTCGGTGTCAACTCGCAACAATTTGACAATGGTGGGTTTGAGCCCTATTTGGGCTTCTTAACGGAGAGTGCTGATGGGTCTGCTAACAAGCTGAAATCTGATGCTGACCTGAATACTAGTTTCATAGGAAACACAGTTGAAAATCTAAATGCTTATGTTGGTTCCTCTGAACAACAAGATACCCAATTCTATGGCTCAAGTGACGAGCAGATTACTGGTACAAATGATGCACAGCATTGGGAGAGCCTTTACCCAGGCTGGAAGTATGACCTGAGTACCGGGCAGTGGTATCAAGTGGATGGTTATGACCCAAGCATGACCAGACAAATTGACAGCTACAACACGGCGAATGAAGCCCAAGAGAGCTTTGAAGACAATGGTCCGGCTGTTGTTGATGGCTCTATTTCAGAGAGATCCGATGTTTCTTATCTGCAGCAAAGTGCTCAGTCAGTGTTGGAGACCATAGCAGAAGATGGTACATTGAGTGGTGTTTCCAACTGGAATCAAGTTTCTCAGGTAACTACAGAATATCCATCGAATATGGTATTTGATCCTCAATACCCAGGATGGTATTATGACACAAACACCCAGCAGTGGTATGCTCTTGAGACATATGCTCAGACTACACAGATGGCGTCAAGTACAGTTCAGGATGAGGTGAGTCAAGATGTCCACTCTTCAGCTGGTTTCTCAGAACAGAACCAAAATTTATATGATGAAGTTGGCCAATCTGGACAATACCCGGTTGAGAGCCAGGTTAGCCAAGATTTTGGAGGAGATTGGAATTCTTCCACAAGCAACTACATGCAACGGAATATGTGGCTGCCTGAACCAACTCCTAATAGTAAACAAGTTGGAGGTTTCCCTGGAAATCAGCAGTTGGGGAGCTTTTACAGCTCAACAGGACATGCAGGAAGTCAAACAAGTCAACAAACAGGTTTCAAAACCTTTGAGCCCATTATAAATCATAATGATGGCAGAAGTAACAGCATGGCCAGGTCTCAGAGCTTCGTTCCTGCTGAAAGCACATACCAGTTTAATCAACCGAAAGTGGAGCAGAGCCTGCAGTCACATTTATCTAACAGTTACTATGGCAATCAGAACTCGTTAGGCTATTCTCAGCAACCATTTCAGGGTGCCAATGCATCTTATTCTCAGTTCTCTTACACTCCTCACGAAGAGAGATCATCAGCCGGGCGTCCTGCTCATGCATTGGTCACTTTTGGATTTGGTGGAAAACTCATAATCATGAAAGATGACAACTCTTTTGGCACAAAATTGGATTATGGAAGCCAGGTGGGCTCCAAACATGTTTCACTTGAATTTAGCAAATAAGAATCATTTGGAGTTGTGTTAGAAATTTTCGAGTTTTACTAGTTGACTTTGTAAGATCTTTTTAAAATAACTTTTCTTCAACTAAATTTTGTTTTTTTGTGCATTTTAAGGGCACTGCAGCTGGAACAGTCTCAGTTCTGAACTTAATAGAAGTTATCATGGATAGAACTGATGCGTCCAGCACCATTAATGGTGGAGCCTTTGATTACTTCCATGCTTTATGCCAACAATCTTTCCCCGGACCACTTGTTGGTGGGAATGCTGCAACAAAGGATATCAACAAATGGATTGATGAGAGGATTGCTAGCTGCGAATCTCCTGGCATGGACTTCCAGAAAGGAGAACTTCTGAGATTACTTCTTTCATTGCTGAAAATATCGTGTCAGCATTATGGAAAACTTCGATCTCCTTTTGGATCTGATCCTTCACTAGAGGTAGTCATTCTCTTATTTCCATTTTAATGCAATCTTGAAGTTTTTAGTATCTCTTATTCTAGTTGAATGATGGCATCTTGAAATTATGACTGTTGTTTAGATCTTTATGCTTTTATTTCTCTTGTATAATTATTTTTTACAGTTTACATATTTTTCTCTCAATCTTCTTCCTTTTTTTTTTTAATTATGGTGATGTGTTGGATCATTCATAAACTTCTTGATAGTTCCAACACATTCTCCTTTCGTAATTTTCTGTCAAATTAAACATTTTCATTATTTTTCTGGAATACTTGTTTTCACTCTGCAGGATGTGCACCTTCTAATGTTTTCTGTGGTAAAAGAGATCTCCATTCCTGATTATATTCTTGTGTAACTTCTTTTTTAACTAAAATACAAGGTTGTGCTGGAACTTGGCCAATTCTTTAAAAAATATCATGTCTGCATAGGAGATATAAACTCCTCTTTTCTTTGTTTCTATACTTCCAACAACAAAGTTATGACAATCCCAAGCCAATGTTAGAGCCCTTCTACTCCTTGGCATCAGTGGAGACAACTGATGGTATGGAGCAACATGCAAGGCTTTTGCATACTATCATCACATTATCTATAGTTTATCTGAATTTTGTGCCTAAAACCACCTTGAGGCTTAAGCCTCACCTTTTGAGGTTAAAACATCTTGCCTCTGCCTTTGAGTCTTTCAGAAACTGCATGAATGTTGCAACAAATTGCTTTTTTTCTTCATGATGTAGTTCTTCTAGTCAAGGATAAACTCTGACCTTTTACCTCTTAATTCCCAACCTAATTAAGAGGAGAATAGGAATGCATTAGCTGTCCACTGTATTGGGCTGCAGTTAGACTGAACAAAGAGCCTTTAATATAGGGGAAAAATAAGGTAACAACCAACTAGATAAAACCGTATATCTGATTTTCAAAACTTTAAAAGAGAATCATGAATTTTAAATCATAAAAGTGTGATGAACCATGTGGGCAAATTAGAAGATAATTAACATAAAAAACGAGAATAATAAGTGCTTTTTTGTGTGGATATGTTTGACTTTGAATGTGTGTGTTCCAAGCTGTTTATATTATCTCACTGTGTTGTATTCATGCTACATCAAATGATAAATAAATGGGATGAAAGACCTCTATCCTCTTTATAATAAGCATGAGGCATTGTTTATACCACGTCCTGACCTATAGTAGCAACCTAAAGGCCAATTAGATAGTGGTTGGGTGGCGGTGCCAAAAGCTAAGTAATGGTAAGCTCTAACCTCAGTATTGAAAGTTTGGCCAAGTGCATAGGTTTGATTTAACAGGACGAGTGTGGAGGCTACTATTGGGAAGTGTTTGGAAGACATCTTACATCATGATAGAGATCGGCTTAAATGATGTCGCCTAGTCATGTTTGAGGAAGGCCAAGCAGTTAAAGGATGGACCAGGTAGGCCGATTGAGTTACTGTGTGGCATCACATAAGATAGTTCGAGCAACATCAAAGGAGAGCTGATTGAACCAGGCCGAGTGACTACTCGAGGCACAGGTTGAGTCCCCAAGAGGGCGGGAGCATGGCTGATTATAGCCTAGTCGAGAAGTTAAGTGTTGATCTAAAGGCTAATAATGTTTAATATTATTCATGCAACTAAGTCATCAACCGTATACAGGGTGAAGACGCGGGGGTGGAATGTGAGGCAGTTACCGAAGGATTAGGATGTGGAAAGTGGGGCATATGACTAGTTCCGACGATGACAATTGTCAAGAGAAAGTGGAAGAGGTGATGGCAACCGGAGATGACGGGTGCCAATGCGAGAGATGGGCAATTGTCTAATGATTAATAAGGAGATGCTAAATTGTAATTTGAAGAAGGCACCTTTTGCGAATCAAATGACTAATACTTTATTTTGTCTTCTAGTTGCTTTTCTATCCTTTGGCTCTAAGTTGATAGAATGGCATCATAGTTACCGCTCCCTTCCTCGAGAAGACGTCAGCCTAGGAGCAAAAGTCCTCGAAGGTCAAGGTAGTAGAACCCACTACCATCCATACTTTTTGGTTTGAACATCGGTGGCACACCTGTGAATCATTCTAAACCTGTTCTCCATCTCCATCCCATCTCGAGGGTAAAAGAAAGAAGCACCATCTATTCCATATCCTCAGCCTGGTTGAAAAGGAGAATGACAGTCGCTAGAAACTATTCAAGGACACTCTTGTCCTGTACTTTTTTTAAAGTGCTGATAAAAACAAGAAGAACAAAGGAGTCTCAGTAACTGTATAATACCAATCTTTATCCACAGGATTTCAGGGCGTTGATTTTTCTTGTTACTGAAAGTTCATGTTTTTTGAGCAGCTGGTTTGGTCAAAACTTGTGCAATGAACTTAAGTGCAACTCCTTGCTTAGTTTCTTTGTGTCCTTTATGTTTCATGTAGATCTTTGTGTTGATCTTCATTATCGAAGCCTAAATATGAAATTAAATGTCAAAACAGGGTTTTGCTTTGAGACTGAGCTTCTTTCAGATTCTTTTCTGAAAAAAGCTGGAAGACATCTCTCAGGTTCCTCAGGTGAAGATAAAGCCATAAGTCGATAATAGTAACCAAAATTCAGAGAGAATTAAGAGAAGGTGAAAGAAGAAGGAAAAAATATTGATTCATAAACTAATAATAGATCTGATTGTGCAGTAATTTGTTTTTTTTCTCCTTTTACACCCTATAGGACTCAAAAGTAGATCCTGCAGTTACCAGAGACAATCTTTCATTCTACGCTCAGGTTAAAAGGAGGGAAAGGATTGGGCTGATAGTGATTAGTATGTTAGGTCTTATAAAGTTGACTTGGATATGTAAGGCTAACTAGGAAAAGTTGTTTGTTGCTCATGCTACTTAAGGATCAAAACAGGATTTTTTTTTTTTTTTTTGGGGGGGGGGGGGGGGGGGAGGGGTGGGGGGAGTTAAAAAAAAAATACAGTGGACTATTGGAAGGTCCAATCTCACCACTTAAATCCTGAACTACTTTTTTTCACTCGGAATTTAATTACCCAGTCCAAATCCCCTATTGCACCACTTGGGACTTGAACCCGACACCTCGGGGGTTGCCTAGCCCCCACCAATGCTTGGAGTACACTATTTAACATGTAAGGGCAACAAATCACATATGCCTTTTCTTTGTTTTTGGTGTCTTAAGACTTTAATTACAAGTTATACATATTTTTGACTAGCTGTTTACTTGTAAATTTGTACTTATGATTCATCATTTGGTTTTGCTACCTGCTGCTCTAAGTTGAAGAACTGAGGCATTTTCCTTGTGGATAGTTAATGTCATTTGTATAATCTGTAGGGGAAATTGTAACTTTGCTACTTGATATGCCATTTGTTCTCAAATAACGAAGAAGTATTTTCTTAAATTGCTCCTCTCCTTTTAATTAATTATTTTAATATATTTATGACTCTCCTTTTAATTAATTATTTTAATATATTTATGACTTCTAAGTAGTTAGTTTATTGTGTTTTAAAGCATCCATGTGGGTATCTGTCACTCTGCTTTAATGTTTTATAGCCCCCTGACCACCTGCTTGTAGCAACTGACTCTTAAAAGACTGTATAGACTATTACGAGATGCCCCTTTAACCTATTCTGTAACAAAAGCAAAACCTTGATCATGAACTTGTTTTTCAAGGAGTCAAAATGCACTGGTCAATGCTAGAGATCGTCGCCTCATGCCTAAGTTAGCTTCCTATGCTCCAAAAACAGATCTTCTATCATCACTTTGTCCCCTTTATCCCTTTTTAAACCTTTGCTTCCATTTCTTACGGTGCAGTGGCAAGTTGAAGCATGCCACTGATTGTTTTGGGGAACAAAACGGTGCTATGGTTTATTAAATAGATGCATTAAATAGAAAGTATGGATTGGTTAACCATGATAAGAAAAGTCAGAAGTTTTGAGATGGAAGGCATCACGTTGGAGGTTATTTGAAAAAAGGTGGATTAGACCTGTAATATTTGCATTAGCAGTCTTAGAGGACTTCATGAGCTTGACTTGCTCAGAGTATAGGGAAGTGGAGATAAGCTTGAAAATTGGACCAGTTAAATTTGAATTTAAGCAGCATTGTAGGATTTATATTTGACAAGAAAAACTGATTGTTAGTGGAACTACTTCGAATTTAGAGCTAGAACAGCCTTATCAAAACGCAGTAAACTTTTTAGAAGAACAGTCCCAGAGGTTTAAGACTGATAACTATGGATGAAAAAGGAAATGTGATTTAATAAAGTTGCTATATAAAGGAACAAAGGCAAGCTTGTGTGCTTATGAGTATTATGTCATGGAACATCTATGTCGTGGGTTGGAGGCAAATACAAAGAGCTCGTTGTACATGCTATTATAGCAGGCTATAGGATACTGCCATTATAGGTTCTAGTTAGAAGCATTGATGAAAAATTTGTATGACAGCTTAGGGGTGAGAGTATTGGAGGCTGCAAGTTCATGGTGCAGATGGTGCCCTCGCAAGGGATTAAAATGTTGAAATGAGTTGAACGATGGCCATCACTTTTGAAAAGAAAAGAATCTCTTTTTCATTTAGACAAAATTTATGTTACCTCTACAATTAACTAGTGGCTAGCTACCATGCTTTATGCGGAGTAAGTAAGCCCTTTTTGGAATAATAAGTGCAAGAAATGATTTTCATTATAGGACTTGAAGAGAGTATGAGGATTTGAGTGTTATATCTGAGTTTTTTTTGTGTAAAAAATTTAAGTGATACTGAGTAGATGCAAGGAGTAAAATGCTTTATAAGAGAATTGAATATTTGCCATTAGGAAACCAGCAGATGCTCATGCAAGAAAAGAGATGAGAGAAATTTGCAAGAATATATAACGATAAAAGGAAAAGAAGTGAACAAAATTATGATAATAATGAAGGCACACACAATCAAAATACATTTTAGGCGGAAGATCCTCTATTAAGGGGAGTTGAAAGGAGGTAAAGGGTACCGAGTTGTCAGGCTCCAATAATGTGACAATAGTACCTGTTATAGATAGTTGCAAGTGAAAGGAAAAGAGTTGATATTTATTATATGTGTTTGCTATCTAAGTGGGTTATGAGTTCTGTACATATCCTTTTTTTTAAAAAAAAAATGCAAAATAGAACTTGTTAGAGTTCATAGACTTGTTTGGCAGGTGTAGCAGATTCAATGATTGTTCAGAGTTACTGTGTAAGTGATTCCTCTATGAGCAGCCTACAAAGGAGAGGTGGAATATCAGCATACAAACTAGTAATTTGCTTAACCTCTATGTGTAATCTAAAAACTCCTAATGAACCAGTTGCTCAGTGAAAATTAGCAGGCTTGCTCAGAAGTACATTTAATCCATGATTCCATGGCGTATCTGTGCTTAATTTAGATGTGTGAAAAATGAGATCTAAGGATAATTACTGGGGCTAATATTCAAATGTGATTTCGTGAACTTCTTAAGCTTGTGCTTACAGCTCATGCTGAGCAAATTTGGTTTCCTGAAGAGTTGGAGTAAATGGATTAGGGTCTTTATTTTCTATCCTGAAACTTTCATGCTCTTACAACGGGGCAGTAAGTAGGGTAAACCTACATGTAAAAGGAACAGGAAATGAGCCATCGAACCCTTGACCAATTTTCTCCATGACTTGGCAAAATTGTGGTGCATTGCTTTTAAGCAATAGTGTTGCCCAGATAGACAACCCAAGAGGGGGGGGGGTGAATTGGGTTTTAAAATAATTATTACAATTAAATGGTTTGTGAGATACTAATTAATCCTTTTTGCAAGTTGATTAATTAGATGCTATGTGCAGTGAATGAAATGAAAGTAAGAGAGACAAATGCAATCACAAACACAATGATTTTATAGTGGTTCGGAGCTAACCCTTGCTCCTACGTCCACTCCCCAAGCCTCACTTGGGAATTCACTATAACCCCTCGGATTACAGCCGGTTGTTTTACAAGCTCTCAACCAAACTTGTTGTTTTACGAGGTCACAACGAACTCGGTCGGTTTTTCCAGGCTCACCGACTAGAACCACCCCGATTGTTTTCCTGGGATCACAATCGAACCCTTACACGTTGGTTTCAACCTAGGCTCACCAACAAACCTATACACCCTTGATTCAATCCCCTGATTGAATCAAGTAAGAACCAAATGGAAAGAAAGAACAAAGAGAAAAAGTACAGCTTCTAGGAAAGCAGATATTCAGCAATATAAACAATAGAGAAGTTAAGAGCCCTCAAACTATTTTATGGCGATGTAGAGGAGGGCTTCTTGAACTCTGGGTCTCCTCTTGAATGTCTTGAAGACTTGAAGGCAGATGGAGACTTCTTTAATGCTGGAAAGAGTTGGTTGAATGGAGTTAATAGCTCTCTTCCTTCTTTTCCGTTGAAATCAGTTTGCAGATGGAGGATTCTTGTTTTCTTTGAGTGGAATATCCCTTCTCTGCTTTGCTACAGTCCTCTGTGGCTATTTAAGCCATTCCCTACGGAAACTAGCCGTTAGACTCACTTTACTAGCCGTTCTGCACATTCTGCACATCTTGACAATGTGTCCGTTGGGATCGGAGTCGACTCGCGCGATCTGGAGTCGACTCGGCTGTAGCAGGAGTCGACTCATGCTCTTCTGGAGTCGGCTCGGCAACTGTTCCGGATTTGAATTAAAGTGAGCTTCTCGACTGGGAGTCGACTCGACTTAACCCGGAGTCGACTCGCCAAAACTTGGAGCTGACCTGGCATTTTTGGAGTCGGCTCATCCCATGGAATCCATAGAGCCATTCTTCAACTTGGCTCACTCGAGTCGACTCGGAAATTCTGGGAGTCAACTCGGCGCTCAGAGCCCGAACTCCCGATCTTCTGTCTTTTGGCTTGTGCAGTCTTGGAGTCGACTCGAACTGTTCCGGAGTCGACTCGGCTCTCAGTATCCGAAAAACAGTCTTCTGTCTTTTTGGAGTAGCGCTGCCTTGGAGTCGACTCGAACTGTCTTGGAGTCGACTCGCGTCTCAGAGACAACAATTCTGTCTTCTGTCTTTTTGGGGTCGCGCTATCTCGGAGTCGACTCGGGCTTTGCGGGAGTCGACTCGGCTTTCAGTGTCCGAAAACTGCTCTCTGACTTTTGCCTTGTATAACACTGAGAGTCGACTCTTGCTTTCTTTGGAGTCGACCTGCCAACCATCGGAGTCGACTCGCGTTTCTCAGGAGTCGACTCGGCTCTCAGGGTCGAAAATTGCTCTCTGATTTTTTTGTCTGTAACTCCCTGGAGTCGACTCATACTACTCCGGAGTCGACTCGGTAAGCATCGGAGTCGACTCGCGCACTTCAGGAGTCGACTCACTGACAAGTTTTGAGTTGAGTCTTTCTGTTCGTCTGTCTGTTCTCAGTCGGAGTCGACTCATAACGTTCCGGAGTCGACTCGAGCATGTGCCAATGCTTCTGATACGCCTGGAGTCGACTCGTAATATCCCGGAGTCGACTCGAGTCTCAGACTTTGGTTCAACTTGACTTCTTAACTTATCCAAAATATCTTGAACCAAATCTAGATGCACTTAACCATAAATTTGTAAGATTTTCACTGAAACACTAGATTGAATTCATTAGTAAACATAAGATATACTCAAATGCTTTGAGCTCATCAAAATCAAATAGGGTTATGATCAATCACTCCACAAATAGTCAAAGTGAAAAATGTGTGGGATTAAAGATAGGCATGGATGCTTAACATGTGTGGGCTAGGTGGTGGGATCTGGTGATCAATATGAACATTGTGAAGTAAAATAATAATATATGGTCATTGACGGGGAAAAGGTCGAATGAAATTGTGGATATCCAGCTGAGTTGTCATTTGGTCTATCTCAAGCAATAATTTGTTTTTGGCCAGTTGTTTCTATGAGATCTATGATCTTTGCTTGTTATAGACAAAGCTATATATGAAGCAAGAAATTTTTACTTTCTATAAAATTGTATTTATGGTCATGTGAGAATTGCCAAGATATAATATCATCATGTTTGTATGTCTTGAGTTCTTAACGGTTTATTATTTCAATCATTTTTTTCCCTATTGACAGGAAACTGATGGTCCAGAAATGGCAGTAACTAAGCTTTTCGCATCCGCTAAAAGGAATAGTGTTCGGCTGAGAGAGCATGGATCCTTCGTACATTGTATGCAAAATCTTCCTTCTGAGGGACAGATCCAGGTATTTCTTAAATTTTAAATCTGTATTGTCTGGAATTTTCTGATAAAATACTCTTTCAGACGTTAATTTGCATTTGCTATCTGTTTTAGGCAACTGCAGTCGAGGTACAAAACCTTCTTGTTTCTGGTAGAAGGAAAGAGGCCCTCCAGTGTGCACAAGAAGGTCATTTGTGGGGCCCTGCCCTTGTACTTGCAGCACAGCTTGGTGAGAAGGTTTGTGTCATTATTTTGACCTTTTATGCTAGTTGCTTGCATCTTATGCTGGTTTTTCTCTTTATTATCCAATTTCTTGCTCTATGCATTTTCACTAAAAAATAAAGTTATTCTTTTGTTTGAAAATCATTATATCTCATTTGTGTTTTACTGAATTGCAGTTTTATGTTGACACTGTTAAGAGAATGGCACATCATCAGTTTATATCTGGATCGCCTTTACGTACACTATGCCTACTTATTGCTGGACAACCTGCAGATGTTTTCTCTGCAGGAAGCTCCTCCAGTAGTTTGTATGCGGCAGCAAATTTATATCAACAACTTGCTGAGGTGATTTTATCTCTTCGAACAGTCAATCGCTGATTTTTATTGTAGCCTATATTGTCTCTGCTATTCCTTAATCCATGCCTTTTAAATTATGTGGATATCTTGTTCTACATAATCTTCAACATTTGCTACTTTATGGGCAATAGCTGCTCAATTATAGAGTGTAACTTTTTGATACTTTTAGTGGGTAAGATAGGGAGAAACTATCAACCCATGGGTGATCTTTTGTTCAATCCTACTTCGAAGATTCAAACTGAACATATTGATTTCCCAGAGGTTGATGCTCAAACTTGATCTAAGATCGATCTAGCATCTTATTTTTTGAATATCTTATGATCGCATGCCATTGTGAGCTCATTTCGTGTTTTCTAATGCAATTCAGACTCAGGCCAGTGGCATGTTGGATGACTGGGAAGAGAATCTGGCCATAATAACTGCAAATAGGACAAAGGATGATGAACTGGTAATAATTCATCTTGGAGATTGCCTGTGGAAGGAGAGAGGAGAGGTTTGTGGTTCATCCTTTTCTTTTTAATAAAGTTTTTTCCTAAAATATTATACTGAAATGTGCTTAATATGATATATTTTGCACAAATTTTTGGATATAGGTAACTGCTGCGCATACCTGCTACTTGGTTGCAGAGGCGAACTTCGAGTCATATTCTGACAGTGCAAGACTGTGTCTTATTGGTTCTGACCACTGGAAATGCCCTCGAACTTATGCCAGTCCAGAAGCTATTCAGGTCCTGTCTAGTAGGTTTTCAATTTATTTAGTTGCATTTGGTGCTTCTTTGTTAGGATTAGTGGCTTCTCAGGTTTAAATTCAGTTCTATGGTCTCAATTATATTCTAGCTTGCTTCCTTTTTCTTACCTCCTTTTTTTTTGCGTGGTCTTGCTGTTCCTTGTAGTTCTCACTTCTAACTGGTGTGGTAAAGTATTGAGACGATATGAAGATGTGATATATGCTTAGCATTCTCTTTAGGGAATAGGGACTACAAACATGTTTCATGGGGAACTCGACAATATCACTCCCTCTTCCCTCCCCATGGTTTTTCCTTCTGTGAGATGATAAAGTTTGCCCTATAAATCGCTTTTGGTCAGTTTTGGTCATTTATGTACTAAAATACATCGAGGTTTTTATTCACCCAATAGCAAATCTTCTCACCTATTCCCCTCTTCTTTCTTTCATTCCATTTGTTGCTCCTATTGTCATATTCTTTTCTTTTTCCCTACTGCCACAAAAGCTCCGTGGTCACCTTAAAACCTTTCATGCCACCACCACTCCCTCCCCATCTCCCATCTCCTACGGGCATGACCACCATTTCTTGCCTGTCATCTAGAAGCTCCAGTCCTCCTCAAGCTGCCTAATTTCAGCATTCTAGCATGCATCGGTTGTGCCATTGCCAATATTGTTGATGGCCTCCTCTTCTCAGTGTTGGCCGCTTGGTGCCAAGCCAATGCCGTAGAATGTTCTTTATCTTGGAGTCTGGACCTGTTACTCCATTGGCAACAATAGCCCCATCCATGCTACCCTGGCTAGTTCTATCCCCCAAATTGCCACCATTGGCATGGTTCCCTTGGTTGGATCTTCCCATATTCTTCCCGCTGATCTTGTATGCTAGACTCGTTGCATTTTTTCTCGGCCATAGCAGGCCTTGGAGTCATGGTTTGCAGTTTTGTTTGGAAACTCTGCAACAGAAAGCAAAAGTTTTTAGTTTCAGCATGGAACATGGACCAGTGAAATTGTGTTTGGTTCTGGAACTTCAACTGAAACTAACTCATGTACCCGACGGTGATGCATATATAGGTTGCTTAATCCATTTTTTTCTTTTCTTTATTTCTATAAATGTTGGGGAGCATTTTCTCTAGTCTAAATTTTAATTTCCATGTTTTTCAAACATTTAGAAGCATTTTGGTGTTGGACTCCAAAGGAGGTATGGAGAGCAAGTAAATTTTTTGTTGTAGGTTTGGTTATTTGTTACCTGGAATTGTGAACATTTCTAATATCATATGTTAGATTATGAGTGGTATGGTGGATACAAAATGACTTTCTGAACATTTTATTTTAAAAAGTAATTTTTAATTTTTTCAATCCGAAACTGCCGAAATTATACATAAATATGCTAAATAGTTAGATCCCCCCCCTCCTCCCCGCCCGCTCATACTTTCCTTTTTCTTTCTCATCTCTCCACTGATAAAGTAATAACCCCTTGCTGGACACTGATGGTGGGCTTTGGTGATATCATTGTTTCTTACTTGTTAGGGTTTTCTTTAGATAGGGTTCAATACTATTGTATGAGAGGTTCCAAAGGCATCGACCATGATAATCCCCATTTTGTGGAGCTTGTCTTCTCTACTTTTCTCTCCCTTCCTGGTCTCCCTATGCTTCCCTCTTCTTATCTCCCATCTCTTCTTTCTTTTTTTATTTTATTATTTATTTACTGAAGTTTTCCTTTTAGATAAATTGTAATTGAAATCTGAAATTATATCAGACTCAAAAGGTCCCTTAATGCAGCCTACTTTTCACCAGGCTGTGTTAGCTCACCCTCAAGTCATTGGAGTCAATGTGGTTAATTGTGTTCTTTAGTTCAAGGGACCACTTACATGTTATACACGCAAAATCTACATCTTCATCTTGACAATAATTTCTTGAGATGGATTCACAACGTTGATCAATTTGATATAGGATAAATCAATGTGCATATGCAAAATTTTGATTTTGATGATTATGAGAAATTGCCACTCTAATCCTTATAAGGCATCATACACATTTTCAGTCTTTTGAAGGTATTTCCCAGTGTCATTTCTACTTGTATATAAATTTCATATGTCTAGAATGTTCCAATCCTCCCCATGGAAAATTCAAGCTGTTCACTGGGATAAAGGCAATGTGTGAGGCATACCTAATACCTTGTATCGGCATGTATTAGAAGAATTATCCCCGACATATTTCATGTAAAGTATCCTAAGTAAATGAATAGATTTTAGGGTTCAATCCAACGTAATAGGAAGAGAATGGGGAAAATTGATAGTCCCTATTGCACAAGGTGGGAGGAACTTAAGCAAGCCATGCCTTGTGTCTATGATGAACCCTGTGTACATGTGCAGGATTGTGCTTGTGATGAGTATATATGCAATTAGCCTTTCATAATTTGTGTTCTTATTTGTTTTGGTTAATGATTCAGGCCCCATGATATAATCCCTGTTTTCAAACCTTTCCCACCTCTTCTATATTTTTTAAGTCCAGATGAATTCTGGAGAGGTGCTTTGTAGTTGCATTAGCTTACATGACCGGTATGGTTGGTCTTTACCCTTATCTATGTTTCATGATAGACCTATGTTTTGCCCAAAGTTTCTGCAGCTAGGAATACGACATTAGTTCTAAATGGTTGACGTCACATCAAGAACCAGTTGTAAATTTTTTTTTTTCTCAAACTCTAGTAGATCATACCCCTAAGCCATGATGTCAACTCCACGCAGATGGGATAAGGCTGAACATTCTATTCTATATGCCAGACAGTGCAAGTGCAACCAATAGAATCAGAAATTATTTTCCATCGTTTCCTCCTAATTGATTTTTCTTTCAATTGCTGTCTGCTTCTTCTCTGTTAATTTGCAACAGCAGTATTAATGTTTCATGGTTTGCTTGGATTTCTCATGATATTCAATATTTTTATTACTATGTGTTGTACGTTGATTTATGGACTGACTGAACCTGTAAATTATCTGTTCAGAGAACAGAATTATATGAATACTCAAAGGTGCTTGGAAACTCACAGTTTATCCTACTACCTTTTCAACCATACAAGTTAATCTATGCCTACATGCTGGCCGACATGGGAAAGGTTCCTGATTCATTAAGGTGGGTCATAGTTTTTGTTTCCATTTTATTATTACTTATGCTTTGGCTTATATTTGGATGTTTAATTTAGGTATTGTCAGGCATCATTAAAGTTGCTGAAAAATTCTGGCCGTACTCCTGAGGTGGAAATGTGGAAATTGCTGTTTTCATCCCTGGAGGAGCGGTTGAAAACCCACCAGCAGGTAACCTTGAGCAGCAAATGATTTCTTGTAAGCATCTCCAGTTATGCTGTTGTCTTTCTGATCATTCTTCTGTTACTTCTGTAGGGTGGATACAGCACAAACTTGGCCCCAGGAAAACTTGTAGGTAAATTTATTACCTCTCTTGATAGATCCCTTCACCGCATGATGGGTGCACCACAAGTACCTCTGCCACCAATGCCACAAGGCAGCGTGAATGATAATGAAATCTACTCTGGGGCCCCAAAAGTGGCAAATAGCCAATCAACAATGGTCATGTCATCTTTAATTCCATCAGCTTCGGTGGAGGCCATGAGTGAGTGGACAAGTGATAGTGGTAGGAAGAGTATGCACAACAGAAGCATTTCTGAGCCAGATTTTGGTAGAAGTCCTAAGCAGGTGGTTCTCTCTGCTCAGTTAGATGAAAAAACTGCTGTTTTGCAACGCTAACATCTTCCGATAACATTGATAACTTTCGTTGTATAGGTCTATTCCTCTCTGAAATTATTGTTTTATTTCTTTGCTAATCATCTTCAGCAATACTACATTAAATTCTTTGTTGAAAAAAAAATTCAATGCTCTTTGCTGACTTCACACAGAACTCATCAAAGGATGCAGGCTCAGATGGTCGTCAAAGCAAAGCGTCAGTACCAGAGGGATCACGTTTTGGGCGCATTGGCTCAACTCTTCTTCAGAAAACTGTGGGTTGGGTTTCAAGATCCCACCGCCAGGTACTTCTCTTGATATAATCCATTTGTATTTTTCCCAGCTTGTTTCACAACTTGACCTTATATATCTTTATGTTATGCATCTGCTAAATCATATGACTAAAGGCAAAACTGGGTGAACAAAACAAGTTCTATTATGATCAAAAGCTTAAGAGATGGGTTGAGGAAGGTGCTGAGCCTCCAGCTGAGGAAGCTGCCCTACCACCACCTCCAACAGCAGCATCATTCCAGAATGGTATGCCAGATTACAACATAAAGAACACCTTCAAAAGCAGTGAAAATCTTGCTGCTAATGGTGGTTCAGAGGTGAAATCCTCAGTTCCCACAGAACGTAGTTCGGGGATCCCACCCATTCCCCCCAGCCAAAACCAATTCTCAGCTCGTAGTAGAATGGGAGTTCGATCGAGGTAGATAGATTCTCTCTCTCTCTCTCTCTCTAGCTGTTGCTCCAAGATTTATATTTGGTGTGGAAATGATAGGATGAAAACATATCAACTACTACCTTTTGCATCAGGTACGTTGATACGTTCAATAAGGCTGGTGGAGCTTTGACAAACTCATTCCAGTCACCTTCAGCTCCATCTCTAAAGCCAGCGGCTGGTGCCAAGTTTTTCATCCCTACGGCACCTGCAACAACTGACGAGCCAAAAACTGAAACAATAACAGAAAGCCAAGAAACCACCATTCATGAAGAACCATCTTCATCAGTTGTAAATGAAGCATCATTTTCTTCGCCGCCGTCGTCGTCATCATCATCATCCATGCAACGATTTCCAAGCATGGACCATATTACTCCTGGAAAGAAGGGTTCTGGGGCAGCATTCCAAAGTGGCAATGGCCCCTTATCACGGACTCGTGCAGCATCATGGAGTGGATCTTACACGGATGCATTCAATCCTAAAGTGGCTCAAACTAAGCCCGCAGGTGATGGACAGATTGTGCCACCATTCTTCATGCCCAACAACACTTCACATACTCGTTCAAGCAGCAGCTCGTCTGTACAGCTTAATGTTGGATCTCTGGGGGATGATCTTCATGAGGTGGAACTTTGATGCATGGCATTTTTCGCAACCCTCGCAGACCCTATCCCAAAAGTGGGCAGTAGGAGAGTTGACTTCTACCGAATTATGGTGAGATACCTACTGCCTGCGCCACCCCAAAATGTTGTATTACATACAGTCCAGATTTTGGATACCTGGCATATATGTATTCCCAATGTCAAACTGGTGTCCTTTTACATGAAAGCATGTGGATGCCATTGTACAGATAATTTGTTGATTTATTGAAGATAGAAATCCCATATTGTTTTGAAGAAGGGGCATACAAAAAGAGACCGTAGAGCAGTCCTGAGAATTTGACATTAGTTCCATATTCTTGAAGGGAAGCAGCACAAATAGGTAGCAGTATGAATTATGTTTGTGTTTCAGGATCTACGCCCCTGGTTTTACCATGGTGCAGCCATGAAGGCAAAAAGTAGTGTGGCATTCTAAACAGTTGGGATGCAGTATGATAACTGCAAGTGTGGAACTTTTGGGGCTTACAAGTTTTTCTTGAAAAGCAAAACAATATTTAACAAGCACAATTACTCGTTTCAAGAAACTTTATTCCCATGCGAATCTATTTTGGTGCCCCCGCACAATCTTTGGCAATATTTTTTGTATCTGTTTCATCTAATTGTCCAATTGCATGGATTTGATGCTGATGGCTTTTGCCATTTTCCTAATTAACCTTCCTTCTGACCATTCTTGATTAGACCTGAGCTTGCACCATCATCCGGATACATGCTTAAATTATTGGATTTGTGCTAGAATTGTGGTCTGATCATTATTGGCAATTCATCTATTGCTGGAAGAAGCTTTTGCTAGTTTGCTGCGGTTCCAGTCTGGTTCTGTTACTGTTGTGGAAGTTGGTTCGAGCGAACTCTTTCCGCAGGTGACGGATGGAAGATGGATTAAGGCATAAATCGAGCAAAAGATCTAATCATTTTATCATTTAAATAGCGTTACTCAGTGCCATAGGCTCTGAAACCATGACAGAAATCATCCTAAATTGAAGAGGAGGCCATTGTGATTATGAAGCTAGGAGCATGAAGTTACCGGCTAAAGTATATGGCTGCGGGAATGGGTTCGATGTTCCATTTTGGGCATACATAATGCAAATTTTTTATTTTTAGTTTTTTGTTTCTATCAGTTTTGCTGACGTAGTTTTCCCCAGGTAGGATAAGCTTCTCTCTCATCAGACAACGAATGTGCTAACCTCTCACTCCTATGGGCCATCCATCATGCAAAGACTATCCAAGATGCTCATCTCCTTCGAGACCAAAGTCCAGCATGGCGCATGGGCTAGGTACAAAGTTAAGAAACAAGTCCACCTTATGAACTTATTATGTGCAAGTCACTCCATGCCTCAAGCGCTCACCAGAGTATATACGCTGAAAACCTCCTGCAAACTCGTTGGTTTTCAAAATTTTTGTGACCAAGATACGCCATACTAGCTCTAATCGGATGGTACAAAACGTATCGTAGCATATCATACCAGTTCGGTACCGGTACTCGGTATAGACCTACACCAAAAAAAACTTATATTGCACTGATACTATGCTAGTGTGGTACCAGTATAGTATAGAGTCTAGTATCGAAACGGTAAATCTATGACATTGGCTGATTCACTCAAAGAAGGAAGCTTAGAATGGAAATGGAATGCCTCCGAAAAAAATTCAGTTATAGATTCCTAAGCCGTGGTGGCATCTTTATCTCAGTTCATTCGCATCAATTGGAAGCTACCAAAATCCCCAAAAAACTTTAAGGTAGACAACTGGCTGTCTTACCAATAACAATCTACTCACAAGGAGAAAAGATGAAAGCTAGGAACCAGATTATAGCAACAAAAATGATGTAAGTAGGATGGACTCTCGACTCTTTCGAGAACTTGGGGAAATGGGAAGGCAAAAATTCTTGGGACACGTAAGCTACTGACCAACCCTTTTCTGAATTTGTCTCAGGTGGACTCTCTTTCTAGGGTAGTGGGATAAGTAGAGCCGAATAGCTAAGTCAAGGTTACCTTGTGACTTGGAGAACCACCAACTTGTTGGGATTGGGAGGTAACAACAAACAAGATAATTAAAGCACAACGGAATCAACAACTCTCTCACCTTGTGTAAACCTGTTAGAAAACAAACAACTAGAGCCAATCCACCTAATATATATATATCAAGGCATTCACAAATACTTAGCTGATCAGAAAAATAAAACACAAAAGGAACACCAAATTTTTACGTGGAAAACCTCCCCAATGTGGAGAGTAAAAACCACGGGACCGTAGTCCACCCAAGAACTTCCACTATCAACAAATAATGGATATACAATCTGTTCTCTCTAGCCAAAACTAGAGGCATATATCACCACATAATCTCAAGAACAATATTCTTGGCAAACATCAATTATAAGAGAGAAAGATTGAAAAGATCTCACATAAACAGCAGCCACGTTTCTGAAAAATCTGACTGTGATAGAAGACTGCAAATGGCGATCACACCGTACAGATTGAAGAACCACGTGTTGCGAACCTGCTATCCAAATTTCAGCTCGATCGGACCACGGATCACCTCCCGATCGTCGTTTGATCAAGACTGCGCGCTGAATATCAATTCTGCATCTTCTCCCCTGCCTCCCTCTATTTTTAATTCGTGGAAGACGGCTCACATACCCTGCATTCTCAACATAAAAGGTTGCCCTAATGGGCCTCACGTTTTGGGCCAAAAATAGTCCAACCAAATAGGCTAAAACTAATTAATTTAGCCCACATTTGTTGGGCTAAGTCTCCTCCAACATAGGAGGGATAACCCAACAAATCTCCCCCTCCCGACTATGTAGAGGGATTCACCATCCCGGAGATCAATCGACATACCTCAAGCTTTTCTCTTGGCAAAGACTTCGTCAACATATCAGAACCATTGTCATCTGTATGAATTTTTTCAAGTTCCAACAGCTTAGAACTCAGAACATCTCGAATCCAATGGTATCTCACATCTATATGCTTCGATCTTGAATGAAAGGTAGAGTTTTTACCAAGATGGATAGCACTCTGATTATCACAATATAACACATAGTGCTCTTGCTTGAAACCAAGCTCCTCAATATATTTTTTCAACCATAGCAACTCTTTACATGATTCTGTTGCTGCAATGAACTCTGCTTCAGTGGTAGAAAGTGCAACACACTTCTGTAACTTTGATTGCCATGCCACGGCTCCTCCTGCAAAAGTAATTAGATAACCTGAAGTAGATCTGCGAGTATCAACATCTCCAGCCATATCTGCATCTGTGTAACCAACTAGCATAGGTTTCTCACATCCAAAGCTAAGTTTCAAACTGGACGTACCTCGAAGATATCTCATAATCCACTTCACTGCATTCCAATGCTCTCTTCCTGGAGTTGAAAGAAAACGACTAACTGTGCGAACTGCATGAGCCATGTCTGGTCTTGTACACACCATTACATACATCAAACTTCTTACCGCTGAAGAATATGGAACTTTCTGCATGTCTTTCTTTTCTTCATCTGTAGAAGGACACTATTTAGTGCTCAATTTAAAGTGAGTAGCAAGAGGAGTACTAACCACTTTAGCTTTGTCCATATTAAACTTCTGAAGCACTTTCTCAATGTACTTTTCTTGTGACATGTACAACTTCTTAGCATCTCTGTCTCGATTAATCCTTATACCAAGGATCTGTTTTGCTGACCCTAAGTCTTTCATAGCAAAAGACTTATTTAATTGCTTCTTCAACCTATCAATCCGAGAAGCATTCTTGCCAACAATCAACATGTCATCAACATAAAGTAACAAAATAATAAAATCATCATCATCAAATTTCTGCACAAAAACACAATGGTCAGAAATTGTCTTCTTGTAACCATGCTCCCTCATAACTGACTCAAATTTCTTGTACCATTATCTCGGTGCCTGCTTCAAGCCATAAAGACTTTTCTTTAATCTGCATACATAATCCTCTTTTTCCTTTTCCTCGAAACCTTCTGGCTGCTCCATGTAAATTTCTTCCTCTAAGTCACCGTGAAGGAAAGCAGTCTTGACATCCATCTGCTCAATCTCTAGATCAAGACTAGCTGCTAAACCGAGAACAACTCGAATAGATGACATCTTCACAACTGGAGCAAATATTTCATTAAAATCAACACCTTTTCTTTGGCTGAATCCCTTGACAACCAATCTAGCTTTATACCGTGGACATGATGAGTGTTCTTCTTGCTTCACTCTGTACACCCACCTATTCTTCAAAGCTCTTTTGCCTTTAGGCAACTTTACTAACTCAAAGGTGTGATTTTCATATAGTGACTTCATTTCATCCTTCATGGCCTCAATCCATTCTTTCTTGTGTTCATCTTCCATCGCTTCTTCATAATTTTCGGGTTCTCCCCCGTCAGTAAGTAGCACATATTCATTAGTTGAATACCGTGTGGAAGGTTGTCTATTTCTATTAGACCTCCTAATTAGTTGAGCTGGAACATCTGGTTCTTGCAACTGATTATCAGCATCATTATTTGCTTCAGCCTGTATGGGAGTATTTTCATTCACAGCAACTGCATCTGGCTGGTCATTCTGCAACTCATCAGCATTTTCTGGCACTGGTGTTGGTGCTATAGGAACTGGATCCAAGTCTATCATGTCATCACTATACTGTGGCTCTGTCTTATCTGCTTTCTCAATGTCCTGTATGGTTTGATCTTCCATGAACACGACATCACGGCTTCTAATAAGCTTTTTGCTGACTGGATCATAAAACTTGTACCCAAAATTATCCTGACCATACCCTAAAAATATGCACTGTCTAGTTTTGGCATCAAGTTTGGACCTTTCATCTTTGGAAATATGCACAAATGCCTTGCATCCAAAGACATGAAGATGATCATAAGAAACATCTTTACCTGTCCAGACTCTATTTGGCACATCAAACTGCAAGGAAACACAAGGCATGAGATTCAATACATGTACAACTGTACTCAAAGCCTCACCCCAAAAGGATCTTGGCAACCCTGCTTGTGAAAGCAAACATTTGACTCTCTCCACCAATGTCCTATTCATTCTTTCTGCCAAACCATTCAATTGAGGTGTCTTCGGAGGTGTTTTCTGATGCCGAATACCCTGTTCTCGACAATAATCATCAAATGGACCTGAGTATTCTCCTCCATTATCTGTTCGGATACATTTCAGCTTTCTCCCTGTTTCTCTCTCAACTGAGGCCTGAAACTGTTTGAAAACATCCAATACATGATCCTTTGTCTTTAAGGTGTAAACCCATATCTTTCTTGATTGATCATCAATGAATGTCACAAAATAACGAGCACCACCAAGTGTCATTGTCTTCATTGGACCACAAACATCTGAATGCACCAGATCAAGTGCATTTGGTTTTCTGGAAGGAGGGGATGCTTTGAAGGAAACTTTGTTTTGCTTACCTACTAAACTAGAGTTGGGCAACGGGCCGTGCCGGGCCGGCCCGGCCCAGGCCCCCCGGGCCCAAATTCTAAGCGGGTCGTGCCTGGCACGGCCCGCTTATGAAGCGGGCCGTGCCTGGCACGGCCCGTGAGGCACGGAAGGCCAGCCCGGCCCGGCCCCCGGCCCCTCTATTGGTGGGCCGGGCCGGGCACGGCACGGCACGGGCCGTGCCAGGCACGGCCCGCAACGTCTCTAAACGGGCCGTGCCAGGCACGGCCCGCAACGTCTCTAAACGGGCCGTGCCTGGCACGGCCCGTCTGGAGAGGGGGAGTGAAAATAGCCATTTCCAACGGCTATTTTCGTGAAAATGACCCTTTTACCCCTCCCAACAGTCCAATAACGGCTGAATTGAGGGGTATTTTGGGAAAAAAAAATTTTGGGCTTCTATAAATAGCCCATTCCTCCCTCATTCTCACCACACCAAACCTCTCATTCTCTCCTTCTCTACTGCTATTATTTCTCTCTTCAAAGTGCTCTTCTAGCAATTTAATTTTTAGTTTGTTCAAGTGCTACACAAGAGGAGGTTCCTGTTGAGAAGAGAAGGTCGCTTCTGTTGAGAGCACAAGAGGAAGCTCGGAATCTCGGCTCTGCCTCTGCCCTCCGACCCTCTACTCAATTCCTCCTTGCGGTTAGTTTTTATTTTTTGAATTAATCATAGATATGTCATCTTTTGAGGAAAGTCAGTTTGGCATTCCTGTTTCTGAGGGAGAAGAAACTAATCCCCAACCCCCTGTTCCTAGTTCCTCTAGAACTGGTGAACCGAGTGAAGGTCAAACCTCTTCTCGTAAGAGGACTAGTACTTTATGGAATGAATTTGATAGAGTTATGGTTGAGGGAGTCTGGAAAGCTAAATGTAAAAAATGTGCCAAACTTTATAGTTGTAGTAGTAGTGGGGGAACAGGGCATTTAAAAAGACATCAAGAGAGTCATAGGATGCATGATTCTCATGCTCAAACTCAAAGTAGCCTTAATATACAAGGGGGATTACTTGTAGGTAATTTTGCATATAATCATGAAAATCAAAGAAAAGCACTTGTAAAATGGATAGTTAAGGATGAATTACCTTTTAGTTTATGTGAATCTTTTAATTTTGAAGAATATGTTCAATTAAACCTACAACCTGCTTACAAAAGAACTAGTAGGCGTACATTTAGAAGAGTAGCTATGACCAATTTTTTAGCAATGAAACAAAATTTAATTGAAACACTTTCTACTTTAAATATAAAAATTTCATTAACTTCTGATATTTGGTCAGCATCTGTAGGTAGTAATTGTTTTATTGCCATTACTGCTCATTATATTAATAATGATTGGCAATTAAATAAACGTATTCTTGCTTTTCGTGCTTTTGATTTTCCACATTCTGGGCAACAAATTTCAAATATAATTTATCAAACTGCATGTTCATATAATATTAATGATAAAATTATGTCTATTACTTTTGATAATGCATCTAATAATAATTCTGCTGTTGTATTATTAAAAGACTCATTGCATCCCATATTAGATGAAAATTTACTGCATATTAGATGTGCATGTCATATCTTAAATCTTTCTGTTCAAGCTGGCATGGGCATGATTCAAGATGTGATTTCAAAAATTAGAAATGCAGTTTCTTTTATTCATGCTTCTAGATCAAGACTTCAAGAATTTAAGGAATTATGCATAAATCATGGTAAACGTTTTAAAAAATTTAAACTTGATGTAATTACTCGTTGGAACTCCACATATAGCATGATACATGATGCATACCCATATAAAAATTTATTAAGTGCATATATTAATGATCGTGGATTAGGATTTACATTGACTGAAACTGATTGGAATAAAGGAAAAATTTTGGAAGATTTTTTGCTTAGTTTTTATAATGCTACCAATGTTCTTTCTGGTATTTATTACCCTACTTCATGTTCATTTTTACAACAAGCATATATAATTAGTCAAAAATTTGCAGAACATAGATATGATGATGTTTTAATACCTATTATTCACCTAATGGAATCTAAATGGAATGAGTATTGGGACAGGATATGTCCTATGCATAACTTAGCTGCTGTATTTGATCCTAGAGTTAAATTAAATGGCGTGCTAATTTTACTTGATGCATACGCTGAAAATATGAATCAAGATGCTGAATCTGCTAAAGATGAGGTAAGACAACTTCTTTATGATATTTATGCTATATATGATGAAAAAATTCGTGGATCTAGAACACAAATACAAACCTCTATTCCTCCTTCTAGTAGTTCTCGTTCGTCATCTATTTTTTCATTCATTGCACAGAGAAGACACACACATGCTTCAAGTTCCTCTTCATCTTCTTCATCTTTAAGTAGTGAACTAGAATTTTATTTACGAAATGATCTTCAGTCTGCATATGATGAAAATCAAATAGAGAATCTAGATGTATTATCTTGGTGGAAGAGTGTTAGAAATCAATATCCTGTTATGTCTGCAATTGCACGCGATATTTTAGCTGTGCCGATGTCCACGGTAGCATCGGAATCCGCTTTTAGTGCAGGTCGGCGTGTTCTTGACGAAAAGAGAAGTAGGATGACGGGCGAAACGGTGGAGATGCTTCTCTGCTTCAAGGATTGGCTGGATGCTGAGGCAAGACTTCAAGATAAAGGTGGACATAATACAACATCCTCTGATGATGATGATACAAACACTACTGAAGACTGAAGACTGAAGACTGAAGACTGATTCACTGAATCACTGATGATTAGTAAGATTTCTTAATTTTTTATAATTGTACATTTTTATTGTATTCTGGAGGTCAGACCAAGGTCCAAACCTCGGCCCTTTCTTAGTTTCTTATTGTATTCTAGAATCTAGACTCTAGAGGTCAGACCAAGGTCCAAACCTCCCTTCATGTACCATTTTGATTTAAATTAATAAACTGGTAGGGGTCTATGCCAAACCCCCCACCATTAAGGTGGCTTTATATTCATAAATCAAAATTTCTTAGTGTTCAATATTTATTAATTTATTAAAAAAATTTTATCGGGCCGAGCCGGGCCCAGGCCCGGACCGTGCCAGGCTCGCGTGCCAGCCCGGCCCAGGCCCTTATGGGCCGTGCCGTGCTGGCCCGCGGGCCGTGCCGTGCTTGGCCCGCGGGCCTCGACCGGGCCGTGCCGGCCCAGGCCCGAAGCGGGCCGTGCCTGGCACGGCCCGCTGGCCAGGAACCTCTAGCCCAGCACGGCCCTATCAAAGGGGCCGTGCCAGGCACGGCCCGGCACTGTAGCTGGCGGGCCGTGCCAGGCACGGCCCGCTTCGTGCCGGGCCGTGGGCGGCCCGGCCCAGTGCCCATCTCTATACTAAACAGTGAGCACAATTTCTCAGATGAGTACTCTTCACTCCATATAGTAGTCCTTTCTTAGCCAACATCGATAAGCCTTTCTCACTCATGTGACACAGTCTCTTGTGCCATAACTCAACTGTATCTTCATTCTCCACTGCATTGATAGTGGTTCTGGAGAGCCCTGTCTGTAACAAGTATAAAGTTGAGTGCTTTTTACCTGCAGCCACAACCAAAGCTCCTTTAGTGAGCTTCCATCTACCATCAGATAAAGTATTGCAAAATCCTTCATCATCAAGTCTACCCACAGAAAGTAGGTTGTAACGGATGTCGGGAATATGTTTCACATTTTTAAGAACCAACTTTGTGCCATTGTTGGTTTCTAAACAAACATCGCCTACACCGACAACTTTGGCTATGCCACTATCTCCCATTTTTACAACCCCAAAATCACCAGCTATATAGGTTGAAAAAAGATCCCTCCGCGATGTAGCATGAATAGAAGCACCACTGTCAACTACCCAGCTCATCTCATGACATGCAAGATTAACAATATCAACATCACAAGCAATAAGAAAGTTTTCAATAATGGAAACCTGATCTTTATCATTATCATCTTTCTTCTTATCTGTATCTTTGTTTTGCTTGTTTTCCCTCTTCAGCTTCCGACAATACTTCTTGATATGCCCCTTTCCACCATAATGATAACACTCAACATTAGCGAATTTATTGGACTTACTTCTGGTCTTGCCTCTGTACTTCAAATCTCTGCTTTTACTCCTCCCCCTCGTCTCAGTAACTAAGACATCTGACTGTGAAGAGGAACCCTGTGATTTTCGTCTCATCTCTTCATTCAGAATACTACTCTTAGCTAAATCCATTGAGATAACACCATTCGGGGCTGAGTTAGATAAAGTTGTTCTCACTGTCTCCCACGAGTTCGGCAGAGTGCCTAGAAGCCATAATCCCGGTACCTCATCATCAAAATTGATACCCATTGTGGCCAATTGATTAATGATCCCTTGGAATGTATTCAAATGATCTATCATAGGAGTTCCATCCTGATACCTCAAGGACATCATCTGCTTTATGAGGAACAATTTATTATTTCCAGTTTTTCGGGCATACAATTTTTCAAGCTTGGTCCATAAACTGCGTGTATGTGTCTCTCCACTAATATGATTCAAAACATTGTCATCTACCCATTGCCTGATATATCCACACACTTGTCGATGGAGCAATTTCCACTCCTCTTCAGTTTTATCATCAGATTTCATAGTAGAAAATACCGGTTGATGATAACCTTTCACATAGAGAAGATCTTCCATCTTTCCTTTCCATGTATGATAATTAGTACCATTCAGATTAATCATTCTAGCAGTATTTGTTTCCATTGTTCACACAAGATAAAACAATTCAACAACCTCGCTCTGATACCACTTGTTGGGATTGGGAGGTAACAACAAACAAGATAATTAAAGCACAACGGAATCAACAACTCTCCCACCTTGTGTAAACCTGTTAAAAAACAAACAACTAGAGCCAATCCACCTAATATATATATATCAAGGCATTCACAAATACTTAGCTGATCAGAAAAATAAAATACAAAAGGAACACCAAATTTTTACGTGGAAAACCTCCCCAATGTGGAGAGTAAAAACCACGGGACCGTAGTCCACCCAAAAACTTCCACTATCAACAAATAATGGGTATACAATCTGTTCTCTCTAGCCAAAACTAGAGGCATATATCACCACATAATCTCAAGAACAATATTCTTGGCAAACATCAATTATAAGAGAGAAAGATTGAGAAGATCTCACAGTTTCTGAAAAATCTGACTGTGATAGAAGACTGCAAATGGCGATCACACCGTACAGATTGAAGAACCACGTGTTGCGAACCTGCTGTCCAAATTTCAGCTCGATCGGACCACGGATCACCTCCCGATCGTCGTTTGATCAAGACTGCGCGCTGAATATCAATTCTGCATCTTCTCCCCTGCCTCCCTCTATTTTTAATTCGTGGAAGACGGCTCACATACCCTGCATTCTCAACATAAAAGGTTGCCCTAATGGGCCTCATGTTTTGGGCCAAAAATAGTCCAACCAAATAGGCTAAAACTAATTAATTTAGCCCACATTTGTTGGGCTAAGTCTCCTCAACATAGGAGGGATAACCCAATACAACTGTGGGGACTACAAGTTGGTCGGGTTGGATTTAAGCACAAATTAACCTTTAGTGGTGCTGGACTAATAACGGAGGATCTCCTCTATGATGGCCACCTCAGGGGGTTCTCTGCTATATATACATGGAGAACCTCAAGTGGCTAGGGAGGGCATTCATTGCTCAAACACAGCCTGAAAGACAAGCTCCATGGTGGAAGAGGACTCAAAAGTAAATCGCCAACTGCCTAAAAATCGTTAGTTCCATTCTCCCTGAGGTCCACTACTTCGCAATTTTCACCTTCTTCTAAGTCTTGCCTCTCACCATGTTTCTTTTGTTTATCATGGTTTTAGAGGACAGTCAAACCTCCTGGTTATCTCTAAGGAAGGTTTCTATTTCCCGTTTCTTAGGAGCTAGGGACTTGGAAATTTTTGTTTGGCCTTCTAAGAAAGCTTGCGTTTGACACGAATGGTTTTACCTTTTTTTTCTCCAATGACTTTGTAATATAGTGGTACTGCCCTATGAATTTATAGAGAGAGAGAGAGAGAGGAAAAAAGAGAGAGAAAATGAAACACCACCTATGAAGTTACAATGTAGCTTTTTTGGGTTTTGGTAAATTGTTGGAACACAACATACAGCTAATAGTTCAACACTATATAACATATTATGTTTATACAATTTAAAATACAATAATATTATATAAAAATAAATAGAATTGTAATATAATAACATAATATGTACCTCATGTTATAAAAGCATTATATTAACATAATCCAATAATAAATGTGTTGTAAGAATACAAGTCTGCATTACATTGATAATATAGTAGACAATGTTGTGCTGATTTTAATACTTCGACGCATGATGGTCAGAATATGTGATGTATATCAAACAGACATAAAATATATTTATTATAATATTATATATATGTATATATAGAGAGAGAGCACTACTCAGAATGCATGTGCCTGCGAAGCATCTCTTATAACCAATTAAAGATTTTTTTTCGGTACAGAAATAAAGGATAATTAGGTTTCAGTTGTTTCTTTGATTTTTTATTTTTTGAGAGAGAAATGAGGGAGAGACTGATTCACACCATAATTATTTATGTCTAAATATTTGGAATAACGTCTGGATATGTACTATTGAAATTAATTCATATTTGAGTCTTTATAGACTCTGCATACCCCTTCTTGTGCACTAAGTGGCAAGACTTTGTAACTTATGAGTGCATCCCGCACTTCAGTTGTGACTGTCATAGCATTTTCTCTATGCAAATCCATAATGAACATGTCTCAATCTTTATAGATGCTTCCGATTTAGAAAATCATTACAGTACTTGATTTCCTTTCTCCGAATCCCCTCTACAGCACAAGAAGGAAATATCATTGTAGCCTTATCTACAACACCAAACTAAAACTTACATATCGAAACAAACTCAAACCTTTTAATACCAGAATTTCCTCATTTTTTTTAGAGAGAAGAGAGAGAAAAGAAACACAACAATATATACATATATATATATATATATATATATATATATATATATATATATATATATATATATATATATATATATATATATATATATATATATATATCACCAGAACACAAGATAAGAGCCTCCTTGATATACTGCAGGATTTCACTTACCGTAAGCCTAGAGTGCTAGCATGGCGATCGCGTCCAAGGTTTCCATGTCAGACTGGATCATCGACCGCTCATTGCTGATAATGCGATCTCGGAGAAGTCGGAGGGCCCTCCTCCATCTGTGATCTCTTATCATTGGTGTTTCATGGAACAAGATGTGATTTAGTTGGAATAGGAGGAGCCTGAAGCATGAGGCCATATCTGAGAACGATGCAGGCTTGAGGGTGCTGAGGGGGAGCTTGAGCACGAAGAACCATAGGAGAGAATGGAGGAGTTGCCAGTTGCTGAGGCCGCTGGCCAGTAGCTTAAGCTTCGCCAGGGCCATCATATGCACTGCCATTCTTCCTCACCTTGTGAAGCAATGAGCAGTGGACTCTGGAATAACAGCTGAAAGTACAAAGAATGCTGAACAATATGAAGTAGGGAATTATTATTCTTTATCTTAATAAATAAGCAAATAGGAGACAACACCACTACTTTAATGCATTCCAAGAAAGAGATCAAGGATAGGTTTTTCTAATTATGATTTATATATGTATATATATTTTTGGACCAAGGTTGCCCTTTACAAAAAACTAATATATACTACTGTTCATTCTTGGTACTCCAAGTTAGGAATAACTGGAGCAGAACATAAACCGGTTTGGTTTTTCCGATACTGTTTAACAATTTGTTGAACTCACTCCTACTTTGGGAGGGTAGGTTCATCATACTTTGATTGCCCTACAAGGTGATAGGATGGATAATTGCTTCTTGTGAACCTAACCTCGGTATTAAGCTCTGTTCCAAGAAAGAGAGATTTGACTGCCATGGCATAGGCTTTCTACCTACGATCAATAGCAGTCAAATCCTCCTTTTGAGGTGGAGAATATTATTATTATAGATTTATTTACCTACCTTTATTCCTGGTAAAAAGCTATCTTCCTCTTAAAAGGCTGAAAGCTATATTTCTACAGCAAATTTTTTCATACCATGCTGCAAACTTTTATCATCCGCCCTGGCGAACCAACAAGATCAGAGCCGGTTCAGGACCAACCATGGTCCATGAATAGGTTTAATCCGGCTGGGAGGACATATTAGTAATTTTATTAAAGCACGAAAAATTTACCAACAATGAAATGGACATTAAAAGGCTACTATAATTTTGAGGCTGGTGAAAAAGCCGAATTGCAAGGAAGCTTCAAGGAAACTGACCAGCTTTGGGTGCGTTTTGTGTGGCCCATCAGCCCATAAGAAACAAAAGTGCAAGCAAGTTTTTTTCCCCCCTAAAGAGATGTCTCTTTCCCAAATGACTCATACCTATGGATGGCGACCTTGTTTTCCACTAGATTAGGAAGGAAGAAGAAAACAAACGTTATCAACATAGGTCCTTCCTTTCTCTAAGCACTCAATTCTAGTTCATAAGTAGTTTATTTTCTTCCCTCTTTTTTCTTTGTTTTCTTTCTTTTTCAGTCCTGGGAGATGCTATTCCCTATTCTTTATACCCACCCCACTCTCATCTGGTTGAAGTCTATCCATCCATATATATATATAATCTGTTGAAGTGGGGGATGTTGACGTCCTTCGGAATCAAACTCCACCCCTTGGCACTTACAGCAACAGGTGCACCATCCGAAACAAGGGTAGGTGATACTACTTTTATGGTTACAAATAGAACCAAAATGCAATCAGTCACCATTCCCTCGGATACTTTGGTTTCCGTTTGTATTTTGTCTTAGCTTTATAATTGAGCCAGGTTAGTTGTTACAGCTTTATAATTGAGTTTGTGCACTGCAAATGATGCAAGACTGTTAGTTGCTGATCCAACTTCGGCCATGCACAATTCTTAATATCCTCCATAAATTTATGCTACTGAAAAATCTTTGTTTCTACAATTGCAGCTAACCAATCGAGCACCAATAGTTCCCAAACTGCATCAACAAAATGTGCCACCCATACCTTGCCCAACTCCATCGCATACCCTCAACTCATGACCATCTGTTGTCATTCCCATGTAAAGATGAAGCAAAACGAAGAACCATACCTGCCCTAAGGAGACAGCAGCTGATCTGACATCACCAAATCAGCACATGAAAGGTTCATATAAGAGAATTACTAAAATAAACATGTGGAGACACTTCGCCGATTTGGCAATGCCAAGTTAGCAGACACATCAGATACCGTACCAACGCAAGAGATAAAGAGTGGGAATGGAATTGCTCTTATCACATTACAATTTGCTTTCGAGGATCCGACGACAAGTCTGCAGCATCGGTGGCACTTTGGCAGAGCAGCAGCATCCAACTTGAAAAATCCCCATCACTAATCTCTGGAGATTACTAACACGGGGATTTGGTCCCTCTTTCCCAACGTGGGCTACTTCAGCATTCTCCACTGTCAAATGTTACGTTCATTGCATGCTACACTGCATGCACTCAAAATCGTGAGGGATACAAAGATTAAAAAAGCGATAATGCCAGAAAAAGTGTTCTATGTATGACAGCAAGGTATATGCAGTAGAATTCAATGCTGACATTTTTGCTTGCCAAGGTATGATCAATTACCTTCAATCTTTGGAGGAATGAGGTCCGATTCCATTGGAAAGAATGCCTTGGCTCATCAACACTGGAAACTAATAATTATCATTGTGTTTTCTCCATATTATCTGCGAGACTTTGGCAGGAAGGGCGAAGAACATGGAACTTCATAAGCCAGCTACCATTCCAGTCCATACAATGAAATAATCCTGACACATGTATCTGACAACCAAGCCTGAAACCAAAGGCCGAAACAACCACGACAAAACTCTAATCTGATGGATGAATACTCGCAAACATAAAAATAAGCTCAATGATGATAGAAATCACAACTACTTGTCCTGCATGGTCCTGCTAAACATGGAAAACAAGCTCAAGCAGTGACTAGAAATCCTCCACCGAAAAGACAAAATGATTAGAAATCCAAGTTTGTCAGTCATTATAGATATTCAATAATGTAGCTCGCACTGTACAAACACATCCAACTGTTTCACATGGACCTGTGCGTGCCAAAATTGGCACAAGGGGAAACCAAAAATGATCACCAGAGGCCACAGCATGAAGCTTTACTAACATGGCATGCTATGGAATTGTAGACAATGCATTGGAAAAATGTTTGTCAACAGCATATCTTTTGTACATGTAACACACCTAAAGAGGAACTTCGCTTGAGGCTTAGGCTATTACAGTCAAAATGAGTAGAGAAAAACTCTTTAGCACGTGAACCCAGTTCACAGCCATTTGCCAAGCAACACGAAGCAGCCCCAGAAAGAATTAATTTGTTGAAAGTTGACAAATCTGAGTGCCGGCATATAGATCAGACAGCTGCTTCAGAGTGTGTACAGTAGGCAATGGGTATACTGCATGCCCAGTCTCATGGCTGATCAGTAGAATATTTCACTGAACTAGGCAATGAAACTCTGCCTGGTTGACAAAAGTTGAGTCAGAGAACGAACATCCACTGTATGAACCCTTTAATAATTCCTATGAGAGAGAGAGACAGACCTGAATCACTGATAATTTATTTGATAAAAGTTCAAGAGCTGTAATCATTCAGGTCACAAGCCCACCATTCACGTCTTCCATGCCATCATCGGCCATCCAGATCAGCTTGGCCCAGTCACACCCATACATTCAAGTCTTGCATAAAACTTCAGCCAAACCGAACTTGTAAAGCTTGCTTCTAACAATGAAGAAGATATTCTGATTTACCAAAAAAAAAAAAGAAGATAGTCTGATTAACTAGAAATAAAATTATGAAAAGAAGAAAATCTTTTGAAAAAGAAATAAGCTAGACTAAGAAAGGAACAATTGGGCATGCATGTATGCATGAAAGGAATGAAAGAAGGTTGATGTCCCATAAGAATTAATGGAGTTAATGAAGTAAAGATAATGTTTTTAAAGCACAAGCAAATCAGTATGATTACCATTTATTAAAGGGAAAAAACACTGTTATCATGTCCATGAGAACAGTCACAAGTATATCATATTAGAAATCTTATCATAAGACAACTTTTGTTAAATTCCAGATCTATTTAGCATCTATATTGGTTGTTTTGAGTTAACTCCAAAACTCCAGCATTGCATCTACACTTCACTAGATGAAGGTTGTAAAGATTCGAGTTTTTTTTTAATTCAGATAAATAGACAGGAAATTTACTTTCTATCTCTAAAAGGACCATCAATTCAATTAAAACAAATCAAAAAAACGGGGCAAAGCACCTGAGCTTTCTAGAAACAATAGTTTAGAGGCAAATAATTTAGAAAAACAGCATTTGCATACATACTTTACTGCATGCAGCACAAAATGCACAACACTTCAATAGACCAGCTCCCAGATAGATGATAAGACTGAAGATCACACTGAATGACTAATCCCATCCATTTGAATCTCAGCATTATCTTCAGTTGTTGAATAAAATTAAAGCAGATGACTATCAAGTGGTTAGAACACCTGCCTAAATCAATTTGAGGTCCTGGTAAAACCAAGACACATCTAGTTGTTCCTAGTCAGGTAGTTTGGATGTCACTTCACATAGCATTTTTAACAGGGTCCAGAATTTATGCAATGAGGAATCAATGATAGACACTAACCAAAAGCTTCAACTGCTCTGATTTCACCAAATAGTAACAACACTTAACCAACAATGACACCAAAAACTCACCACAAGCATGCCTGCTTCCAGTTTATACCTGTATGCAAATTTTTGAGAGCTTAGAAATGCTTTCGCTCATGCTTAAGCGTGTACCATGCCATACCACTGGGTACCATTGCATGAAAAAAATACTTCTTTCATTAATTGCAGATACTTCAGCACCATATGAGAAACCAATCATACCTTTGAGTGAAGCAAGTTATCCATCAACCAGCAAAATATGGCAGTCAACCTGAACAATAACTAATCAGGCAAAATTTGCAATACCTCTGCATACCACCGCTAAAGGGGCAGCCAAGCCAGTACCATTCAGATGAGAAAAATTGTTACTCATGATCAAATATCACTCCTCACGACCAATACTAGGGATAATTTTTGGAAGTATCCTGAACGTTCCTGTTGAAGTTGGAGCACAATTACCAGAGAACTGTGATAGCTCATTTTCCAGCACTGAGTAAGCATCAGCAAAAGCCTGTTTCAATTTTTTAAGGAGATGAGATGTAATTCAACAAATCATTCTAACAATAAAATTAACATAGATGTAGCAGACCAAGATCATCAATGTAAATTCTCAATTTAGATGGCCCAATACATATTCTATGCTAGTATGATTTGGTTCGAGGTATGCCGTACCGGCCCGAACCCATACTTTTTGATAACTATCAAGAAACCTTTTTTTTAATCACATGTAGGGCTACTAAATATATATCAAAGATCGAGAAAAATTTGGAACTGCATTGCCTAAAGAAGGTAAACAATATTATAATCTTCTTCTCTAAATCCCCAGAAAAATTAACCAAGAAAAATAGAGACCACAGGTCCACAGTCATATCGTGTGACTGTGGCTTTAATGAAACAAACAAATAATAGATGAGGTAGTGAATTTTCAGCTGACCTTAATGCATTGGTGTACACGAAAGCAATTCCTCCCTACATTGTTAGCTGGATAAAGAGGATCATCAATATGAATTGGATCAATGCTGCCAAAATTCACATAATAAAATGATCCAGAAATTAGTTTACAATCAAATAAATGGAGGCCATGATCAATTCTATGACTAGAATCATTCTCTACCTGAGCCCTCTTTCTCGATTCATATAAACTCCACTTCCTTGAATTGAAATACGCATTTGACGTGGATCAAAAACATTCCTAAAGTTATAAAAACAAATTATAATGTTCAGTAATATGTTTGACTTTTGTACTAGACTGAAACCAGATACCTGTATAACACATCAATTTTGCAATGCAGTAGAAACTAAGTTGCCTATCCCTGTACATGACAAACAAACTTTCAAGCAATTTGTCCTCACCCAAAGAAGTAGAGAAAATCCATCAAAAGACTACCCAGGTTCTGCAAATAGCAAATGATTTAGATCATATAAGAAATCAAATATGATGCTTATTACATGTGAAGAATTAAAATCAGTCACTCAGGTGAATTTCATATACTTAAATTGTAGCCAGTACCAGACAAGTACGAGAGGGAACCAAACACGAAAAGAAAGATAAGCATGAGATTTATTTAGTAAAGTTGCTGTTATCTTGTGTCATTCATGGATACAGAAGCTTGAAATTCATTAAATAACTCCCTTGAAATTTACATATCATCAGACAACAAAGTTAGTTTTTTTTTGTAAAGAAAAAAAACCAAATGAATCAATAAAACTTAGGAGAAATCTTCCTTTTTGCAAAGACATTGCCTCCTTACCTAAGAAGCCTTGTCTTTCCAAAGATCCAGCAACTCTTGTTCAGTTCTCTTGACATTCACACTCATAACAAATCATTTCTTCTATTCATAACCACCACATCCCAGAAAATCAAGTTGTAGATGCAAATTTTGCACCCCGTTCTACTGCAAAAAGGAGTTGTCTATAGATACTCTCAAAAACATGGAGAGGATGCAAAAATGACTTAATGATCATCAACTTCACACGAAGAAATGGGAGCTTGGCTTTCCAATTAGAAAAGCACCTCATGTGCATCTTATCTTAAACAGTCATCTCCCAATAAATTCATCAAAGGAAAAGACCCAGATAGCAACCACCTCCTCCCTCCCTCTTTAAACAACAAAAATCATGCAAAGTTTACTCCATGGTACCGAAGAGTTGTTCTATGAAAAATGAACCTTACCCAAATAGAAAAAGAGATACGCAAAAACCCAACATTTTAGTGTTTGGGAGATTCTTATCATATACCTTCTTTTCCGTATATATAGAAGAGTTCCCTGATGTAGTACGATGCTAACTATAATATACAAATATAACTTATAAACTACCCAGATCAAAAGGTAATCAATCATTTGTTTAATGTTGGAGATGGACTCTTCGATAGTTATGTGGATAAGAAAAACTAGAAATGCTGGTATGTGTGATGTCACTAAACTTTGTTATACCGCAAACCATTAGTACTGCCTGAATGTAAAGTTAGAAATAGAACACAGTCAACCGGTGGTAAATTATTTCCCTTTATCGATGAATAAATGTTACAAATTTTACCTGGTTAACAGGCCGACCAATGTGATGTTCATGCTGAAGAAAGCGTGTAATTAACAACACCTGCATAAAGTCCAAAAAGGCATTAGGTTAAGTAGTTCCTGTGCCTCTTTCTAATAAAGATGTTAAATTGTGTATTACATTAGCTCAAAAAACATTTTCATTTAGATCTTTGAGGGATTTAATGTAGTTTGGTTGCATGGAAAAGGAAAATGCTTTTCCATGGAAAAGGAAAATTTTTCTGAGATCTAGCAATAAATTTTCCAAACTTATCAATTTTTTTTGAAACAACAAAAGGAAAACTAGAACTCCTAGAAAAGTTTTCTGAGAAATTGTACTTGCAAGTTGCAACCAAACAAACCTTTAAAAGATTAAGGATAAAACTTGATTTCCGTTCAGTCCAAGACATCATTATTCCAGGATACCATTAACCATGACTAATGTTATGGTCATGTCACACAGTAAAATTGGATTCCAGTAACAAACAGTTCATGTGCTTAGAAAATGCTAAGAGTTAATAGCAAGATTAAAAATGTAGAACAATGCCATCGGCAAAAAGATTGAAACAAAGAGCATCATAGAGGCTGCACAGGCATTATTTTAAGATTGTGTGCTCCTAGTCTCTTATGATGTTACTCTTAATGCTTGCCATCCAACTAATGTGGTTGGACCGCCTTATGCTAAACTATTAATGCAATCAAGATACAAGGAAGGATAGAAGGGGCTTGGACTGGACCTATTTTGGACCCTAAACATGCCAAATATCAACAAAAATAAACGGCTGCAAACGTTGTTCCTGAGAATAGCTTAATCAGGGAAATCCGTCAAGAATCTGCAGTTAGTATGTATAATATGCCAACCTGATATAGTTTGTAGTTTTATATTTGATATATCATTTGAGTAAGATTATGAGAGATTTGTGGTACTTGATCCTCATATCATTATCCAGCTTTCAAGATACCTAACTAAATATCTTAAACCCTCATTGTCCTCTCATCCATCTAGAATATACCATTGTGTTTCTTTTGTAAATTCCTTCACACACAACAACATAATAAACTTGACCAGGGTACGCGGAACCGATCGAACCGACGTACAGGCGGGGACCGGTACTGGTTCGGTACCGGTTGGAACCAGTACCAAACCGGCAAAAAAAAAAAATACGCGACGCGCGCGCACGGACACGCACGCATCCGCGTTTTAGCCATAGAGTGGCATTAAATGCCACTTTGTGGCATTAAATGCCCACGCGGGGCCACGTGGGCTCACGCTTGCGTGCGGTGCTGTGTGGGCTTGCTGCCCCACGCAGGCGCAGTTCCCTGCGCATGGAATAGCGCGCGGGCACGCTGCCCCGCTCGCAGACGCCCCTTTTTTTTCTTTTCTCTTCTTTTCCCTTCCCTTCTTCTTCCTCCTTCCCGAACTCTCCTCCTCTCTTCTCCTCTCTTTCCCTCTCTCCTCCTCTCTTCTCCTCTCTTTTCCCCATTCACCCAGGGGAAAAAGAAGGGGTCAGAACCGCGAGTAAGACGAGTGATCTTCGTCAGCCCGAGGGAGAAGGTCGGCCCGAGGCCCGATGCGACAGGTAGCCTTTTTCTCTTCTTCTTCCTCTTCTTCTTTCTTCCTCTTTTGTCCTCTTCTTCTTCCCCAATATCGGTACCGGGCTTGTACCAATTCGAACCGGACCGAATGGATTCGAAGCAGCTATCAAGTTGGCAGGCTTTGTATCCATCCTTAGGAAGCGCTCCCTTCATTCCAATTTCTTCCAGCTTTTCGACACCAGGCGGAGGAAAGTAGTAAAACCAGCCCTGCTTGATCTAACCCTCGTAAGTGAAGGGCGAGGCGACAGCGGCTTTGGTAGCATCCAGGCAAGAACCAGTTGTTTCAACCTAAACCCTGATGTCGAATTCAGACAGAAGCAGTAACCATCTTGCGGTCTTTCCCGTTAAGGCGGGTTTCTTGAACAAATACTTTTTTTGGAGGTCCATGCGAGCTATTAAATGTACCGGATAAGAAAGTCGCACCAGTATGAGGTTGTACCGGTGCTCACTGCACCGGTTTGTACCGGTACGTTTGGTGTCGGAACCAAATTTTATGGTTGTATTGTACCAGTGCTGGCCGGTACCGTTATGGTACAACCTGAATCGGTCGGTTTCAATCAGTTCAGCAGACCCTGACCTTGACCGATGTGAATTTGTGATCATAAGTTTTTCCTTTCTATCCTACTAATAAGACCATAAATGGTGTTACTACCACTATTTTGGTCTAAAAAGTACCTCGACCATACCATTTAACTCCTTTTAATGGTACTTTAACTTCTTACTGAAAGAAAAATAATTGATAGCTCTTGTTGAGTCTAAATTTTCTATTCCACTTCCATTCATGACATGTTCTTTTTGTTTTTGTAATTCCAAACTTTCATCTAGTTCTTAAGGTCAGACTAAGGCCATTAAGTCTCCTAGTGATCAAAGACCAAGAGAGCTGGACAAGTCCACTCTTCAGCTTTTAGCTAACTCTCCTATCGTTATTTGAGACACAAGCCCAACCAATGAAAATTTGTAAGGTTGCATAAGCAAGCAAGAATATCTTGTTTAAACGTGTCCTCCAAGCAGCAAACCTCCACATTAGATTCCTTTGCAGTAATCTCTTCCATGCCAAAACCTTGGTGTATCAAAGAAATTATGGCTGATAATGATTGGAAACGTGCAATGGATGGAAAGAAAGATGCACTCAAGTGTTATTGGGTATATGCAGTTAAGTATTTTCTTGATGAAACTCTTGATAGCCTCAGAAAGCAGAAGTGGTTACTAAGGCATAGGCATATGGTATGAGTGATAAATTTGGTAAATTGAAAATGTAATTATACAAGCTAAGAGGTCTAGGGGCTCATAGTTGGAAGGGCCTTGGACTCTGTGAATAAAAATTCAGGTTATACAAGCTAAAAGGTCCAGGGCTGATAATGGGCAAGCTGAAACAAAAGCAACTGGACCTTAATTTCATTGAGCCATACCCAAGCAAATTTGCACTTCGTACCTAATCAATCTCAAGGCAAATTATATTTAGAACAAGTAGAGGGTGGCCTTGACCTGGACCAAAGATCAAATTTGAAATGAAAAACAATGTCTGACAATAATTTAAAAAAAGGGTGTTCCAGTGGACGAGGCTCCTGGCACAACGAGGTCTGCAGAGTGTTAGACGTAGGCAACCTTTCTCTTCATGTTGAGATTGTTTCTGTGTTTCAAACCTATGAAACCCAGGTCATAATGGAGCAACCTCACCATTGCACCAACACCCACACTCTATGATAATAATATAACAATACAATAATATAATATAGACATAAATTCCTAAAAATGAACCCATCTTCATCTTATCCCTTCTTTTCCAGCCCTCTTGTTACAGCTCCTCAACACTCCCTCTATCCTCTGATGTTGCTATTCTTTTTAGTTATTGATTGAAAGAACCATCTCTCAGTGAAAATCCTGCATACAGAATCTGAAGATTTTCCAAAGCTAGATCTGTCCCTCCTTTGACTTGATGACAGATTTCTCGATATCAACTGTAGACAGGCCCAATGGCATTGGTAGTCCCATGCCCATGGTGACCATGGCCACCCATGGTGCCTAGCAACCTCACGCATGTCAATTTTGCAGAATTGGTAGTATACTGTGCCAGTAACCTTTTTAACCTTGACAATGCATTTGACCCTGAGTTCCCTCTTCCCTCTGAACTCTCTTATCAACTCTTACTCCTGTCTCCTCTGATCCCACACTCACCTCTTCATCCTCTCTGTCTCTCCCAATCTCCCCCTAAAATTGAAGTACTAGTTTTATATGTTAAGAGTAAGAGGGAGGAAGGGAGGCAAGAGTTCGTGCATATACAGTACACTGATCTGGACAATTTATCATGAAAAGAAAATATAGTTAAGACCAGATAATATCACGCACTAAGAGAACAGGTTTGGTCATTTCAGTATCACTAAAATAAAGGCAGGGATTCTCCAGCAGTGAGACACTGCCTCATTCAGTTTATAATAAAATGGCTAATGAGCAATGCACTTCCAAAGTTTAGGAAATGGATAAATTGTAACTCTGCTCATCTAGACAAACCACCAGTGGATGCAGTTAGATATTGCCAATATTTTAGTTTCCTTTTCCTTATAACCCAAGCAAAGAACACCAAATACCAAAAGAAGCAAATGACAAATAATGGAGACAGATCTTAAAAATAAAATATCTAGACATGACTTTTCTGCTAAGTCAGAGATAACTGACCCTGCACTTAAGTACAATAATATTAGAAATTACATAAAAACTAGTCAAGGTAAAATAAGAGCACCAAGATATTGCAGTTCAAACGAACTTCTTTAACGTTCATCGGAAAATTAAGTTTCTCAATAAAAAGGCAAACAAAATTAGCGTAACTTACCAAACAGTAAGAACTCAAACCACCAGAATAAGAGTGGTCCAAACTACGATCTGCCAGAAACTTCTTCAGTATCAAAGCAAGTGGTACAGAAGCAGGAAACTGCTGAGTGAGCTCTCTAACCTGCAAATTGAAATTAAGATGGAATTTACACAAGATACAATAACCATCATTATACCGTCACATATTTTAATGACCATCCTTCACCCTTCATTTTTCTGAGGGTCATATCTATGCATGGCATGACCAGGTGCAGATTGACACAGATCAATGCGGGTTGCCTAAGTGCCCTAAAGCTCATGATATGACTACGTGCCAACTGAGTCCCCTGCTTGTGTCAAAGTGTCAAATAACAAAATGGATAGACAAGCTAGTATGTTAGTTTGGACTCCACCCTATTGGAGCAGGCTCGGGAGTACATCACATAGAAAACCCAACAAACAACATAATTATCATTAATATGTATACAATATCAACTACATGTCTCCACCCCTATATTCATCATCACCCTGCCCCTCCACCCACACCACTTGGACTTCCCCCTGCTCTCTTTTTCTATATGGGAAACACAATCCAAAAGATATCCAATAATTACCTGGTATCTGATTAGATACCTGATTTACAACGAGTCCCGTATCAGAAAAAGGTTATCCACTATCAAATATGATGATTTCACTTCCAACCCACCTCTCTCTCTAATTGAACCCAAAATAGTCAACTAAATATCTATAACTACCCAGTACCCAATCCATATCCACTATCAAGTATGATATAGGCTTGTAGTTTAGGTTTGAGTTTGGGTTCAAACATGGATAAAAATTAACAGGCCCAGACCCAGCCCTTTCCCACCCCTAAATATGGTAATGGTGCCTAAGAATGAGTGTACTCAAGTCTAAGCTCCAAAATCTTTATCAAATTCAAACAAATTAAACGCGCATTTCCACCCAAATAATCTATAGAGAAATAGAAGATATGGCTTCAATTATATAACATCTCTTCCTCCACATAATTCAACAAATAAAGTTGCTAAAAAACGCAACCACAAAAAATATTTTAAAGTCCATATGTTCGGAACGAAGCAAAAATTGGATTTATGACATCAAAATAATTTTTCGTTGCTCAACAAGTATTTGCTAATTGAAAAAATCAACTTGCCTAGTTTAATTTCAGCATTTTAATTTTGTACCTTAAAATCTCAACTTCCAATAAAGAATCAAGAAAACTTAGCGATATATAAAAGAAAAACAAGAACAGTTTCTTTCAAGCCAAATAGTCAAGCCAAGTAATGTGTAGCCCACCATATATAGTCACAGATATCTTCTGAATATACATACAAAATTCTAGTATGATAAATAGAATTCATTTAATTGCGTATTCAAAGAGCATACAACCTTGCACCTAAAAGAAGGAAAAAAATCCAATGCAAAAGAAGGAAACAAATTTCTCTACAATTTACAAATACAAAAAATGTTGAAAGACAAAGATTACCAGTTCAGAAGTTTGGAGTCCTGTATGTGATGGTGACTTGAAGCTGATATCGAGATGAATTGATTTCACATCAAAAGGGTCATCCTTTTTCATCTTTGAACACATTGGCCAGGAGGTATTGACTGAACTACACAGATCTGGACCAGGGATGCTTTGTTTTCCAGGCATCTTGGTTGAACATGCTTCTGGTGATTCGACAATGGAAGAATTTTCATTTGAAAGATTAATATCATGAGCAACTTCTGCCACAAGCATGATGACAGGTATCTGGACACCAAATGTTTTGGATAAGAACATAAGTTGACAGTGAGATTAGTGAGCCAAAGTAACAAGAAAAGAAAGAATTTTTCAAAGGAGAAAACTATGAGGGAAAAAAGAGGCATTACTGCAGTGTTTTCTATGGTCTTTAGGGAGTCACTTCTAACCCAATCTTGGTTTGCAAGGTACCTAGCAGCATGCTGGAACAAAACCAGAAGAGTAATCAGTACTTGGGAAAAGCCACAGAATGGATTCTGATGAGTAGCACCACTTTAAAGAGGCAAAGAACGGAAACTCAAAATTCTCTACATCACTTCAGCAATATAATCCATGGTTTTATTTTCAACCAAGCTACCGAGGGGACGACAGAAATGTTCCGACAATTGTTAACCATGACCTATCGATTCTCAAAATTGCAGAATTGAGGTTCTATGGAAATTAAACATTCTCTTCTATATATGAGTCACAGTAAATGAAAATATACAAAATAGAAGAATTTGGCCAGACAACATGAAGAGAATAAATTTTGTTGTTAACGACTTTCAACCATCCAACCAAATACTCTACCAAATATTACAAACCATCCATCAAACATATGAATCAAGGTCTGCCATGCCGGTACTAAAGCTTGTACCGGTCGGCCGGCGGCACTGTTCGGTACGACCCCTATGTCGTTCCGTTCCGAGCCCGTACCGACACAGCGGAGAGGACGAGGAAGAACGAGAGAGAAAGCGAGAGGGGGGGAGGAAGGGAAAGAGAGAGGGAGGGAGAGCCATCAGAAGCCTTCGAAGGGTGCTAGAGGGGCCCTGAAGGGCCGGAACAGGGGCTCCGCCCTTCGGACTCCTGTTTTACTTCAAACAGGAGTCCATCGGGGTTCACTTTTTTATTTTAAAAATTTTAAGTAAAGTCGGCAAATTTTAAAAATTTTAAGCGAAGTCAACAAACCCCTTGTCGACTTCACTTAAAATTTTCAAAATAAAAAAAGGCCCCGATGAACCCTTGTTTCAAATGAAACAGAGGTCTAGAGGGTGGAGCCCCTACTCCAGCCCTTTAGAGCCCCTCCGGCAGCCCTCCCTCCCTCTCCCTCTCCCATCCTCTTTCCCTCTCTCTTTTCCTCTCTTTCCTTCTCCCTCTCCCCCCACCTGCTGATTTACCATTTTGAATACCAAAACCATCCCGGTCCGCTGCCAGCATGGCTTGGTATGCCCCGAACCGGACGATTCAGGACGGTTCCGCATTCCTTGATATGAATACTTGTATCCGCTGATAAACTTGAACCTTACTTTATAATTGAGGTAGAAAAAATATAAGAAAATTCAAAGAAGCAATGCATGTTCAAATGGAAAAACATCTTAATATCAATATATTGGAGGAAAAGAGTAATTCACAGAAGTGATTAAACAGATGAATTTTTATGTACCAAAAAAAAACAAATAAATTTTTAACAGCTTTATTATCTAGAATTACCAAATAATGTGATGTCTTTGCCCGGTATATCCTTGAGAATACTCAGCATAAAGTAAACTTAAGGTAAAATAGAAAGGTTTAGATCTACAAGGGCAAAAAAAATAAAAAATTGAAGAAATGGATTGAATTCAACAGAAATAAACCATTATGAAAAATTTCTATAAAAAACAATCTATTTCTGTCTTCTTCTTTACATGAAGAGGTAAAATAATATGCACAAATATCCATTAGGAAAAAAATCAGCTACAAGGTAGGTTTTATGAGGTGTAACCATAAAATTGGGATAGGAGAGCCTCAATTCAGGATCCAATGTGCCTTCAGTTCCAATGTTAGAGAATGTTATGATAAGAAGATAATTATCAACCAGAACGATCACAAAGATAAAGCATGACATATATGCAACATAACTTGTGCATAGAAGCAAATCAAGCAAGATACCTGAAGGCATGTTTCCTTGATACCATTACGACCTTCCAAAATTCCAGCTTCTTTGATAGGTTCCTGACAAACAATCACACTTGTTGATTTTCAAATTTCGACAAAATCAACTGTACACAATAATGATGAGGATTTTTCTCTGAACTATGGCATATCGCTCACCAAATTCCGTACTGGAGGAAGAGAGACCACAAGATCCACATCACTAGTTGGAAGAGCTAAACCAGTTGCGTTAGAACCAAATATATTCATCCGAGAGCGAGGCCAGAGCACCTGAAGAGATCGCGTGACCCTCTTGACAGCCCAATTAATGTAGGGTTTCCTGACCAGATTCTCAGCAGCAACCTTAGATTTACCATCAATAATGAACCAGCAATTACCTTGGAGTCAAGATGATGAATACAAACAAAAATTTAAAGATGGCATAATGTATAAAGAAGTTAAAATCTTGGTAGGTCTATGAAGCTTATGTGTGTTATGAATGTCCTTTATGTTTTACTATTAACAAACTGCTCAATCCATTCAGATCATGTGCATCTTGTGTAATGATATTAAATGCCCAAGCAAGAGTGAGAGTACACTGTGGTGATGTCCAATGTGGGTGCAACTGATATGGGCAAGGCAAAATTTAGCAAGATAAGCTTTACTTTGTCAAAAAATGCCATACCTGCTTGCAGAAAAGATCAATTTCCTTGTGAAGAAGATTGTACATCATAGACAGGGACATCTTAATGGATGGACAATTCAATAAATCAGGAGGTTGCAGTGGTAATGCAACATCTGGCTGCAACATCAATTTTTCAATAGAAAATCAGAATATAGACAAACAAGATGTATGAGGAAACCATTGATGAAATAGCTCATACATGTTCTTGATCACGAGCTAGATGGGAAATTGTGATAAGATGATCTTGCAACAAAGACCCTTGAATAGATTGCACCATTGGAGAGGTAGCAAGCCCTTTCTTTCGCCATTGAGGCCAAACAACTTCAGCACCATCCAAACAAAGTCGAGTTTCCTTAGAATTACTTTCATCAGAATACCAACTTCTCATACCCCAATGCCTAGGACTTGAGCTACCAGACCTTACAACAGGAAAGCCTCGCTTTCTAGATTCACCAACTGGAGACGGTGGTGGAGGTTGAGGTACTCGAGGAACACAAAGTACCACCGGGGATGGAGGTCGCTTGATGTGAGGGGTATCCCTCCTAGTAGAAGATACACATGGGCTTTTATGATCATGACCAACCCTAAATTCAGATCTTGAACCCCTTCTTGATATACTTGGAACAATGATAGGCGGCAACATTGAGTATGGAAGTGTATCCCCTTTCATGCCTTCAACACCATTAGGTGAATCATTCACAGATATTAATGCTTTCTCTTCAGGACCGTCAGACACTGATGATGAGGGGTTCAGTACCTTCCCATTGATGTCATTTCCTGGCATAGAATAACTAACAGACTGGTGTCCAGGTCTCAAAGGATCAAATGGTGAACAAAATGGGGCAGCAGATGGTGAGGCCAGACCATTTGTATTATAGGAAGCAGGTAATCCAGGCATGCCAATCATATCGTCAATAGTTCTATTCATATCTGCTTCATGCCAAGCCCAAGCACTGTCTTCAGAACTGTGAGAAGGTGGGCGAGAAAGGCCTGTTCCAACATGTTCAGCAGGATTCCAGTACATCACTCCACCACCAAAAAATTGATTATAATCCCTTCCAGAAAATGCATGGGTTTCGTATTCTTCTTCAGAAAACCAGTAACTTTCAGTATCATCTGCCAAATCAGAAGTGTTTTTCAAATCACACACATCTAGAATATCCCCAGGATGCTTCCTCTCATTTTCACTAGAGGTACCATTAATTTGCAGTCCATGAGTGGCAAATCCTGAGCAGAACGAAGACTGCAGCCTTGGAACATATCCAGAGTCATAGTTTACTGTCACAATCTGACTCAATCTACTATAACTTTTGACCATAGGAGGCCAGTCATAGCTCATGGGCAAAGTTGGAGAAGGTAAAATTTGACTGCGTTCTCCTTCAATTGTTGGATTTCTTCCCTGATGCCTCAAAGGCAGAAAGGACTGATGAAAGCGACTCGGCCATTTGTGACCAACATCCAGATGTAATCTGTCTGTGGCAGCTGGGAGAAGCTGTGAGTTAACAGATGTAAAATTAGGTGGTGATATGGCAGGCCACTCAAATGAAGTGCCTCCCATAGAACTTGTGTGGTTATAGGCATAAGACCCACCAAAATCACTCTGGGCTACAGTATTATTCTCACTCATAACACCTTGAACTAAGTTTGAAGGAGCAGCATGCTGTGAACTGGTGTCACTTATATCCTGAGAACTACAATGCTCATGTTTTTTATGAAATGCACCAGTCTCAAGCTCACTTGGAGGCATGGAAGGGCTCACTACTTCGCATGCAGTCATGCTCCCGGAACAAATTATGGAAGAATTAATATGACGTACAAGTTTCTCACAACAAATATTACTGTTAATCAAAGAAGATCCTGAAGATATCTGTGGGCTGCCTTTAGCCATTGTAATAGAGTTATGGTCATCTGATTTGTTTGAACTCATACTACATTTCACACTAGTACAACAGCAATTCGCTATAGAATGATGGTTAGTATCTAGCTGGGTATTCATCATCTCATTCTGATCCACAATACCAGACTTATCAGAATCATCACAGAAATTAGAAACAGGAGATAGGTTATGCCTCCCAGCAGAATCTTTGGTACTGGGTAAAGATTCTGCCAATTCACTTTCTGCAGCAACAGATGTAATGGCAGTTTTCTTGTTCTCAAGTTCAGAAAATCCAATTTTCACCAAGGTAGGAGTTTTACTTTTAGCTCCTTTTCTTCCACCCTTTTTCTTACTTTTATGGCCCTTGCAGTCAGCCAAAACTGCAGCATGCTCCTAAGTAACAACAGTATATATTAACACTTAAACTAATGCATATGCTGGAAATACATTAGAATTAGAAGACTTACCTTCTCAACTTTTGTTAATGGAGTTTCCTTCTCAGGATCTTTCTTCAGAACACAAGGATTAGCTGTCCTTGTCTTCTGATTATCCACTATTGAGGGAAGTTTTCCTGGGGGGCAAAGCCCATAGCTGCTATCAATTGCACAGTCTGTTCCATATCCTTCATCCTGCAAATGAAGTCATCAAATTATTTATCACTAAGTCTTGTCAATATACAAACAAAAAAAAGAATTGCTGAAAGCAGGTGAATACCATAGAAGTTTTGTGTAATGTTGGATCAACCTTGGATGGCTTAGGAATGGAACTTAGCTTTTTTGAACTGCGATATTTGTTCTTCCCTCTCCGACAACCAACATTGGACTTCTCTTCACTTTTGTACAGGATGGCATTTAACCTTACATCTCCCATAAGTTCAAGATTTATATAATTAATGGAAACAACCATTAGGAGTCCTCGCAGCTTTCTTATTATACAATCAGAAAAGGTGTCAACAGATTCTACTGTGCTGAAAAATAATGCCTTGTCTTCATATTCACTAAGCCAATATGTTAAAAAAGTAGATATCTCCTGAGCCACTAGCAACTTATTCAAACAAATGGCCAGGGTTTGTGGTCTTCTAGAAGATGGTGCAGTGATGATATCCAAGCACAAATCTGGATTCCTTCTGGACAATGACTGCTTCCCCCTTTGCCAAGATGCTGTTGGACCATATCTTAGTTGCAATTCAGCTTCAAGTTTACAACAACAAACTTCATTCCTCAAAGCAATGCCTGACCCTTTAACAATCTCATTTGCCTGAAAAATTATAGTTTTCACATATCAGCAATTATGGATGCATAAAAAGAAGATGTTTTCCAGTAGAGTATCAATTATTATGAGCTGATATTCATCTCATCAATAAAAGACAAGAATTCAAGAAAATCTTTATAGTTCCATATAGAAATTGGCAGTTTCTTTCTTTGTTTCATAATTCCATTCAAGGGTGGAAGCACCAATGCCGATACCTTGCAGGTACAGCATAGACTAGTACAGCATTGTATTGTACCATCACATGGTATGCCTCTTGGTGCCATCACAGAAAAAGAAGGTGATGTATCATGTATTGGTATGGTACAAAGGGGCATACTGATACCAATACAGTAAGCTAAGCAGTAAGCACTGGCAACTAAACCCTTAGACTATCATTGACAAGAGGCAAAAGCATGGATAAGGCACAAAAAAAGGGAAAAATGATGCACTCCACTTATTCCTTATCAAATTAGTATCAAAAAAATACTGATCCTCCCTTCTTTTTCTGGCAACAACGTGAATCTTCATCTAATAACTACGGAAATGGTATAATAAGCCACTCCATAATTAACTTTGAGTGGCGGGTAATTGCAAGTTGATAATTTTTAGATGAAAGACATTCTTTCGCTCATAGACTAATTATGTGCCTTTACATCTTACTTATGTATGGATCAAGGGGTAGCTTTGAACCAAGCATAAAGTAAGCCCGGTATATTATAAAGCCGGTCTCGGACCTCATCTACAAAGTTCAAAAATAATCATCAATGTCCAATATATCGACCACTATCTTTCATTATATACCTATTTCCGAAAGAAAGAAACCTATGATCCAAAACCAGTAGATCCATCGGTCAGCAAAAAATTCCCAAATATGCATGAGGCTAACCAAAGAAGAATGCTATACTATGATAGAATTCTATTCTAGGCCCATGAATTCCAGCTTTGCCTTTTGGGAGGAGCGGCGGAGAGGGAGGGAGTGGTGGGAGCCCAACGAATATTTTATATACCCTTGAATATAACAAACTTATTTGGTGGACTAGTGCAATGTTTATGCAGTCCGTAAATAGTGCAAACATTCATGGGCCATAACTTTACTAGGTTATTTGGTGTGTTAGAAAAATGTCTTACTTCAAAATGTAATATAGATGTAAGCTTGTTCTTGTTTTATAGTCTAATAATATCAGTGGTAATTGTCCTCTCGGTTGTAGTTTACCATCCTTGGAGCATGAAAATTTTTTGGGAACATGGGAACTTTCAGGGTCCACAATGTTTAAATCGAGATGAAAAGAAAACATGGGTCTAAATTGTACATGAAAACACAGGAAATTTGGACATACTAAAAAGAATGATCTCACAAAAATGAACTACAATACTTACTAAAAACATAGCCTACACCAATTTTCTAAAGTTCATGACCATCTCTTTCATGCTCTTAAACCACTTTCATAGAAATATCTGATTTTCCTCTTCACAAAAACAAATCAAGTGTGAATTTTTAAGCACAAAGTAGAACTCCCAATGGATTCTGTACTATCAACCATGCTACCTTAAGGCCCCACTTGGAACCAGCATAAAGGGTGGTTATCCCCATTTAAATCTGAGATAACAGCCAAACAAAGTGAGCTATCTCACTGGTTTAGCTTATCCCTCAAACTAGGTCAACACAAGCTTAACCCAGCTAAACCAGGTGCATCTTGTACCTTAGGTACTTTGGTATACGTTTATACCGGAAATAAGTGGGGTAATTTAGCCCGGCATTTACCAAGAGAAATGACAGCTATGCCCTCGATTATCTCCCTTTTATTTACAATAATTCAAAATACAAAATAATATTAACAATATAAGATGAATATATTATTAATTCAAATTTAATAACATAATATATTATATTATTATATTTTAATAGAGTTGATAATACAAAAATAATGCATCGATGGTCCAAGATATCTCATGTCATGTTTAATATTATACTGTCCTACGCAAATATTATTTGATAATTAATAATATAATATAATACAATACAATATCTTAGTTGTAGTTAATAATGTAAAAATAACTCATCTACTATTGGAATAAATTATAATATTATTATGTCATCCTTGGCCAATGATATTGCATGGCATGTTTTGTTACTTTATTATGGTTATGTAAATATTACTTCAAAATTAATAACAAAATGGGAAGGGCAAGCTTGTCCACTTTCTAAAAAATTCACTCTTATTCTCAAATAAAACCCAAACAGCATTCTGGTATCCCTTGTCCGTATCCAAACGCTCAAGCAGGAGGGACAACCCTATTTTTTTCCCAAAGAGCAAACATGATATGCACCAGCTAAATCCTCTGTAGACTACACCATCAGGTTTGGAACTCTCCCTTATCCCTGTTTTGCCTATCCTGCTTCTAAACAGGGCCTAAAAGATCATTTTCCTTGGCAAGAAGCTGCCCCTGTACCTGGTTACTCAGATTAGTATGAGTAAACAAAACGGCATGATAAAAGGAGCATGCTTGTAGAGCAACACAAACCACTGTCTAGACTTAATAAAAACCCAATGTTTAATAAAGATGCACCTAGTGGTGATGTTACCAAACAGCAGGAAGGCCTTTGCAGTTCCACTAAACAGCAGAAATCAAAGTTAGGTTAAAACTGACCGAGGTCAGCAATTTATAAGTAAAACCTGGCTCCAGTTCCTGCAGCAATTCTGACTTTCTCTCACTGAGCAACTGACAAGTAAAAATCACATGGCAAGCCTTTGAGGACAAAAGCCCTTACAAGTATTCAGAGATAAGATTGTAACACCCCTTTCACATTCTCTATTATGCACTCAGATGAAAGAATTGTCAATTGACATGAAGAATAGTTCATACATTGAAATTGAGTCACAAGCTTACTAAACTAGACATTCTTTTTTTACAAAAAAAAAGAGATATCAATCCTCACATTGTTAAGATTTCATCATTAGTTATTCAAAGGAGGAAAATATTCTCCTTCTCTTCTTAGTTTCCATTGATGATATGGTAACTCTTGCAGTTTGAAACAGAGATTGGGGAATAAGAACAAAAGCTCCAACAGAAAGCCCAGATGGTAAAGCAATTACCAGAGATTTAGCTGCCTTCCCTAAAAAAGCTTTGAAAATCTTCTTCCTCTGTCCGGGATCCAACCCCGTCCACCAATCCAAGCACCCCTTCTTCCTCCAAAAGGCATTGGCAGCCACGCCAGCTACCCCAGCCTTCTCCTTCGCTGCCTTCCCCGCCTTCGGCTTCTTCCCTCCATGGGAGCTAAGCCACGCCTGCCTCAACCCCACCTCCATTCGATTCGCCACGAATGCCTCCAAGCTGTAGTACCCCTTATCCTTCAACCACGGCAGCTCCGCCCAGGGGGCCCCCAGCCCGTTCACCTCCCCTCTAAGGAACCTCCCGCCGGAAATTCCATCCATAACCTCCACGAACCGGTCCGCATCGGCGACCAAGTCCTCGGAGACCGTGAGGGAGTCCAGGGGGCACTCGGCGGTCTGCTCTTCCTCCCGGGACCCGAAGAGGCGAAGGGATCGGGCAAGGGTGAGCTCGGCGGTGGAATCGGCAGCAGCGCGGGCGAGGAGGCCGTGGGAGCGGCGGAAGCAGAGGGAAGGGAGGGAGGAGGAGGAGGGGGAGGGGAGGTCGGGGAGGAGGAAGAAGAATCCGTGGCCGTGGCGGCGGAGGCGGGAGAGCATCTGGAGGAGAACACGGACGAAGTTGGGGTCGACGACGGTGAGGGCGGACTGGCGCTGGGCAGCGGAGAGGGCAAAGAACCACCGGAGGACGGTGGCGCGTGGACCCGGGCTAGGGTTAGGGATTGAGGAGTTATAGAGGGCGATATGGGCGGTGAGAGAGTCGAGGAGTTGGTGAGTATCCATGGCGGACGGCAGCATCGGTCGGAAGGCGTTTGTCTGTTTGTCCGAGAGACGGAAATAAAGGTCGGTAGAGTTTTGGGAGTTACAGAGGTGGGTTGGTGGGAAGGAGAGGTGAGTTTGGCGTTTCGGCCACGTGCCACGTTATGATCTCAACAAGCAAGGTTCTGATATGTGTTAATATGACGAGTTTCAACTTTGTTTGGACTTTAAAGTTTTGGAGATCCAATCGGGTCCCTCCAAGGAACCGGTTCCGGCTAGTTAACCCGCTTCGTTGGGGCACACCACTGAGCGCGCCCGGCCCGCTCGAGCCTGAACCTTTTTTGGGCAAAAATTTATGCCTGCCAGGTTTGGCTCGGTCTGGAAAATTAGGGTCATTTAATAAAGAGGACAGGCTCAGGCTCGGAGATTTAAGCCCGGTTGAGGCTTACCCGGCTCGAATTTTTTTTTTTTGATGCTATTAGTTTATATTTGATGTATTATTAAATTTAATTGATAATTAAAAAATATATTAGCATCAATATTTAATTATCCGTGTTTTATATTTTTAATTGTTATTAAGTATTTTTTTTAATATTTTAAAAAATAAAAAATATTCATAAAAGTTGAGATACAGATTTAGTCATTCTCGAAGGCTCCTTTTACTTTTAAAAGTCTTGGAATCTAATTTTTTTATGAATTGAAGCAAATAATCTGTATTATCTAATTAGTGACTAATTTCTTTGTTCTTTTATCTTATAGTGATTATAATTTTATTTTGCTACTATAGGGATACAAACTTCCTGCCAGATTGTGGATTTCGAGTGTTTTTAAGTTTTTATTATGATAATTAATGAATTAAAGAATTTTATATATATACAAAAACTTGCTAGTTATTGACTTTTCAAAAGAAATAGTTTTATGTTTTTTGACGGTATACTTGGAAGTTCTCTTACAATTATCCTTCAATTCAAACATAAAGCTTATTATAGTCTAAACAAATATGTAACGAACATCAAGCATTTGATAAATATATATTTAATGTTCAATAAATACATATTGTCCATAAGAAAAAATAAATCTAATATTTTCTTGCAAAATAAATATTTACATAAATTTTTATGTGATTCTCAATTGTAAAATTTGTATAAAAAGCTATTTACTCATTGATTTTGTCTTGTTTATTGAAAATTGAGAGTTAAATGATGAAATTAGACCATCCAACCATTTTCTAGCATTGTAGAGATATCTTGAATTCAAATCTTGGATATTGCATCCACTGGAATCAAGATAAATGCAAGTGGTATATCTTCTATTTCTCTTAAAAGCCAAAATTATAAGTAGATATTGTTTAAAATAATTATTTTAAAATTACATTGGAAAAGATGAACTCAACACATCTATCTAAATTTAACTAAGGCTTAATATCTTCTAGATCATCTTTTTTTTAATTTGTTCTCAATTAATGTTGCATTTACTTTTTCTATGAATGATTTTATTTATTATTCTATCTCTTTTTATATTATCAATATTCATCTCAACATGCCCAATCCGGCCATTCTTATTTTGTGCATATATTGTTTTCTAAGTAATCACTATTCTATATCATAAAGCATAACTCATCACATGGTTATCCTATAAAGTTTTCTCATCAACTAGATATGTATTTTATGATTATATAATATCTTTGTTGCACCACTCTATTTTATCCAACATGCTTAAATTCTATAGATAATATCTTGTTCAATCTCTCTTTTTTATGAACATTCTCAATTCGATGGCAAACATCTTATATATATATGTTATTTTCTAACTTGCCAAAATTCTATACTATAAAGTATATTTGGTTACATGATTAACTTATCAAATTTTCTCTTCAACTTGACAGATATTTTACAATCACATAATATCTTTATTACATTTCCCTATTTCATCCAACATGTTTCAATCCTATAGGTAACATCCTTTTCAATCTCAACTTTCTTGTGAATAATTGATACTAAATACCAAAAAATAATTACTCTTAGAAATTTCATAGTCTTCCATGTATTTTAGCTTAGTCTTACTTAATGTAAAATCTTAGATTAGAAAAATATACTCATTCATAGTTCCAACTTACGATTAACTCCAACCTTTGTTTCATTTATTAAGATTATATCATTTGTAAATAACTAATCTAATAAAAAGAAGAAAAAAATTTCTAAACCCACTTAATTTGAATCTCTCAAAACAAATTTAGAAAAAAATAGTCAAAGTAAGGTTTAGATCTCTATTTCTTTTATTGATAATACAAAAACAAAAGTACATGGCCTCTATTTATAATAACAAGATCCACCCTTATACTATTTGGATCGGATTGTTCTTTTAGTTTGAATAGAACTAGCATCCCAAAAATAGATATAAGTAGTAGAAATAAAAATATGGAAAAAATTAAATTTCTTACAGGAAGTGGATTTTGGCTATTACATCAACTTTGCCTTCTATCGTTCTACTATAATCTTTCTGGATTACAAGATACGTTTGGTCAAAATCTTTTTCAAAAAAAAATTCTATTTGATCGGCTCATTTCAAAGCCCAAATGATGGAATTTGGGCTTGATTACTAGCTGCGCGGCCTTTTTTTAAAAAGGTGACACTACATTGTACATTTTGAAAAGTTATCTGATTTGAAAAAAAATTATCTCAATCAAGCATGATATGGCCAAGTTATAACCATTAAAAGTTTAGCACATAATTTGGTTTTTCAATGTAGTCGATCTCGCTTTTGAACCTTATTTAGCCATACTTGTAATAGCTAAAGTAGTCTATATCAAGTTCAATGATCCTCCTGCATTAATAACATGCATGAAGAAATATCTTCCGAATATGTCTAGTAAGTACATTTATAATTAGTGCAAAAAGATAAGAACTTAGAGTTGATCTTTGATGTAAATTTATTTCGATAGACAAACTCACTAGTATAATTCCTAGAAATTCTCATACTAATAACCATTCCATTGTACAAATCCTTAATCATATTAGTATATTTAATCAAAACTTCTCTTCTTTTTTTTTTAGAATAGCTACCGTAAGACTTCTCTAAAGATTCTAATTTATTTTTTCTGTAAATCAATAAAAACTATACGAAATCTTAACTTTTTTATCTATATTTCTTCATTAGCCTTTGAAAGAAAAAATCAAGTTTTATAGTCGACCTTCCTGTCATAAAACTAAATTAGTTCTCTAGTATTTTTGTGCCACATCTTTTTGTATGATTAATCATCTTCTCTCAAAGTTTCATAGTATGATTCATACATTTTATGTGATGATAGTTAAATAATTTTAAATATCATATTTATTCTTATAAATTGGTGTTATAGCGCTCTTCCTTCGTTCATCAAACTTTTTTCTTTGATAAAATGGAAGGATCATGCCATTTTAAAATGAATCTTACAAAATTAAAAAATAAAATATCAAGAAGAGAGAAAGGATTCAATCATTTTTATATTTTTCATTTATTTATAGTCATTTTTATATCAGATACTCTAATTTTATATATATACTTAATATTTATATTCTAAATGGAACTAGTAAGATATCCTAAATTATTTATATAATTTTTATTAAATAGCTTATCAAATTACTTCTCCATGCTTTCATTAATTTTATCCTCCTCAATTTTTTTTATTTTTATTTTTTATATATTTAATCTGAATTAAGTCTATAATTGTTTTTAGACTTGCAATCTTGTAATATATTTCTCGCTATTAATTTCTAACGTACTATTTATTTATTTTTTTAATGCTTTGAATTTTGTCTCTCACCTTTCTCTCTTTTTTTTCTTCAATACGCTTTTAATATGGTGGTCTTTTCTCCGGGCCGTTATCGGAGAAGACCCAAATGCAAACCCTAGCCCACCCAGATTCCCTTATGGAAGAAGAAGAGCGATCCCTCCCCTTCTCCCCGAGCTAAAAAAAGCCCTTGTAATGGCGCCATCGGACCCCGGCTCGTAGCCCCAGGGAGATGGCCAATCTCACCGGCTGTCTCCGCACCCTATCCCTCGCCGCCCTCCGCCGCCCTCGTAGAAACCCTGGCAACCCCCTCCTCCTCTGCCTCGCCACCGCTCTGTTCTCCACTCGCCTCCACCTCCCGCCGGAGCACCCCAATTCCCCCGGCGACACCGAGCTCGACCTTATTCCTGCCCTCGTAGCCCAGGGCCGGTGGGGCGACCCCCTCCTCGCCGCCCTCTTCTCCTCCGCCTTGGCCCCCATCAAGGTCTCCATCGTCCTTCGGGAGCTCAGAGAGGACCCCCGCTCGGCCTTCCGATTCTTCGTCTGGGCCGGCAATCAGACCGGCTTCCACCACACTGTCGAGACCTACTGCGTCGCTGCCCATGTCCTCTTCAATGGCCGGATGTACTCCCAGGCTCAGCAGGTCCTCAAAGAGCTTGTTTTATTGCCCCAGGCATTGCCTGATGCTGTGAGTGTCGTCGATGTGCTGCATGCCACTGCAAGGGACTTTGGCAATCCCGGATATGGAGTGTTCGATGCGCTTTTTGGGGTCTTGACGGATCTGGGCTTACTCGAGAAGGCTAGTGATTGCTTTTATAGGATGAGAACTTTCCGGGTTCTGCCCAAGATGCGATCTTGCAACAATTTGCTGCAGCGGCTGGCAAAATCGGGAAATGGGGACCTGTCAAAAAGGTTTTTTGATGATATACTGAGGTCGAATATGGCTCCAACTGTGTTTACGTTCAATATTATGATTGATTTCTTCTGCAAGGAGGGGGATTTGAAGGCAGCTAAAGGATTGTTTTTAAGGATGAAGGAGACGGGCTGTTTGCCGGATGTGGTCACGTACAACTCCCTCATTGATGGGCATGGGAAGCATGGGGAGTTGGAAGAAGCAGAACGGCTTCTGGGAGAGATGAAAGTTGCTGGTTGCAAGCCAGATGTCATCACTTATAATGCACTTATAAACTGTTTTTGTAAGTTTGGAAACCTACCAAAGGCATTTGGATATCTTAGTGAGATGAAGAGGAATGATGTGAAGCCCAATGTGGTCACATTCAGCATATTCATTGATGCTTTCTGCAAAGAAGGTATGATGCAGGAGGCTGTCAAGTTTTTGGTGGACATGAAGGTGAGAGGGTTCACACCTAATGAGTTTACATATACTTCTCTGATAGATGGGAATTGCAAGGCTGGGAATCTCAAGGAAGCCTTGGTGCTGGTTGATGAGATGGTGCAGGAAGGAGTGGAGTTGAATGTTGTGACTTACACTGCTTTGGTGGATGGCCTATGTAAGGCGGAAAAGGTTGTTGAAGCAGAGGAAGTTTTGCAAGATATGGAACGAGCTGGTGTAGCCGCCAACCAGTTGGTGTACACAGCCCTGATTCATGGGCATTTTGCGAGTAAAAACATGGAGAAGGCAGTGAGTCTTCTAACCGAAATGAAGGGAAAGGGGATTAAACCCGATACGTCGCTGTATGGTACTATTATTTGGGGTCTTTGTAAGGATGGAAGGATAGATGAAGCCAAACATCTGGTCAGTGAGATGGATGAATGTGGCTTAAAGCCTAATCATGTCATCTACACTACCATAATGGATGCTTGTTTTAAAGCAGGAAAATCCTCAGAGGCTCTTGGTCTTCTTCACAAGATGCTAGATCGCGGCATGCTTCCTTCCATTGTTACCTACTGTGCATTAGTTGATGGACTATGTAAACAAGGATCAATTCGTGAAGCAACCTACCATTTTGACAAAATGAGAGACTTGGGTTTGCAGCCTAATGTGTTGGCTTACACAGCCCTCATTGATGGTCTATGTAAAAATGGTTGTTTAGGAGAAGCCAAAAAACTCTTTAAAGAAATGGCAGGAAATGGGATGGCTCCAGACAAAGTTGCATACACATCTCTGATAGATGGACATTTGAAGCAGGGAAATCTTCAGGAGGCCTTTGCTCTGAAGGACAAAATGACAGAGAATGGTCTAAGGCTAGATCTGCATGGTTACACCTCTTTTATATGGGGCTTCTGCAATCATGATCAGATGCAAGAAGCAAGGAGTATGATGGCAGAGATGATCAGTAATGGTGTTCACCCTGACATAGCTGTTTATAATTGTCTTATAAGCAAGTATCAAAAGTTAGGAAATATGGACGAAGTCTTGAATTTACAAAATGATATGAGCAGGAGGGGTGTAATCCCTCGCCCAAAAGATGATGCTGTCGCAAGTGACCACTGCTGACAGGTCATATTTGAATTGAATATACAGGACTAATTTGTTGGTATCACACCATAAGATATATCTTTGGTTGTTATGACTCCATGGTATTTTGATTCATGGGATCTAAGCTATAAGGAAGTCACCAAGATTATTTTGGTGATTTTGATTTATGGAGAAATTACTTTTGACACCAGATTACTCTCTGGATTACTTTCTTTTCTGGTCTCCAAGCCATCAGTTGATTGTTGGGATGGACATGCATGCTGCATAGGTAAATTTGCTAAATCAAACAATTACATACTAATTGGTGGTTGGATTAATTTGTTCCTCTCTCTCTCTCTCTCTTTCTCTCTCCCTCTCTATTTTCTCCCCTTGGGGTTTTTTTTGGTGCAGGGGGGATTGTCCCCCTAAAAAATTGAAACTGCATTTTGATTTTATGCATTTTGTCCGTATCTCTCATTGTAATGTTTTGACAGTTTTGAATCCTTTTCCTAACGGGCCTTCGTCTAGATTCCTTCTTCCTGTGTCTTAAAAAGTTTAAACTCTGATACTATTGAAATATTATATGGTTGTCGAATTGCTGCATAATTTAAAGCAAGCAGCTGCATGGCATTGAAGTTCATTATGTCCTGCTTGAAAGTGTGGTCCTAAAATGGTCGTTATGCCCCTTCATAATTTTTACACATTTGCATAACTTCACTATTGGAAGTTTAGATCTGCAACATCATGTCAACTGTTCAAGCAGTCATAGTCAGTCTTCCTCCAGTCTTCCTGATTTAGATGAAAGAAACATAAAACAATCCTATGTGATGCATGATATCCTTTAGTACTTGATTTCTATCCTAATTGATACTGATAGTATAAATCCTTTTTTTTTCCTCTTCCAGCGATGGTGATCTCCACTCAAGATACGCAAACCGGTTAAAGCCTCTTCCATGATTGAGGTGGTATTTTGCTCAAGATTACCTTTTATATAATTCAATCTTACTTCCCATTTTTACTATTCTGCATTTTATTGTGGAGATGTCTGTATTCACTATGCTTGCGTTAGTCTTTCATGCTACATCAAATGGACTTGGATCCTCTCAACATCAGAACCTAATGGATAACTAAGTATGAGGCTCACATTGGCTAGTTAGGAGATGTTGTATACCACTTCTTGCTGGTTAGAAGTGTCCTATGTAGTGTATAGGAATCAGATTTCAGTGAAAAGTGCTTGATGAGAGCCTGAGATGAGTTCCTTTGCTTGATGGCTCATGAAATGTCACTAACAAGCATTGTGTGCTAAGTTGTACTGCTAACAGATGACATTTGCCTTTTGACAAGCTGCAAAAGCCAATCTTTTTTTTCTTTTTTAATTTTTTGACTCTAATACTATATACCATGGAAAAGTTTATTTTAGGAATTATAACTGCTCGCCATCTTAAATCAGATGAACCTAGCCTGTATAACGAATAAAATGCACCATTATGTGAATGGTTTATACTTGCAAAGACGGCTCATGTTACTGTCAGCAGGTTTATGCAGTGTGACAACTTTCAGGAAATTAAAAAAGCCCTGGTAATAGAATCATAAAAGATTCTGTGCACCGCTTCCTGTTGTTAAGGAGCAATACATGTGCTGCTTAAGATTTAGGAAACAGGCTATCTTGAGAGCCTTGTATTAATTTCTTTCTTTTGCATTATTTATAGACAGGATTTAACAATCATCTTGGACCAGGATCTAGTGATCTACCGCCAAGAAACATGATGTTAACATGCAGAAGCCAATCACATTTTCATTTTTTTAGAATACATATTATTTTATGCTGAATTTGACCGATTTTTGTTATATTAATTATACAGCATTAGCATTATAAAGTGATGAACTAGCGAGTACAATCATGATTTATGATCATTTTTTGGTAAAAAGTAGATTATGATCATCAAAGTGCACTTTTGTACTATGCTCTACTAAAGTCAATCATGATTGTCATAGTTAGCTCTTAGCATGGCTATATCATGTGATTGTGCTGTTTAAGCTCAGCTGGTCACGTAATGAAATTACAAGTACATAAGCTGATACTGCATCTAATTAGACCGGGTAAGGCGGGCATGTCTTAGTTCTATATAGTCTATGAGCCTACCTTTTCCAATGATAATATGGATATGACACATTTTCCTCGCAATCATCATATATGTGAAGCTGTTGTCTTTTACGTGCCTTATTTTAATTTGAGGTTAGAAAAGATGGTTACAAAGAGAGAAATCTCATTGCAGAATAGAACTTAGGTTTGCTTGTATACCTATCAACAATTTTATGGCCAGCTTTGTACAAGAGGATGGAGAGATAGACAAGCATGTCTCATATGAAACCAGTAGGGTGGATGACAATGTCATGCAACATGTGCCTCTAGAATGATATTTTTGAATAATGATATGAATAGTGGAAATTTTTATGACCTATGCACCAGCTTTATTATCTAAATCAAAATTTTGGGCTGGGGGAATATGAGCATAGAATGCTCTAACAGATATGGAATGCTGAATTTGATTCATATTAGGAAAGAGAAAACCAGAAATGAGTATTTTAAAGGAAGCTTACGTGGATCACTAACTACTAGTCAAGCACAGTATTTGTTAGGTATCATTTATGATGGTATGAACATGGGCAACCTATGACCCCATGTGGAGGGAGATTTGTGCTTTGGTTGATGAGTCATGAAAGGGAAAGGGAAGCAAATATATATTAAAAGTATGAGAATTGGGAAAAGGGCTTCAAAGTCACTTGGACAGGAGCAAATTGTTCAGTAAAATCCTTAAAATTAGTCAAACTTTAGGAAGACAATTTTCATAAAGATCAAGAAAAATCGATTTAGTTAGTGTTGTTTTTTTTTTATTTAATTAAAAATTAGACATGTAGAATTACTACTTTTGACTTTTACGTATGTAATATCTTGTTATTTTTCATGAAATTGTCAAAGAAACCATATATTGAAAAAAATTAACAAGAGACTCTTTTGATGCACCATATGTTTTAATTAACAAATCAGAAGTTGGAGATTTTGCCAATTTCTGTAGGAACACACACACATGGTCCTTGAGTAATTAGATTTACTAATAGTTTAATAATTTTGTATTCATTTTCGAGAGTTGTTATTCATGGCTTACTGGTGAATCATGTCTTTGAAATCAATCTTCATTATTGCGAATCATTCTTTTGTTATTTTAAGTATTCTTACGAAAGCTGATGCCTTAAACAATGGAATCATTATAGCCATATCCTTTAAGATGATGCATGTTGTATATGTTACTTAAGTTTTTTTAAAAAATTTTATATGTTTGTTTTATTTTGTATTCTTAGTAATGTTTTACATTTTAAAGTATTTCTAGGCTGAGATCCCTGACATCAAATTCGAATAAATTAAAAATAGCAAGAAGATTTCATTCGGGCTTTGGATCCAACCTATATTAAAATTGAGTTCAGACATTGAACCAGCAATATGAGTAATACTGATCACTTGCTACACACATGGGGTTCTCAAGTTTCACAAAATAGAGGCCAACAATTTCAAATTCATTCGTTGTGAACTTCAGCAAAAAAAATAATAGTGTTACAAGATTGATTAAATGTGAGCCATATCATTTTTTGCATGACAATTTAAAGCACTCGATAGCTTTATACATGTCAAATAACATGTGTGTCTCTTATTCAGGCTTCATTGACCTACAATTAGTAAGTTGGTAAACTCTCTTATCTGGAGAGTGGAGGACAGTGGAGCCAGGAGTCAATAGCAGCAATATGTTGAATTGGCACTAAGCTACATTGAGCACAATATGTAGAGTGCACTCTGCATATAATCATCAAAAATTTAGTAATTTTGCACCAAGAAGAGTAACTTCTGGATTTTATGCTATGTCAGTTCTATTTTTGACATGCTGTTTCAAGATCAGCTTTTTTCTTAGAGAAAAATGAAGTGAAACTCAACCATTTTGTTGGCAGTGGTCTACTTGATACTGAAGTCCTGCAGTTTGGTGGGATCCAAGGCCAACTTTCTTGGAACTGTTTTCACCAGTGAGCATATGTTGAACCCTGTCAGGGGGTTCCAACATCTTTGGCATTTTCAGACTCTCATACTGTAGTTAGTTGCTCTGCAGCAGATGCTTTTGCTCAGGGTGGGCATGATCCTATCTGATGCCTGGTGTGGTTTCCAAGCATGACTAAAGATTGCATGATAAAGGACATTACCTGGATCTCTGGATCAAGGCTGGAGCTGGCCCATTGAGTTGTGCATGTGATGGTTTGCACTAATCAGCCTGAACCATTTAAAAGTTTCTGTGGATGGAAGTCCTAGTGGCGTTGAAGTTGGTCTCAGCTTTAACAGCAAGCTAACAGATGCTGTCCTGGCAACTTTAGCCAGCTCCGGTCGAACTTGTTTAGTATGTCAAGACCCTTTAACTGTTTATCTCTTACCTACTGAACATTTTCCGGGTAGAGACTATTGGAGCGTGTATTGGCACTTTTTTGGCACCTTCGCTGGCACTGGGAACCCTCACCATTATATGAAGTGTTATTAAAGAGAGCCGAGTGGAGCTACTTGTTCAGACAGAAAGAAGAGATGGTTACACCAATAATTTTATTTTAAGATAACTGAGTACGCACCGGGCCTCTGGTATACTGGCCGTTAATCCTTGAGCTTCAGAGGAATAAGCTTACATTTTGTATTCTATTCAATCTTGTACAATTCTGATATAAACATTAGTAGTTTCATGAAGTTAAACAGAAGGTGAATAACAGCATTATCGAACATTCAAAATTTTAATCAATGAAGCATCTTTTGCAAATTTTTGTCATGAGTGTTATGATCCTTGAATCAGATCGCAAACTCTGCATCTTTCTACTTGCTAATTAATATTTATTAGGTCACATCTTTCAATAGAAGTTGATCATAGAACTAGTTGCTTAAGGATTCGAAAAAAGTTGTAGTTTGGGATGGTTATGCAGAAATTTGATTTTTGTTTGGGGAAGCTGGAAGTTCAAAGTCTGTTGTAAAGCTGAGAACTTGGTAAGGCTTTCAGACCCTTTGCCTTCATGTATGCATTAGAGTTCCAAAACATTCCAAAGCTCCAAAATCATGAGTAAACAGAAGGTGCTCGGGCAACATATAAGCCAGAATTAGGGAGTTTCAGATATGAATGTTGATGGAAGTTCGTTTGTGCTGGATGGTTTCAGCTTTACCTTTTCTTGTTTCTTATTGCTTTGCTGTGGTGTATTCCAGCTCTTACAAGACAATCCTTGGAAAACTCTATTTGAAAAGCTACAGCATGACTATTTTTCCTTTTAAACACCTCCACACCCCCCTCCTCTTCAACAAAACAAAGCAAAGCAACAAAAAAAAGAAAAGAAAAACAAAACTGGGAAGATGCTATGGTGCCAAAATAGAAGGGGTTCATTTGTTTGAAAGCATAATAATTTTTTGTATAAGGAACCCCTTCCTTATATATTTACATGCCATCACCCAGATTACATAATCTTTATGCTTTGACATTCGTGCAGGTCTCCTGCTTTGCATGGTGGCCGTCGGTGACAATCTGACCTCAACTCACAAACCATGCATGGTGGCCAGTGGCTCTGGATTCCGACTGTGGAGAGGAGTTGTTCAAGGGCAGTGGCAGCAGCCATGGCAAACTTGCGAGATAATTGAGGAAGAGATCTCCGCCCACCAGGATTATTTCTCTGATGCTTTAGTTCTGTTGGAGGAGGAGATGATGATGGCTCGAGGCAAGTGGGAGATGAGACCGATGGCGGCCAAAAGTCTTGGGCATAGAGAGGCATACTGTTGAGGTTAGACGGAATTATCAGGAATTTCTTATGGGGCTCGTACATGCTGTTAAGGTTTAGGTTGGCGAAAGACGGTTTGTAGGTTTCATTCATGAGTACTCCAAGTGAATACTCAAAATTGTTCTCCTATTTGGAGAAAGATGTGATCTTTGGCCTTGTTGGTGTATTCTAATCTTAAATAGTTTGTTGGTATTAGGGATGCTATTGATGTTATTCAGGAACCCTAGATATCTTCCACTCCCTTAGCCCTATGGATATTAGAGCTTTGCAAATTTTTTTAAGAGAAGGATCTTCTGTTGGATGGGGAAAAGAGATAGAATCAATCTATAATCAGGCAGTATTTTTCTGAAAACTTGAAAGAAAGAATTCTTTCTAATTCTAATACAGACGGGACAATGTCGATAGGTTGGAATAGGGTCCATCTTCAGGGTTGACTATCAAAGTTGCAGATGTTTATAAACTTCTGATGCCAAAAGCTCTATTAACATGTAGTTTTCGCTTGATTTAGAAGATTGATGTTCATCCTAAAATTGTGTTTGTTTATGCGGAAGATTGTATGGAATCAGCTCCTATGAAGTGGTTTCTTGTTCCAGCATGGGCTACATATTTCGAATCATTCTGATATATGTCCGAATGTAGAAGAATCTATCTCTCATGTTATTTTGAACGATAGAGTGGTGACACAGATTTGGAGGCAGACCTCTCCGTTTGATTTGCTCTCCATGGATGGGTTTATTCAGAAAATTAAAGAGGAATCTTTTAGAAGTAACCAAAGGTATGAGGCAATTTTGATACCTTACCTTGCTTATTAGATTTAGTTAGCAAGGAATGAAAGTATCTTTCAGAATATCCATTGTAGTCCCATATTGATTTTGACGAGAGTTGTTTCTCTAGCCTAAGAATTTGTTTGCCCAACTACTTCAACGTGATCTTTGATAGCAGTGGAAACTGTGGTTCCTATACTACAAATTTTGTGTTTCCCAATTGATTTATTTCTCTTGGGAGCCACCACCCTTCTATTTGCTTAAAGTTAACTTTAACGGTAGTGTCTAAATAAAGGTGAGTTCGGAGGGGTCAGTTTTGTTATCAAAAGTTCAAGTGGTGCATTAGTAGCAACAGGTGGAGTCAAATTTTTTGAAACAACAATACCAATGGTTGGATTGCATGCTGCTTGGAAATTACTGATCAACGCGATAAAGCACCTAAAGACGTCCCACATTATTCTTTTAGGAGACTCGTTGACCATGATTAGGTGGTTATCAAATCCGCCATTTTTGAAACTCCCAATTCATTAATACATAAGTGCTAGAGAATGGCTTTTGCTCTACTTTCTTATGAGGCGACATATATTTTTAGCGAAGGTAATAATGCTACCGATTGGATGACGACATATATAACTAATCATATCGGAACTATTTTATAGACTGTAGTGTTAGACATTCCTACTGATTTTTTACATATTTTATTTTTGATCACATGGATGTATTTTCTCTAGATTGGTAAAAATAAAATCTGGTTTCATCAAAAAAAAAAAAGTAGAAAAATCCGATTTGGGTGCGGGTAATGGGAAAACACACCCCGAACCTGATTGGATATACAAAACTCTTTAAAAATCTCCTCTCAAGGCACAAAAAAAAATATTTTTTATGAATTTTTTTTATAGCTTTACTCGGCCTAATCCATCCAATCCATCCCGTCTATCCGCTTCGTCCCACCTCAAGACTCTACCTGCCCCGCTTTGCTCCGAGATAAATATAGGACAGATAATAGGTAATAACCTACCTGATCCATACTTGAGCTGTTGCTATCTCTATAAAAGACTGTAGGTTGGATGGGTTTAATTTATACAAGAATACTCTTACAAGCTCTCGGTATGGTAAAAAAAAATTAGGCAACCATCGAAAGGTGTGAGAGAGAGGTGAAGCTAGAACGGATGGTAGAGAGGGAGAACTAATGGGCGGAGACACTCGAATTGGCTGCGGAGAAGGACTTATCGTCACATATGGATGATGGGAGAGCAGGAGCGGCCCAATATATTTGGAGGCCTAAGGCCATTTTGTCTTTGAGGCCTTCCTTGCAGTGGGCCGACCTAAAGCGAACTCACAGAGACCCTTTTTTCTTTTCATTATCTTTGAGGCATTTCCTGCGGTGGGCCTTCTCTAGGCCGGAGCCTTAGGCGACCACCTCAGTTGCCTAATGGTTGGGCTGGCCCTGAAAGAGAGTTATGTGAGATGAGAAGACTGCATTGTGCTTTAGGCATGGTGGGAAGGAGAGTGATAAAAGTTTTTGTAAATAATCATTTGATAGAAGGGTATTTTAGTCTTTTAATATTATTCATTAATGGTACCAAAGCGTATATAATGGACTAGTTTACATTATCACAATACAATAAATTCTTGCAACTAATTGAAATTATAAGAACTTGAAATCGGTAATATCTAGATAATAACCTCTTTTTTTTTTTTTTCTTTGACGATAGGGGAGGCAAAAAAGGCCACCTGTGCATTATTAAAGGTTAAAGTGAAAAATTACATGGAAAAAAAAATGTTTGGGACAAGATATCATGTCCCTCAGCTTCCTGAAAATACTTGGGAGGGGAGAGGATTAAAAACAGAATTGGTGAGAAAAAGACAAGGAGGAAAGGGTGGGATTGATAGCGAAGGGGTTTTTCAGCGGGTTGAAGAAGCTGCTGCTCGAAACAAAATAAAGCAACTCTTCTTTGAACAGCAGACTCTGAGATGGACTGCCCAAGCAAACTTATCGGGACCTGGTAGAGTGGAAATTGACCGCCTCTGAATAAGAGGCCAATGCAACATTGCTTGCCGTAAACTTTTAAGTTTCAGAAAAAAAATTCTATGCAGATGCAATGTATTTTAGCAGCCAATCCTCACCATCCCTGCTAATTGCTCTGAGACTTCTTTTGAATGCCAGAAGTTAGACTGAAGGTCATTGTAAAATGAGAACTCTGTAGATTCTTCAACATTTTGCTCCTGCTTCATCAACTTCAGACGGAATCTATGCATCTTCTTGAATGTGCCAGCAAGCGTGCCACTCACGAGGCATGAGCCAGCTGGAATTTTTGACTCACTTCATCAGAAGAACAGTGGAAACTGAGAACAGAAGCAGAATCTTTCATTTAATAGGACCGAACTTAGGCTATCCTGCTGAAAATTCAGTTGTTTGACAGAAAGACATGGGATGGGCGACTAAAGAGACTATTGGTCTCAGCATGATGGCCATGCGATTGCTGCAAGTAGCATCAGCACCTGCGGGTTGAGCATGTTTTGAAAAGTTTCTCCATCTCCATTCTAGGATGAAGAACGCCAAGAGACACAAATATCCTTGACAATGCTCTTCAATTCTCATCAAAATAAATAAGACACTCAAAGCTCTCATGGCAACTCATTTACATGAGAGCTCTACGGCCGGTTGAATGGCAAGTAGCAGTACTCGATTCTTCAAGCAATATATAGATATCAAGCAAGTTGCCCGTATGGTATCACCATACTTCAAAACTTACCTGACACAGGAATCTAGAAAATAAAAACAACTTTTGCATCACACAAAGTACGATATAAACCATCAAACGAATAGTAACTATAATTGTTCCAGAGAGAACTAAACCACCAAGTTCGAATAACACACAAACCAAACTTCAAACACATAAGTCTAAAACCAACAGAACGAAGACAGGATAGAGCATCCATATACAACCAGACAATTATTGATATAAAGGACACAGCATACTAGAAGTGAAACTTGTTCAGACCCTGAAAACCCCTTACTCATCAGCAGCAGCACCACCACGAAGACGCAGGACAAGATGGAGAGTGGATTCCTTCTGGATGTTATAGTCTGCCAGGGTACGCCCATCCTCAAGCTGCTTCCCAGCAAAAATGAGCCTCTGCTGATCAGGAGGGATCCCTTCTTTGTCTTGGATCTTGGCCTTGACATTATCGATGGTGTCTGAGCTCTCCACTTCCAGAGTGATTGTCTTCCCAGTGAGGGTCTTCACAAATATCTGCATCCCACCCCGAAGCCGGAGGACCAAATGAAGAGTAGATTCCTTTTGAATGTTATAGTCCGCCAGCGTGCGCCCATCCTCCAGCTGTTTACCAGCAAAGATGAGCCTCTGCTGATCCGGGGGAATGCCCTCCTTGTCCTGAATCTTAGCCTTCACATTATCAATCGTGTCGGAGCTCTCAACTTCCAGAGTGATGGTCTTGCCAGTGAGGGTCTTCACAAAGATCTGCATGCCACCTCTGAGCCGAAGGACAAGGTGAAGCGTTGACTCTTTCTGGATGTTGTAATCAGCCAAAGTGCGGCCATCCTCAAGTTGTTTGCCAGCAAAGATGAGCCTCTGCTGGTCCGGGGGAATGCCCTCCTTGTCTTGAATCTTAGCCTTCACATTATCAATCGTGTCAGAGCTCTCAACTTCCAGGGTGATGGTCTTGCCAGTAAGGGTCTTCACAAAAATCTGCATACCACCCCTGAGCCGCAGGACAAGGTGAAGTGTTGACTCTTTTTGGATGTTGTAATCAGCCAAAGTGCGGCCATCCTCAAGTTGTTTGCCAGCAAAGATGAGCCTCTGCTGGTCCGGGGGAATGCCCTCCTTGTCCTGAATCTTAGCCTTCACATTATCAATCGTGTCGGAGCTCTCAACTTCCAGGGTGATGGTCTTGCCAGTAAGGGTCTTCACAAAAATCTGCATACCACCCCTGAGCCGCAGGACAAGGTGAAGAGTTGACTCTTTCTGAATATTGTAGTCAGCCAAAGTGCGGCCATCCTCAAGTTGCTTGCCAGCAAAGATGAGCCTCTGCTGGTCCGGGGGAATGCCCTCCTTGTCCTGAATCTTAGCCTTCACATTATCAATCGTGTCCGAGCTCTCAACTTCCAGGGTGATGGTCTTGCCAGTAAGGGTCTTCACAAAGATCTGCATGCCACCCCTGAGCCGCAGGACAAGGTGGAGAGTTGACTCTTTCTGGATATTGTAGTCAGCTAAAGTGCGACCATCCTCAAGTTGTTTGCCAGCAAATATGAGCCTCTGCTGGTCAGGGGGAATGCCCTCCTTATCCTGGATTTTGGCCTTAACATTATCAATTGTGTCCGAGCTCTCAACTTCAAGGGTGATGGTCTTGCCTGTGAGAGTCTTAACAAAGATCTGCATCTGTAGGGAAAAAGGAAAGGAGGGCATTAAAATAAGGCTCGAAGCAACCAGTCAATGTGACATTAAAATAACCACTATCTTGATTAAACAAAACAACAAAGTAAATATCTACTAGAAGACGTACAATCATATATCTAATCTTTCTTCTGCCAAGATCATATTTCAACAAGAACAATTTATGCATTAGTCCTTTAAAACTTTGCTCTAAAATAATAGTTTGCATCATATGCAAAATACTGTAACAAACATTGAAAACTAGAGCATAAAAAAAGAGTTAAGGTTTCCCCCCAATTCTGAGAGAGGAAGGAACACAGCCCCATACTTTAACTCTATCCAAGTCCAAATTCTTGGAGATGCATCATCCAATACTCAAAATCAAAACCCTTGATGCTAAGAAAAGGGGTATAACCACTAGGACAAGCCCTAGTTTACATAAACAAGAGAAAAATAAAAACTATAATGAAGTTAGAAACACTACTTCTGATAGCTGATTCTGTAGTAATTTCATAAAACAACCAAGAATAGAAAATAAACATTGACTGCAAGGTGACATGTAAAAGGAAGAAGAACCTATGATCTATAAGAAACAACATAAAATTTGCATGTTTTTTTTATTATTTTTTATTTTTTGGTGGACAGTCATTTTTTTCCTGATCGGTTGTTTCTGATATTAAAATATAAAATATGGAGCTTTTAGCTTAAAAAATCTAGCAAGGTCATCATGCAGTTCATTGAACAACAACAATGAGTTCTAAAGTAATATTACAAAAATGATGCCAACCTAAATATAAGAATTAACAGGTGTCCTGGGAATCTTTTTCCCCTTTTTTGGGCTGATGTTGGCCATGGTTTTCTTTCAGGCCAAGATACAAGTATGTGTCAATATAAATTATTATCTTGCTATTCATTGTTCCAGAGACTTATCCCCTACATATTAAATGCATAAATAGCTTCTAGCTAGTCTCCTTGTTACTATATACTGTCAGTGCCCTGATATTTCTGGTGTTATATATATCAGCTAATCTATCAAGACAAATAGATCATCTAAACTGTAAAAAAGGATAGAAACTTCAGTGTTTCATCATAACCTGAGATCTTGGTTCTAAATCGGTTCCGCTTGCCAATGGGCATTACGAAGATATATGAATATAAAAACCTCAGCAGAAGGCTAATCAAACAGTATATGCCCAGAAAGGGATGAAAATGTAAGATTGAGATCTTTTGGACATGTACAAGTTTAGCATTGGGACACAAATTAGATAATAGTAATACGACAAAGTGACAAGTAATAAACAGAATTACATCACCAACACTTGATTGCAACCTTGGAATCTTCAAGCATTAATCAACACACAAAGCATGAAAAGGACAGAATTGACAAACATGATGAATTGTGCATATAAAAGTAATGTTAAATAATAAGCATATTAATTGATCAACTATATAAAATACTCTGTTTAACATCCTTCAAAAGTATTGCCAAAAAATAATATGATATCTACAAATAATGATTATCAATCCATCAAAAAGATACCAAGTGAATGAACATTAGATATAGTTACAAACCCTATCAGTCAAGATTTAATCCGAAAACGAGCACCGTATAAAAATAAAAAGGATAAATCTCTTAAATGGTAAGCACAATGTATCAAACCTCAGGTTCGCTAGAAAACATATAGATATCTACCACTATCAATAAAGTGGTTGTCCACTATTATTAGTAAAAGATAGGTTTGATAAAAATCAAAGAATGGAAATAGAAATGAAAATAGAAGAAGACAAAGATTAGACTCAATGATCAGACTTACACTACCAACAAATCTTGACTCCAAAAACCGATTGAAACATAAGCAGAGAGCATTATATCCATATAAGAGAAAGAAAATAAAATTAGAGCCAATTAAAGAAACCTATACATACGCTTATGCTGCAAAAATATCCTAGTCATGGTGACAAGTAGAATGAAACTCATGACGTGATGATAGATCTATAAGCCACAAGCAAACAAAATAACCAAAAAAACAATTGGACGACTGAAAACTTAGATTCAATCAGCTCATGAACCAGAAAACAAAAAAAATAAGTATAAAGAATACAGAATAACAATCCATCATCCTTCATTCAAATACCGATCATATTATGAGCCAATCGCATCAAGGTTGTATAGATCAAAGAACTGTTCAAAAAAGGAAATCAACCAATACTCGGATCAGAAGATGATATAAAACCCAAAGATACAATCATGGCCCTAGGATTTATATGATAATCAAAACCCTAGATTCAATCAGTTCATGATCATAACATCATACATATGAATAAAAGGCTAAAAGGAATAACATTAGCCAACAATTTCCTCAAAGATCTATCCAAAATCCATGCGCCAATAATAACAAAAACACAGAGCAAAGAACCGCCCAGAAAACTCCCCTCCCTCCCAAACACACACGCCCCCAAACAAGAAGAAAAAAAAGGACTGATCCTAGGAATAATAAATTATCCAAACCCTACATCCCAAAACACCACGAACCATACTAATAATCGCCCTAGATTCAGATCACAAACCCAAAAACATAAAATCGAATCAACAGCAAAAAGAGGCCAACATGCAACCATCTTTTCCCCCAAAGATCGATCAAAACAATAATCCAATTAGCATCAAATAGATCCAGACCAAAGGGAATAATTAAAAAAAAAAGACCTAACTGATCAATCCATAAGACTCATACGAAAAAGAGACGAGAAATACCTTGAGAGAGCCGGGGAGGAGACGGAAGAGAATCGAAGGAGAACGAGAAGAATTCGCTTTTGTAGATGGAAAAGAAGGCCAAGGGTCCTGTCTCTATTTATAGGGCCGGGGAGAGAGAACGGGTGGTGGGTGGAAGGATCCTATCCTTTTCCTTTCCTTGGTTGCGACCGCTCCAGCTCTACGTATTCTTCGCCGCAGTTTCAAGGAAATCCGAGGCCAGATCCCTCCCACCGGTTTCCTGGTTGAGTCGAGCTAGAGAGGCGGGTTTTGGACCCATATGACGTATTTGGTTGGATTAGGTTTTGGAGGCAGCTGATCCCGGATAAAATATGGAGAAGAGTGGGCCAAGGAGTTGCAGTCCAGGTTGGCGGTGTGGGCTCTAGTTTTTACTAATATTTCAATATTATACTGGGTAGTAAAGCTTTATTAGATATTGCTGGTTTCATTCAGTTGTTTGTATGTTGATGTGGGGCTTTTTGTTTTTGTTTTTTAGTAAGTGATATTATGTTCTTCCATTGCTAAAAATGAAATACCACAACCCCCCTAGCCCTTCTAGTAGAAAGAAGCATGGAAAAGATAATATATTTTTACAAAATTTTATGCCCATTTTTTTCTTTGGCTGGACTTTGAAATGCAGTCCTGACCATTATCTTTCTTCAAAGATCGCTAAAAAAACGTAATCCAGTAGCATCAAACACATATAGATCAAAGAACCGTTCAAATAAACCCCTCCAAAAAAAGAATCTCAAATTGATCCTAAGGATTAACACCACGATCCAAACCCTAAATCCACTACAAAATCATAATAGTAAAAAGCTATACGTAAAAGAGATGAGAAATACCTTGAGAGAGGTGGGGGAGAGATCGAAGGAGGAACGAAAAGAAGCGCCTTCCTGGATGGAGAAGGGGGCCGAGGTAGAGCTGATCAAAACTCGGCTCGGGCCGGGCTCTACAGCAGAAATTAGGCCCGATGGCTATGCCCAGGCCCGGCCCGGCCCGACTGTCGGGCTTAAATTTTTGTCCAGGCCCGACCCGACTTTATAAAAATGGTTCTACGCCCGTCTAGCCCGGCCCGACCCGATAGGCCCGACCCGACAAGCCCGATTTTTTCTTTGTTTGGAATCTAGAAATAGGCCAGAATGGCCCGACCAGGCCCGGCCCGATTTTTTTGGTCGGGCTGCTTTTCTTGCCCAGGCCCGACCCATGGGCCTTTTTTTAATGCCCAAGCCCGAAAAAATTCGGATCGGGCTGGGCGGGCCAAAAGACCCGTGATCAGCTCTAGGCCGAGAGTCCGGTCTCTATTTATAAGGGGTGGGCCGGAGGAGAACGGGTGGTGGGAGCGAGTCCTATCCTGGAGAAGATTTTTTTCCTTCGAGACGAAGACTTTCGTTCTTTTCTACGTAATCAATGCCGTATTCTTCGCTCCCAGTTAAGGAAATCCGTTGCCGGCTCCCACCCATTCCTGTAGCTGGTCAAATTAGGCTGGCGGTTTTGGGTCGGTGTGATATTTTGACCCGACTTGTTGGACCCAAATGATGTATTGGGTTGGACGTCTAAATTTATATCCCACATGTTTAGGATGGGTTTGGATTTTTTGAGCTGATCTCTAATCTTGGACTATATGTAAAAATGACAGTTTTAAAATTAGAAAATATTTTTCTAATTTTGTCACTCAATTTTTATTTAGAGAATACACCAGACATATTTTAAGTAATTCATGCTTTCCCATCCTTAACTACCTTATTTTTTTTCCCAATTAAATCATATTTTCTTCATAAAATTCTCAAGCAAATTGAATTCTATCTATTTATCTAATTTGGCTCTCAATTGATTAGACTATGAGATCCCACTGGTGAATAGATTGGACTTTATTACTCACTTTCTCCTCTTCCTTCTCTAAAACGTGCATTGGGCATGTCTAAATATTAGTCCTAGATAAAATATGGATCCAATTTTGGAGAAACCATGGCAAGCTCTAATTAGATCTTACTAGTGAAAAAAAAAAAGCGCGAGCCTGAACCTAATGTAGATTTTAGTAGGTCGGAAAAATGTAATTTCATACTCAACCCTTTGCAATTTAGATATACCTAGCACATAAACGTAAAGAATAGCCTCTATTTATACAAAAAAAATCTACTAGCACATAAAAATATCAATTTAAATTTAATTTTAAAAAAAATGAGAGTAATTTTACATGTTTGTTATTGTAATGCTGCGCATGAAAGCTAGACTCTATCTCAAGCTGCCCTCCACTTATCTCCTTATCACTATTGAAATTTAAATTATTAAATCTGAGCCATAAGAACAGAATTATCAACGGATTGTCTTCTACGAAATTACTGATCCATCCTAAAGACTCAATTGCTAGGGTACAGAAGGCATGGTCTTTCTTATTTTTTTTGAATCTTAACATGGGGATTCAAGGAATAGCTCATCTTTATGGAATAAGTGAATACTCTTGATATAATACTCAACCTATAATACTCTGAGACAGAGAGAGCACTAGTTCACAAAACCAACATTCATATTAAAGAATAACAATTACTGGCTTCATGTCACATTAACCAAAGTCTGAAATCGGCAACCAACGTCTAAGAAACTTATGAAACTATAGAACCAGGGCATTCTAATACAAAGGGAGACCATTATTGCCTATAGAACCAATGTCTGAAATCATCCATCACTTATTGATTTGCACGAGAGAAGAGAACAAAAATAGAGAGTGAGAGCGAGCGAGAGAGAGAGAGAGAGAGAGAAGCGTCTCGTATTTTATTTATATGTGACAGATTGATTACACCAAGCCTCCAAAATGTTCTGACTTGCAAAAAATATTTCAGTTTACCAGGGCCGAGGGCCGAGAATGTTGAAGTCATAGGGGAATCCTTTCCAAAGAAGTATTTTCCGATCTTGCCAATACGAAGGTAAGCTAAGAAGGAAGGGAGAAATATAGACATATAATAAACTGGAAGGATCGACAGCATGGAGTTGAGCAGGGTGATTCTTCCACCAATTTATTAAGGAGTCAGGTGAGAGTGGAACCTCGAGATAGATGATGAGGAAGTTGCTGGTCGTACGGTTGAGTATTGCAGCTAAAGTATATCATATTGGCCCGAACCGAAAAGTACAAGATGTATGTACCGGTTCGGTACAAATATTCGGTATGGATGATATACCGAATGTCGGTACGCCAAAAAAATTCAATATCGTACAGTAATGATATTGTGTTCGTATAGCACCAATACGGGGTTCGGTACTAAGACAGCAAATTTTGATTACAGCTAATTCCTCTTGCTTGCTAATCATCAAAATCCATATAGACCAATGTGCTCTTTGAGAATTCCACCTTGACGGTCGAAGCTAGTTTGGAACTCAAGTAGAATGAGCTTGAGGTAAAAAAAGGATCGCATAGTCTACACGTTGCAAGGTAGTCAAGTGTCCAATCTGAAAGGAGGGACCAAGACCAATTGATTATTCTCCTCCTGATTACAGGTGACATATATAAAATATTGACAAAGGAGCCTAATCAGCCATTATTTCCTTTCACAGTGATGTAGGTTAGATTCCGCTTATGGGTTGTTCTCTTCTTGGATCCTAATTGGGTGATTTCCATCCTACCTTCTTATCCCAAAAAGAAATTTATATGGTGCTATGGGTGAAATTTAGTTGCTGTTTTAAAACTTTGTTCACAGAGTAGGTTAGCGCTAGAGATAAAATTGCATAAAACCAAATGCCCTAAGATTGGTGCATAAGGAAATGAACATAGAAACATTTACACCAGCCCAGATATAAAACTCATAACCACAGTTGTTTGAGGGTGGAGCATCAACCCTCAACCCATAACTATGAATTGGATGTGAAGGCCATTATAGGAGGGTGGAGTATGGCTGCAGCGGTTCGCAATCAGCTTTTGCTGTCAGAGGTCATTAGCCTTTACAAAGTTTCTCAACCTTTCATCTTCATAATCACTGTTGAAATTGCTCTAGAAGTGCAGCACTTCCGAGCAGCAGTCATTATTTGTGGTCAACACATAAGAAGTTGATCACAGGAGTTTAAACTTGTTCTCTTGGATCTCCATCAACACTTTCAGGTCGACTGGACCAATGGTGCAGTAGATTTTCTCTTTTCACTTCTTATACATATCTGTGTCAACATTAATCATAAGAGAATGCATGCAAGCAAGCGTATGTGCAATGGCAAAGGAAATGTATGAAGATTTACAAAAACAGCAACTATTAATAAAGAAAAAAAGAAATCAGCAATCATTAATTTTGCCTTTCTATGAGATAGCAAGGGAAATAAGCTCTCACTTTCCAAGGGGAAGCTGCAAATTTATCTCTTGCGGTAGCAGCAGCAACCCTAGGCTTATTCAGCAGTCCGCACTTTCACCTCATTGCTAATATCAACCTTTGTTTAAATTTGAACAGAACAAATGGTAGTCAAGCGAGAAAGGAAAATTTATAGGTAATTTGAGCCTCTCTCCTAGCCAAAAATGAATATATATTTGTATGTCCGTAGAAAATTTTGCTGTCCTAAGTGAAATTCAAAGGATATAGCATGAAATACAGTGAACATTTACAAAGCACATTCTTTCAGGATCAAAGAACAATCTAGATGACAGAAAAAATAGCACAAGCTGAAATAACACAAATTTCCCCCCCTTTTCATTGATCTAAAGCAATGCGGCGAATCTTGCACACCAGATGGGCAGTTGGGAGGTCAAGCTGGTTTCCATCTGATTTGAGGAGGTCACGAATCTGGTCTCTTGGAGTTGAGAGGCAGGTGTGGAATGTTGTCAAGAATGCAGGGATGGGCATTGAGAGTGCTGAGAGAACATTGCTCAAATACTCTATATCAGCTGAGAGCTGTTGTGCACCTCGGTCAGTGATATACTGAATTCCCCGTAGCTGCTCCATGAAAAGAGCAGTTGCACCCTCAGCTACCTACACATCATAGAAAGAAGAAAAAAATGAAAATAATAATAAGAACCATACGACAAAAAGCAGCAGCAACAAGAATAATAACGTACATCTGTGAATTGGGTGATATAGCTCCTTGCTCAAAAAATATGGAAAATAGGGAACAGATAAAAGAAAAGGCAACAGATCATACAATTATACAAACCAATATTCCAAGAATATCCATTTTTACCAATGGTGCATATATTTCAAATGCCAAAACCAAGTTCATTGGACAGAATGTTAAGAAGAACCACAGATTGAATTTTTTTATTACCTTAAACATCCATTCGGTAGCAAAAAACTGGGCCTCTTCAGTGCCAGCCTCACTGCTAGAAATGCCCTCAGCCAATGGCTCCAGTTGTTGGGGTAAAGTAAGAAGATATTCCCCAACGCTGGTCACATAAGCTTGTGGGTAGGCACTAAAACTTGGGAGGGGAAGAGCACTTGGTTCCTCCACAGAAGACCAAATTGGCATCCGAGATACATCATTCAAACGTTGTCGTACTTTTGATATAAGAACGTCATAAACAAGCTCATTTACTGTGTCTGAAAATGCTGCCACTCTTTGTGATGTAAGAGGAAGCGCATGGAACCGTGGATCTTTTGACTGCAGAACAGTGAAGGAAACTTACAGTTGAAGAATAGTCTAAAAAGAATTGTTTTGCATTTTTTTAGAGAAAGAGAAACACACAAATGACAGATGGAAGTAAAAAGAGAACATACAGGCAAAGACAGTTTTTCCATGTTGCAAGCTAAAGAATATGTCATTAGAAGCAATATGTGTTCACTGTATAATTCTATGTGATGTGATAGTATATAAAAAAGAGTCATCTGATACAGCAATTTCAGCTTTTATACTGTCCAGACTCTACAATTCATATTACTAATATTAAATGCCTCAAACATGTTTCTTAAACATGTCATAATTAGCTGACTCTTCCAGACTTGTGCACAACTGCAGTCGCAGAATTATATGTTTCACTCAGCAAGATATGCCCCTTCCTTTACATCTGCTATTATGAAAAGATTGTCTCCATGCAACAGAATAAGTTTTTTTGCTGATAAATCATGTCAAGAAACATGGCCAGGCTTAGGATGTGCTTTGTGATGGAAATTAGTGGACTGCAATCTGTTTCAGATGCTATAGCTTTCTCATGTATTGGGTAGATTATACTATACAGATTTTGTATTTAATGATGCTTCATTCCAAAAATACTGCATAACAATATATTCCATAATATCATGTCTAGAAAACCAAATGGATCCCCAAGGGATGCAATCGTACCCCATTGAGCTATTCCTAGATAGCATAGATAGCATACCAAGGCAATAGCTCTCTAACCATAACATGGCAAGCTGCACTCCACATTACTGAAGGGATGGGAAGGACAGCAATAGAAGTAAAGGTTGGAGATCCCATCATCCCTAAAGAAACAAGACATGCAACCACATTAACTGTAGCATACCATATATGGAGGTTGGAGTATCATGTTTCTTGACACAAATTTTAAGGAGGCTCACTATGCCCCATCATCTAATGACACCACAATTTTCTGTCCGATTTGATGGCCCGAAATGCTATGCATGTCTAGCTCAGTGGAGCACCCATATGCCAGATGGTCTGAAGAAGATGATGGAGGAGGAGGAGCTAAAATCCCTTTTTTCAGTTAACAAACAAAATTGACTTGAATAGATGCTGTGGCGACAAGAAAGAGCTAAAAATCCTTCTTCAATTAAACCCTTCTTTCAATTAAAGAAAAAGTGACTTGAAAAGATGCTGTGACAACAAGAAAGAGCTAAAATCCCTTCTTCCATTTGAAAAACAAAAATAAGGGACTTGAATAGATGCTATGACAACCCAGGTTGGATGCTGAGACTAGCCTGACATGATATGTGCCAGTTGGATGGACCAGCATGGGCCAATATTTGAAACCGTGAAGAAGAAGATAAAAAGTGACTTGAATAGATGCTGTAGCAACAAGAAAGAGCTAAAATACCTTCTTCAATTTAAAACCCATTTTTCAAAAAAAAAAAAGACTTGAATAGATGCTGTAGCAACAAGAAAGAGCTAACTTCTTCAATTAAAAAAAAGTGACTTCAATAGACGCTGTGGCAACCCAATGTTGGAAGCTGAGACTGGCCTGATATGAGATGTGCCAGCATCCATTTTTCAATTCGAAAAAAAAAAGTGACCAGAGTAGATGCTGTGGCAACCCAGTGTTGGATGCTGAGACTGGCCTGACATGATATGTGCCAGCTGGATTGGACCAGCATGGACCAATACTTGAAACCATGATTTTAGGTCAATAGCAGATGGCAACATTTAAGTGTTTTTTGGATGCTGTTTTCACTAAAATTGACAGCTGAATTGCGAGAGAAAATAGATAAAAGCTTCCATTTGATAGCAAAACCCAGAACACGAACAGCAAATAATTGTCGGAGAAAAGTAACTTATACCTGTTCTAGGAGATTAAAAAGCTTCCTAGCTTTCTCAGGAGCATCAGTAAGACGCAAAGCTGCCACATCTAGCGCTGCCCTTCCTGGAAGAGTGGCTTCCCCACTCTCATCATCAACGACTGCATGGGATTGGTCCAAATTTGAACCAAACACTGAAAGAGATAAACTCGTCCCAATTCTAGCCAGAGTAGCCCTTAAAGAAGCTTCAAAAACTGATGCTCTGCTGGTTAGGCAATCAGCAACAGTAAGAATTTGCAAAGCACCTTGGACAATAGACCACTCCTCCTCTTCAGAAACCATATCCGCTATGCGCGTTCCTTCCCTTTTGTCCAATCCTGCATCCTTCTTTGGACCATCACCTTGTATGGTATTATCCACTCCGCATACAGATCTAAGTGACTTCAGGGTATCTTGCAGATTTGAAATGTATTGTAGCATGATCTCATCAAGGGCCACTATAAGTTCATCAGCTTCAGAACCACCAGTAAAACTAATGCATCTTTCAACAGCTGCTTCAAGGAACACTATGACTTGGGGGATAGATTCCTCCATCCTCCGAACAGTTTCGCTGAGTTCTATACCCTGTGCGCCCACACCACGGGCAACAGCTCCACGGATGTCTATCCCCGTGATCTCAGAAGAAAGAATAGCACGCTCCATCTGACCATACCTAGACAACCAACAAGTTTGTACTGCTAAGTTATTATCTGGTAGTTATTGGTTGATTACATAGCTTTATACCAATAAATCAAGGTACCACAGTAACTCTTACAAAGCCTAAAGTACGCACCTCGACTTAAATGTTTCATAAGGAGAAAAAACAGCCTTTAGGGTACTCAGTAGAACTTGAATATCAGTATCTGAAAATAAGTGTTGAATATTCCTTGCAAAAGAGCTCGTCATGTTATGCAATTCAATTAGTGCCTCAAGATGCTTGTTTTGTACCTTAGTACCTTTTGGTATGTCTCCAGACAAGATGTCCAATATGCCTGCATTTGGAGATAAAATTACAAGTTGATAGCATAAATTAAAATAGGAAAAAAATTAATATATCAAGGTCAGTGTCAGTATGTAGATTGACAAGGGCATAAAAGACAAAAGCATTCCGAGGTATACAGATTCCAGAGATGGAATTTGGGCATGGAATTACTATGCAACTAGCCTCCTACTGTAGGTCAAGCTCCACTAGCCACCAGATTAAGCTGCATCATGCATCATCAATATACATAGGTCGAACCTCCTAGTACCATTATGGTTATCCCTTCTTTCTTCTCTCTCAATAAATAATTTTAAAAAAATAAAAGACAATGCAATATGAGGTTCAACTTGTCAGTTCAACTTGGCACTTGACACTATGTAACTGTCCATAAGAGTAGATCTTGTTTTATAAATGAAAAGAATCTAATATGGGATAAGAATCTCGGTGGAACAGAACAAAAAATAACAGAAGTGGTCAGGCTAATCTATGCATGAACCATGAACAGGGGAATGAATTAGCAACATATGGAATAAGAAAAAGTACTGCCACAAACTAAACGAAGAGCGTGATCTCAGACTATCATCGTTCAAAAAGATGACTTTTGATAATATAACCTTTTGTCAATGCTCTGGTTTCAGGAACAACATCTGCAGTTGCAAGATTGACACAAGAAACAAAACTGGCACCCAATTCAGACATGGTGTCAATCAGTAGTTTTGGAACCAGAGACTTGTAATCATCAGGTAAAGCATTCATGCACCTGCAAGTATAATCCCAGTTAGAGCTAGCATTAACAGCAGCAGGTGATGATTATTTTGTGTTTAAGCATACTTCAAGATGGGAGTAAGAAGAAACTACAAATGAGTTCCTTGTCACAAAATTGTTGGATGTTCATGATGTCCGAAATTGAATAACTTTGTGTATGTGTGTGATTGTAGCGGTAGCAGCAGAAACATATATAAAAACATCCAAAATAGAATCTCAACCTGTAAAAAATATACCTTGAATTTATCATAACAAGAGAAATGTTTGAAAAAAAAAGGGCAAAATAGTATCCCCTTACATCTTACATGAATTTGCAAATACCCCCCTACATGTCTAATTGTTGTCATGTCAACCCTGCATTTTTCGGATTGTTGCAATGTTGCCCACCCTCCTCCCAATTTGGGTTACAGCTCGCCGGCGGTGCCTATGTAGCAGGTACTGTGGAGATAGTTATATGATGTGATTTTCTTTTTTTTTAAAGATGGAATCTGACATGGACGAACCTCTCTTCTTGACTTCCCCAAAACCTAGGATTTCAAAAATCCTAATTCTCGCAAAAGAGAAAGAGATCCAAAGGGAGGAAGCCTAATGCCCCTCGTCGTGTCAAGCAACTCTATACCTGACAAAGGCGAAGAAAGAGAAGAAGGGGAAGAAGAATGACTCCTCCTCCTCCTAGTCCTAGCAGATGTGGGGCCTCTTGTAGATGCTCCAAATGATGCCATCAAAGGGGACCTCTCCTCATCAAGATTCTCAATTTTCACGATGAGGGAGACCCAACATGCGGGCCTTAGCAGCAACAATGCTTATTGTGGCCAATTCTAGAAGCCAACCTTCAAGATCGATCTGAGTAGGAGGAGAAGTTTTTCCAGCACTCGTGCCCTCCACCAGCTGCACTACCCGGTTTCAAGTCTTTCTTAGCTAGAAACCATCGACCCATGTGTCTCATACCTCTCTTATCCTAGAAACCTTCCCTTGCCATCTACGATCCAAAAACCCCCCTTCTCTTGTCCATGAACCAAGATCCTTCTCCCTTTAAAACCGGCGTGCAGGGATCCCACTGGTGCGCCTACCACCCAATTCTTAGATGCAACTATTCTTACCCCTCTTCTCCCTTCTTTTCCTCTGCTCTCTCTAAATAGCGACTGCGAAGAGGGAAAGAAAAGAAAGAAAACATCGGTGTTGAAGACCAATCATGGCCATTGTTGAGAACATGGGTAGCATTGATCTTGGGGTAAATGCAAGTCCTCTAGTAGTGATTTCGACGTTGGCGGAGAGCCGAAGTCGGACAGCCACAAGTATATGGATACCCGCCTGCCGATGGTCCGGATGGCAGGGCCAGCCAGCGGCCTCCCCATCCTCTGAAAGGGTTTAAGATGAGGGATTTGGAGGAGCTCCTCTCGAAGTTGAACTTGATGGCGGAGGAATTCGTGCCCCCATTGCTCAACCATAGACGTTGGTTTCAAGTCTCTTATCCTAGGAAACCATCATTCTAGGAGAAGGCGAGGTCGGCAAGGATGCGGAGGGGGTCGTGGGGGAGAGGAAAGCAACGATGCCGTAGAAGAGGAGGAGGCAAGTGGGGGCATCAAGGATGAGGGCAAGGTGGTACAGGGAGAGGATGAAGAGGCGGAGAAGTGCATTGAGGAGGCGCCCTCGAGCTTTTAGGTGGGGGACTCAAGGCAGACGAGGTTGGCGGTAGTGACGGGCATTGGGCTGAGTGGGGGAGGCAACGAAGAGAGAAAAGAGACAATGTGGATAGCGAGGAGCATGAGAATGGAGATGGGCCGCCCATAACCGTGGTCTCCAGCGGGTTGTGCGTCGGGAATCGGGGCTTCGCATAGACGCACGCCAACGCGAGAGGGAGCACAAGGTCAAGGTGCTGAGAATAGTCAACACCCACAACATCATCACTAAGTTTCCACATCGTTCTGTCTCCATTTAAAAAATAAAAGAAAAGATCCATTTCAGACTACTCTACATCACTTGCCACGTAGGAACAGTCGGTGAGCTCTGACCTAAATTGGGAGGAGGGTGGGCAACATTGCAACAATCCGAAAAATGTAGAATTGACATTACAACAATTAGATATTTAGGAGGGTATTTGCAAATTCAAGCAAAATGCAGGAGGATTTTTTTTACCACAGAAAATTGAAAGGTTAAGATCTTCTGTAGCACAACAAGATAATGAACTAACAGCCATTTATAGCCAAATTAAACAGTATTCCATGTCGCTTTCAAACTTATTTGGAAGAAACTTCTATTATTGTGTCATATCCACTTTGAAACCTCTCAGGAAACTTCCTCCCTCGCCCAATTCCTAATTGCTTCTTATTTTGATTTTTTTTTTTTTAAGAAATCGCCTTCCCCACTCCCATAACTGCCCCTGCTATAGGTAGCTAAAATTTAGAATACATGTACCATGACTTGCTATTGGTTACTAAGATTTATAATACATGTGACATAAAATGCACCTTCATTGATGTCAAAAGGAAAGATAGGTCTGATTTTATGGATGATGCTTACATTGGTCAGGGCTTGACATGGAATATTGTACGCTTACTACACCGAGCCATACCAACCTAGCATTATAGTGCCAACCTTGCTGGCTTTCATGGACTGCAACATTTTCTGCCAATGCCTTAGTGGCAGTGGCATACGCTTGTGCAAGTGCATGTGTGCTATGTTTTCCAGGCACTGACATGGCAAGGCATGGCTCGTGTGCCAATTTAAAGTCGGCATGACAAAGGCACATGGCATTTAAGATCTTAATACCAACACTTTGCATGATTTGGCATGAACCTATATGCAATCACACTATCCATACTCCTATGAAGAGAATTTTCATGTTAGAGCGCCAACACTACTTCTATGGTTCTTTCAATTTAATATTACAGCATTTTAAAAGGTAGCAAATCTGCCATTAATGGTAGCTTGACCTTGTTTATTTGATCACAATCTTTATCCATGTAAACATCTTGAATAAGTTTACCATCTATTGACTTTATTAAGGTTTTCTCCCAAAAAAGACTTTATTAAGAAGAGTTCTTTCTTTGCATCATTGATGCTGCTAAGAAGAATTTTTGCATGATGGGAAAAAAACCCCAGCAGTAAGAAGCTAATGCCACAGAAGTATCATCAAGTGAACATATGAGATACAAACTAGGATGCTTTTTAAACTTCAATCCAACTCTTCTACAAGATCTTGATGTCAAGCTCTTGTTAGTACTGCTATCACATACAAGCTCACATGCTCATTCTTGAAAAAGGAAAAAAGAAAAACATTGTGGTTTGAAATGTAACGGCACGTCTTGTTTACTACCATGCTTCTTGATGCATGTTGAATTTTTGTCTATTTGAGTGTACCTTTTCTCCATTTATGCAATGATATGACTGCTTGCCTTTGTTTTTCTTCAAACTTATGAGATCAACCTCAATTGATTGAAACAAGGCCTAACAGAAGCTATAATACCAAACAGATGTAGGACAGTTAAAGAGAACTCTTTCCTGATTTTTGATTTAGTAAACGATGTCATTCACTAAACAATCTTGGTTAGGCATCCAAAAAATCAACTGAATTTTAAGAGAGCAACCCCAGTCTTTATCTATTTTAGTTTAAATACCAGAAATCACTGATGTCAACAATCAGAAAAAGAATTCCTAGAAGAGATGTTAATTTTTGTTGTTCATTAAAGTTCAAACATTAATTTCAAATAATTTTAGCTAACCAAAAAATCACTTAAATTACCTCCTAGAACTGGGTTTTGCCATCCATAGTGCATAACATGCATATCACTTGAAATTGTTGGCACATGACATATAATAAATTCCAATAGCAAATACTGCAATTTCACAAAGTAAAAGAGTGAAAGGAGAATAACCAACGTACCACTTCCATTCTTGTTCAAGGTAAAGTAGAACCTCATCATAGAAACTCGGTAACCAGCTAGAGAAAGAAACGGAGGTTGAGTTATCACCATGTTTTTCCATCTCGAGCTTTCTAGTTCGCTGTCTTGAGTCAAAGTCTTCCCAAAGTATCTTTAAAGGTTTGATGTGCATTTTGGTATAATGCAGCTCTAATGACTTGAACCTCCCAATACGAATAAGTATTCGCCGTAAATCTTGAACGTGATCGACCTTGAGATAATAGTGCAAAGACAGCTAAATGTGAGCCATGATGCTGCGGAAGCAAGAATAAACAAATGTTCTAGAGAAATTAAGTAGTTCGAGCACATAAAATTGATCTGAGAAAGCGAACAAAAACCTTTCGATTTGAAAGAGCATCTGACAGACGAGGTTGGACCATTTCTTCTAGCCTGTCTTCTAATACTTCGAGCTGCTTTCTCACATTAGCAAATTCTGCAACCTGCACATACAGATTTTTTTTTCCAACGAACATAATTTAACGAAGAAGTATCTTCAGTTTGACAGTAGCACAGAATATGCAAAAGGGAAAAGGACAGTTACCTCTCCAACAGCTGATAAGCAATGCCTCATGTTGGCCAAGGTTTCTGCAGCCCGTGGAAGATCTCCGCTTGCAAAAACATCCTCGACACTTGCACTCAACTGAGTCAAACCTGCTGCATCCTGTATTTCCACAAGGAAGTTAAAATGAATGCTAATTAACAACTCTGTACCACCGGTATTTGAATAACCGAATTGCTTATTCTTCTTGCACCCAAGTTAAGTAACTAACATAGCTCGTACCTGCAATGTCTCGTATGCTGCTTCCATTCGTTGTTTGACAGTATCAATTTTAGCAAGAGCAGCTATAGATTCTGCAGATGTGCCCTCAGCCTGCCATCAAAGTCCACTTAAGCTACAATCAAACTTTGCAGAGATAGTCCTCTAGTTATCAACAACCAAACTCTCCCCCCTCCAACCGAAAACAAATATAAAGAAAAAAAACTCCAGCACAAGTTATGTATAAAATTGTAGCCAGATCAAGTTGAATTATTGGAAAATCCAATAAATTATATAACCTATTAAGATATAAATTGAAGATTTTAATTACAGAATTACATGAGTGTACATATACCTGCCTTCACTGAAATTACTTCAACAACTTCATAACATCAATTCTAATGAAAGCTGCAAATGTACCCCTGGCTTGCCAGTAAATTCCATTTAAGCTATAACTGGACTCCGACCAGATTTTACATACCAGCATATGTAGAATTTATATTTCCATGGAAAACCATACAAATTATAAGAATCCATTGAAGCTGACAACTTAACATTTTAAGCAAAAAATAGTATTTCTGCTTCAGAGAGTCAGTTCTAACAATACCACCTATAGATCCAGCTAATGTGCCCTTGGTCTACCATTAAATCTCATTTACACTACAATCTAGCTCTCCCAAATGTAAATATTGTGTCAACATGTCACCATGCAGTAGATAGAACCAAACAAGACTAATTAAAAAAAAAAAAAAAATCAAAAACCACTACTTAAATCCGAAATTATCCAAAAACAAACCAAAATTTGGACCTAACACAAATAAATGAAATTAAACAAATTATGAATCTCAATTAAGCTATCAAAATCAGCTTTTGACCAAGGAATTGCATTCATCACTTCACGGCATCCATTTTGTCGAGGCAGCAGCTATAGATCGATTGACATTTATGTTAAAAAACTGAACTTTCCCGACAAAATACTAGCAAACATATACGGTATCTAAGTACTCTAGAGATAAATCGAACCAAGTAAGAACAAAATCGAAGCAGAACTCATCAAAGAGTCAAATTTCCAAAATACCCACACAAATTAACAGAATTTATTTGGGTTTGAGAAACGTAATTGGAATTTGAAATTCGGCTGCCAATTTTTATGATTTTAAGAGACTAAAAAGAATTGACCGCATTCGGTTAGGACAGCAAGAAAGGAAGGGGGTACCTTCTTGAGCTTGAGGAGGATGGAGGAGATGACGGAGCGGAGGGCGAGGGCGTCGTCGCGGAGGCGGACGACGTCACGGCAGGCGAGGGGGACGCGGCGGAGGGCGTCGGCGCTCTCGCGCTCGAGGGCGTCGGCGATCTTCTCGGAGGCGGCACGGAGGTTCTCCTCGAGATCGGAGAGGAAGCGGTCGAGGGGATCCTGCGGGTGCCGCGAGTCCAGCGCCGCGTTGATCCATCGCTTCGGATCGAACCCCTCCTCCGAGAACTCCCCCAGATCCAACACCACCATCGCTCTTCCTCTTTCGACTGATCTACTTTAACTGAAAGAAGGAAGCCCGAGGATGGAGCGAAATGGATGGATCCGGCCACATAGCCAGCGTCATATAAAGACGGCAAACGACTTACAGGCTCTTGGTTGAAAATTCACACCCATCCTCCCCCCCCCCCCCCCCCCCCCCCCCCCCCCCCCAAAAAAAAAAAAACCGATACTAGTTACATTAATTCTATTATTTCTACATAATAACATGATTTAATCTTATATAATACAATACATCATGAAATATACAAAGAGAAAGACATTATATTGTAAAAGGCATGTGTTAACCATCTCATAGATATATTGCCATAACCACTTCAATTGCTGGAATCTTGACAAGTATACTCATATGAGCAAACAATGAACTATTTCATATATTTTGTAGAAATAGAATAAGTTAGTTGATTTGTGGACACGAAGGGTTTAGATCTCTTTCAGCTTTTCTTCAAAGTCCAAACTGAAAATGTTAATTTCAAGTTATATGCAACCAATGTGGTAAAATTGAAAAGTAAGGTCAGTACAGGATGCGGAACTATAATGCAAGATAACATTTTTTGGACTCAAATGCTTATCAATTCTCACTACCAAAGTTTAGCCATCATTTATTAAGATTTTTATTTAATTATAAAGATACCATCACTTGTTTGTCAATTTCAAAGAAGATGTGCATGCTTGATACAACTAAGCTAATTAATTTTTCGACACAAAAGATCGCCAAGATGAAGTGGAAATTGAAGACATCTAATGGGATCATTGCCTTCTGATTTTTAATGTCTTACTACTTATATTTACCTAAAGGGGACGACGAATCCAAGATTTTACAATGAAATATATATTTTACTATAAACTTCACAAATAAGATTCCAACTGTAAAATAAGTTGATAAAATCCATAATTGTATAATCTTAGTTTGTGTTAATTCTCAATCTAATCAAGTACCAACATTAAATTTTTGGACATCACTAATTTTTATGGCTTGACGTCATGCTCTTGAATTCAAACTCAAATTCATGTTCGAACCAAGCTTGATTTAAAAATAAATTGATTTCAACTCAATTTATGATTTTCAAGTTCATTACCTAGGCGTATTTCTGCTTAATTTAAAATTAAATTTAGATTAAACTTGAAATATTGATAAACAAGTCAATTGTAATCTCAGAGTATACAATTAATATCAAATCAAAATTGATCAGACTAAAATTTGATCAAGATTGGCTCAATCAGAATAGACTGGCTTAAACTTTTAGAACTATCTTACCATAACTCAAATTCCCCCCTTTTTTTTATTTAATTTGGGCCAGCTAATGGGATGGCAAAATGTTTGCCTCCGTAACCCCAATTCAAAAAACACTCCAACGCCTGGTGCACGATTGCCACTTGTAACATGATATGGTAGCTGCCATCTAGAGCCTACTATAAAGATAGAAAAGACCTGGAAAGGGGCAAAAGAAAAGTGGGGGGAAAAAAAAAAGAAGCAGCTGCGGAGTCCTCTTGGTTTCGGTTCCCGACACTGAAAAATCCCCAACTTCCTATTCCTAGCTCTCTCGGCTCTCCCTCTCTCTCTCTCTCTCTCTCCCCCCCCCTGATTCGTTCGCCCTCCTCCTCCTTTGTCTCTCCGCCTCCGCGGCGCCGAAAAACTAAAGCCAGCAATCGATCTCGAGATCATGAGCGCCCGCGAGCTGCTCGGCATCGAGCCCCTGGAGCTTAAATTCCCCTGTAACTCTCTCATCCCCCTCTTCCCTTGTTCTCGATTCCCTCTCCATCTCTTTTTGATCCAAGTCTTTCTTAGGGTTTCGATTATTTCTGAGTTTTCTTGATCTTTTCTGTGGTTGGTTCGGTTTGCGCAGTTGAATTAAAGAAGCAGATCTCGTGCTCTCTTCAGCTATACAACAAGACCGATGACTGCATAGCTTTCAAGGTATTAATCTCTAATCATTTATGAGAATTTCTGTAACCTTGAAGGCAGATTCTCTTGAAATCGAAGAAAAAAGAAAAAAAGGTTGATTTTTTTGATCTTTTTTTTGTGATTGTTATTGAATAACTGCCGGTGGGAATGCTGTTCTTTTTTTAAAGGTCAAGACTACGAGCCCGAAGAAGTATTGCGTGCGGCCCAACACTGGAATCATATTGCCTCGACAAACATGCGATGTCATTGGTATGGATTTCATCTCAAAATCTGCTAATGTTTCTTTCTTTTTTTTTCTTGGAGAATGTTCTGTTTTGTTATATATTTAATTTAATGCTGTCATCATCATCACCTTTTTGCTTCAGTTACAATGCAAGCACAGCGGGAGGCTCCTCCTGACATGCAATGCAAGGACAAATTTCTGGTTCAGAGTGTTGTCGCGAGTCCTGGTGCAACTGTGAAGGATATCACCCCAGAAATGGTGCCCCCTTTTCTCTTTATTATGCATTCTCTGAAACTAATCAGATAGAGACTAGAAACTGTGTGTTCTTTCTGGAATCCAATCTGAATATTGATGTGTGGAATTGGGCGCTGTTTAGTTCTCTAAAGATTCTGGTAATATGGTGGACGAGGTCAAATTGAGGGTTGTATATGTGTCACCGCCTCAGCCACCTTCACCGGTCCCTGAGGAACCTGAGGAGGGTTCATCACCAAGGCCTTCTATATCGGACAACGCTAACATGACTACCAGAGAATTTGTTTCTGCTGTGAGTTTTTGGAATCTTTGGGTCATAGATACATTTGTTTTTGTTAAAAATTTTGTGCTTACCTTCATAAAGAAGGGGGGTAAATTACTTGATTGTGCAACGGTTGCAGGCATCGAGGGAGCAGACAGAGCTGCAAGAAAAATCTTCAGAGGTGAGTCTTTGTGGGAATCATACTTAAAATACGTATCAAACTCATGTTAGACCTTAGAAACTACTGCTTTTGTTGGACTTTTGGGGTACAAAGAAGGGATAATTTAACTCTGATCTTTCTGTATCCATGCTTTTGATCGTACTAGAATCCAGTTGCATCTGCATGTTTGTAATTCAACAAACAGCTGACTCTTTACTTAGTATTGAGCCTCAGAGCATACACTTTGCCTCACAAACTATTATATAGCTGTATGAAATGCCGAATGGAGTTAAAATTTACTTGCATGAGATACTAAAGGTACAGTGGTTAAAGTTATCCATAGTCATACATGCATATTTACTAGCGCCAAGAATACTTTGAAATAGTCAACTGTCGTTGATATCATGTGTCAACTATAAAGATGTGGATGGAAAATACCTTCAAATGGAAGCTTTTTAGTTTTTCACTTTTTGTGCAGGCATCCCTTTGTTTCATTATAGTAGAATATTTTTTAGCAAAATTTGAAGTTACTGCCTGATGTAACAGATATAGTTTTTATTTCAATCTATTGCTTAGAGTAGGTTAATAAATCCAAAAGCTGAATCTGTTACTGCAGGATAAATTCGACAGATTAGTTAAAATTCTTATTAACTAACAGATGTTATCAAATAGATATATGATTTTGTTACCTTGACTGTGCAACTTTAAGTCAACAACTTAGCACCAACAGTTTTCTGATTTTTGATACAAAGAGAATGCATACCAAGTGTCTTTACAGTTGTGTTATGAGAAGTGCCCTTTAACTGTTTTTTTGAAGTTGGAAGTTGGTCTTCTTAAGATGTTTATCGTCTAGTTCTAAGAAATTGGTTTATGAGGATGGAACCAAGATTAAGATCAATCTCAGCATGGATCGAGTTTGATGTTCTCAAGGCCTATGTCTGTGGTCTATGGAGTTAATAAGTCTTCTAGTGAATATGTTTCAGAATCATTATGTAAGGAGCTGATCTATTATGCCCTACACTCTTACTTATTGATGAAACTTTGATGAGAATAATATTCAAATGTGGGATCAAATTTTGAATTAATGTCATGAATTGCCAAAAAAAGATACATTAGATGGGCTAGTAAGGCCATGTGACAAAAGATCAGAAACAGTAATAATGATGACTCAGGCAGTATCATTTATGAAGTGGACAAACATGACATGATTTTTATAAGGAATTAGTTTCGTGAAAAGATTGGAAAATAAATGATCTTCTGGCTAACTAACTAGGATTTTCTTTTTTCTTTTTTGAAGATATTTGATTCATGGATGAATGTTCATCCTGAAGGTGTTTTGAAGAAACCATTACTAAATGTGAGAAAGCATGTAATAGTTGTTTCAACTGGGAAAATTGAGTAGAAGTCAAAACAATACTTTGTTTATGTATCAAGGGGTGACAATGGGGGGCAAAAGAAAAAGACAAACCAAAACTTAAAAGCCCCATGAGGCATTGTTGGGATGAATGCAGAAAGAAGAAAAGAACTCCATCACTAATGCCACTTTGTGATGTTAGTAGTTTGAAATATTAGGAGCAAGGACTAAATTATCTATTCACACCATCTGATATTTAAGATATCAGCCTGTATCGTAGTGTATCAATGCAATATGCTATGAAGTAGGTTGACAATGACATGGGTTCATTTTGTTTCTTACGTGCTTTTCATGACTTGCTTATAGCTTGCTTTTCATGACTTGTTTACTAATTGTACTGTTTGTTCATTCAAGTTGTTCATAACATATCTCAGTATCTTCTTGCGATTATGTGGGTTTCTTTTTCTGTCTTAATTTTTAAGCCTTTGTTTATTTGCTTTACGTACTATCTTGATGTCAGAAGGATTGTGTGGCCAGACTACTGAGTTTGTCACCCAGACTCCCTCTACCTAGACATCAACATATGTAACTAAAAAAATTAGCACATAAGTGACCCATGACTCTTCTTTTCTCTTCTTCGGTCACAGATCCTTTTTATCTTTATCTCTTGGAGGATGCATGTTTCAATACAAGATCAGATAAGAGGAAACCACTAAAGAATAAAATGTAGTCCTTAAAAAAAGTGCACAGCCTCTCAGGAAATGGCAGTTTCTTCTGTCCACTTTCTCCCCTCACAGGTGGAGCACGTACTTTGTGCCAGTCGAAGATAATGCTACTAGTAAAAGCAGCATAGATGCAAAAAGAAAAAGGAGTAGCCTGTGCTATTATTTTGTTATGTTGGTACTTGGTAGGTACCCAATGTTATCATGCACAATACAAGGATGCCTTCTTCTCATGAGTATGGTAAACAATACTTAGATCCTTGACCAACCAAATGCATTAGCATGAAACATAGGCATAAAGAGTGAACTCTCACTCCCATTAATTCCTCTTGGAACCTTATTCTTTAAGATGTTGAAAAGGAAGTTGCATAATTTAAGTCTGTTTGAATTGTATCCATAAATTTGAGACATTAACCACTATGAGATCAACATGATACCATGAAGCAAGGGATAGTCTTTATTATTTATAGCTTTGTAAACTTTGTTGATGTTTGACACTTGAAATTTCACAATTATAGCTGTGTCAGATTGATATATTGTTGATCTTTATGTCATATCATGCAATATTAGACTATTAATCATTGTTTAGATTAATATATATATATATATATATATATATATATATATATATATATATATATATATATATATATATATATATATATATAATCAAGGACTGTGTGACCTTTGTTCCTATAGCCTACCTTGCCAATTTGGTCACTTGAAATCTTACATAGGTTTTAGGTATTTCCATACAGTTCTGCACCACATGTACAAAATACTTCTTATAAGAGGATCTTTGCACACATTTCTCTGCTTGAAAATTTGGTTTGATGGAGTTATAATTCTAAATCTTATAACAGATTGGCATCTATGATGATACATGACAGTCAAAGTTATAGAATAGCTTGATCATATGATTAATACACTGCTGCTATTATAGGAAATTGAATTAGAGCTGTATTCTCATAATATATGCATCTATTAGTCATTTTTGTAGCACTTTCAAAGTGTGGCACCTCCTATTTCTCCAGCCTTTTGGCACTTCCAAAATTTCTTTTGTGACTTCTTTTTTGCTTACTATAATACGACCAACTCTATCCTTGTTTTGTTTGTTATCTTCCCTCAAATGAATCTTTTTTAAGAAAACCTTTGGCTGGTTTTTAGCATGTCATATATAAAATAAAGTATGGAAATTATGTTATTCGAATTCTTTGGAGGTGCTCCACTTCCATTTATAGACATTACAGTTTTTCCACTGCAATACCTGAATTTGCTCTTGCTCGTTGGTTTCTTGTCACTGGCTCTCTACTGGTTAGTAAATGCCATTTCCTATAGTGTACATAGGTCTATGAAAAGTAACACGAGGCTTGTTGATCCAAATGTAGTGTTAGTGCTAATGCAATGAGTTGAAGATTAGGGCTGTTTGATGCATGTAAGCATCTGAATTGACCAGTCTTTTAAGAATATATTTCATTAAGGATGCAGGGCAGATTTTTCTTATATTTGCATTGAGGCTGTTAGGTTTCAGTTAGGTTGTAGCTCTTTTTTATAAGATATATCTTGGCTATACTCTGCTTAAACTTCTATCCTTTACATTTGAGACATTCAACCCAGTTTGCTTGTCAAGTTGGGTTTGGATCATGTATTATATCCAACCTGAATATGGCCCATTTGCACTGTTGCTCCTATGTATATCAATTACGATCCTCGTGTTTTCTGTTTTCTATATAATCAAGTTGGGTTGGATCATGTATGTTGCAATCTGAATCTGACCTTGCTGTGCTGCTCCTATGTATATCAATTACTATCCTCGTGTTTTCTATATACTCATTTTCCCTTGTCCCACTAAGTTGTTCAAAAAAATACTGAGTTGAATGTATGATGGGAATATTTTGTGCATAGTGGTGTAAATTGTGTGAAAAAATGAAGACAGAAACTTATAACTTTGGTGTAAATTGACCGTCTTAGACAAGCAAAATGTAAGCAGCTTTGCCTTTAAGATAAGAAGCAGCTTTGCCTTTAAGATAAGATGTCAGATAGATATGTTCAAAAAGACTTGATCTGGTTCCACTAATTTTTGTAACCATCAGTTGCAGCATTATCTACCCTTACCATGTTTTTTTTAGTAATTCTATATTATTTAGTGGGACATATATTGAAGTTTCAAGATGTCTATGCTCTAGCAAACAAATGCAAGATCAATTTGCGAATTGGACATGGTAACAAGAAAATGTTCAAATGAGGAATAGAGAGAGAGAGAGTATTTTTAAAAATTTAATGAAATATATGGGACATAAAAGGCTATAGGAAAACCTTATGGAAATTGGTAGGCTACCAAACCAGATATTCCCGTAAGGAGTTGTTGGGAAACACCTCGTTGCACAATTCATGAACAAAACAGCTTTAAGGGCCAAACTTTATCTTTTTAAGGGATATATAGAAAATATTCTGTTTCTTTAATAACACGTGAGTCATTAAAGTATAGAGAAAGAAACATGACCATAAAATCAAAGAGATGTGAAAATATAGTCACAGTTAATATGTCTTATGTTTGGAAACATCACTGAAGGACAATAGCAAAAGAGACAACAATAGGGAGATAGACCACCTCAAAATTACTTATTCATGTTAAAGCACTTTTTTTTTTTTGTGCAGTTCAACATCTTAATTTCGTGTATATCTTGTAAAGTCATTTAACAGAATGAACTGCATATTTGCATGATTGCTTCATGTCTCTTCATTTATTTTTGTTTTAGTTTCTATACTCTGTGAAGTCCAGTTTGAACGCATTCTCCCAACTAGCTATGGTTTGTGGATGACTTGATGACCTAGATCTATAGCGCAATTCAGTTTTTTTTAATGCAGAATATACACAAGACTCGTGATATAATAGCATTTTGGCTACTATCTAGTTTAAAGCACGGTCAACTCGTCTCTTGTTGTATGGCATTGTAAAATCATTTTTATTTTATTTTATTTTCAGGCAGTGGCTTTGATTTCAAGGTTGACTGAGGAGAAGAATGCTGCTATTCAACAGAACAATAAACTTCAACAGGAGTTGGTAAGGATCTGTATCATGAATTTTACTGTAAAAAATTGTTTTATCCAGATTGGTGACTAGCCGGTTTTCTGCCATAGAATATGAGGTGTGCTAATGAACTGAACTTATCTTGCATAAAATTGAAATCAATTTGACATCTTTATATTTGTGTCAAAAATAAATTCGTGTAATCTTTTTTGTTGCTTTGTTATTTTCGACTATTTCTTATTTTGCCTAATACCGATAGCGATGCTTCCATTCTAACGATGGTTTTGAGTTTTCTAGGCTTCTCTTATTTGAGTTCACTAATAGTGTTAGATATTATTTTATTTTTTACATGGTCATTATCCACTTTTAGTTACCTTCAGCTTTTTAAATCTTGCATCAAAGTTAGAATCCATGCCGCTAGTTCAGCAAGTTCCTCAAGAGAACTCAAGTAAATGGTACAATCTGCTTGGGAGCTCATAAATATCATAGTTACACAGGTGATTTTTAAAGTTCAAATTAAATGAGGAATAATCATTGAAGAATGACTAATATAATTTGTTTGGCTATTTGTATAAAATTGACTGCGAATTATGTTTTACACGAGTTTGTTGAGGTCAATTTTTCAATGAAGACGGTATTTGGATTCTATTAGGGTGATAATGGATTGAAGAATTCCAACAAGGTCTGCCTGATGGGTTTCTTTGGCCAATGACCTAGATGCTTGGGTAAGAAAGGATATAGCTCTTGACTACTGGATGGTGCAGAAATACCAAGTTGAGTGGGACCTGCTGCAGCCTCGGTAGAGGAAACACTAAAATCACAGTGTCAAGTTCAGGGAAAACAAATGGATTTCTAAAGCAACCAGAGGCAATTCAACTGCTGATTGCAACTATTTTACCAAGTGGGACTATGAGTTTGTGACCTTAAGCATGAGACTTGCAACAACAAGCTCTTATAATTTGAGTTTGGAGTTCGTGATCCCTTCTTTTCATGAACTATTATTACGAGCCAAGTTGCTAATGGGTTTCGAGGTATAATTTCTTCAACAATGAACTGATACTGATTTTGACAAATAATTAGCAGTGAAATTCAGTTGAGATTTGAAGAGGAGGCAGAGTTATGTATTCCTTTTTTTCTTAGAGCTCAGAAACTAAGAAAGGCTATTGTGATGGGATATGCATGGGATCAAATCTAGTTTTGTGGAGTCATTTTGTTGAGAGATTCCAATATCGAAAGATATGCTACTTTCTTGTAAACAGCCAGCTAGGGGTGTCTGATGGAGATTTTTCTAGGTACATAAAGGGTGATGCAGAAGCATTCTTTGGGATTATATCAAAGCCATAGTGCAATGATCAGGCATGATTTGTAGCCTAAAGGTTACTTAGATAATTCAACATTAGTTTTAGTCTTCAGTTTTTTAACTTTAATTTACTGTGGGGGTATCTAAGGAAGTTATTTCTTTATTAAAAAAGAGGGACTTACTATTAGGCACTTTTCATTCTTCAGTACTGTGAACAGTGATCCATTTCTCAAAACCTTCCTCTTTGTTTTTTTGAGGAGTCGAAGTTGGAGTTAATTAGTGGTTGGTAGGATATAGTTTTGATCCTAATTACGGGATCTTAAATGGAATTGAATAAGTGGGCTGATTGCTGATTTCTCTAGGAAAACTACTTTCGCTTTCGAGGAGTCCTAGTTTATTTGGAGAAGTCGCAGAGAGTGTATAAAAAGGCCTACTAGGATTGCATGAAATTAGTGTACGTGGCTTATTTTTGAAATAAGAAGAAAAAAGTTTAGGTCAGCCTGGCCTTCCTCTCTCTTTCTGTCTAACTCTATTTCTTTATGCTCTTTCCATAATCTACTCAATTTATTATGTCCGCTAGTTTCTGCTGTAGTACTTCGACATTTTTCTCTGCAGAATTTATTGCTGCACTAATCTTACTTGCATTTTAATCTTAAAGTTGTTCTTATTTGATACTTCTAATATTTGTTAATGTTCAGAAACTGATTTCAGTTTTAAAAATATGATGTCAGTCTTGGAACTGAAATTAACTCATCATCTTCAGTAATCTGCATCGAATGTGACTTATTCTGATATGGGGTCAATATTCAACTAATTTGCTAACCTTGAAACCCTTAAAATATATTTTCTAGTTGCTTTCCTTCTTATTCGAACATCAGGATAGGTTTATCTGATTTCTTATTTGAGCATAGCAATCAAAATTTCCCTCATTTGCCCTATTTATGAAAATTTGATAGTGAGCTAAATTTTTGTTTGTAGGACTTTTATGCATATGTTGGTCACAGTGTTGGTAGTATCGGTGCCAGAATGTGTGTGCTGGTAAAGTGCCAGGACCCATGTTGCTTAGATATGGTGTCGACAGAGCACCAGTACTATACCATAGGACAAATGGTACGTTCGACCATGCCAGTTAGGTATTGGTACTAGAAGAGAGAGAGAGAGAGAGAGAGAGAGAGAGATGTGTGTGGTGGTGGACATAGTGCAGCTTTTGGAGATTGAGGGCATCAAGATCCCCATCAACACTTCCAAGCCCCCAACCTTTGTAGTGGCGAATGGGTGGATGTGGGCGGTGACAATGGAGGCGAGCTCAGCAGCATTGGTGCTAAGATGGAAGCAGTCGAGGGCAATTGGCAGAGGTGGTGTGCTTGCCATTGAGATAGGAGAGAGAGAGAGAGAGAGAGAGAGGCAAGGAGAGAGGTGGGATCGGAGGATAAGGATCGAAGATTAGGATGGGGATAGGTTTGAGAGTTTTATAAGGAGGGGTTGGTTCGGCCTGGGGGAACCAGCATGTTCTGGGTCAATATTGCGCAAACTGAGTGGAATATGTTGGTTCAGCTTAATTCTCCTCTTGCCCAGTTTTGGAAGCTCGAACCATCCTAGTTCTAGGCTGGTATGTCACTGCACAAGCTGTACCACTTGGTTTGGATAGTTCGGCAAACTTTTGTTGGTCATCTCTAAATGGTCCTACACCAGGGTGATGCTCCAGCTGGTCAGCAAGAATATCTCTTCCTGTCTAAGTTTTTTATAGAATTTAGGAGATTTCATTTTTTTTCTTAGAATATATTAGAAAAGCCCTAGATTGACCTGAATGAATTTCTTAGTTGAACATTCCGACTTAATAAAAAGATAATGCTAATCAATCTTAGTAGATGGGGAAATGGGAAAACTTGATTCTTTTGATTTCCTTCACCATTTTACTTGGTTGTGGTTCCTTTTCCTACAATTGGCTACACCAGGTATGAACTAGATTTGGATACAGATTTGCTTTGCACAAAGAAGCCTAGAAGCATTAGTAATTCACCTTTCTTTATCCTGTGCTTGATCTTGACATTCTTCGCAAATATCTAATCCTTTAAACCTATCTTCCCACTTCCTTTTGCAATTTCTGATGATTCTAAATTTGAATCATTTAAGTTGCCTAATATGGTTTATGTAGAAACTTGTGTCCGCTCATCTAATTGGCACTTAATCTAGTTAAAGCTCTCTCTGGAAATTCCATTTCATAATCCCTATGAAAGATTCTAGGTTTCTGAATCATGCCCGTTGCTGTTGAGTAAACTTGGTCATAGAGTGGGGCTAAAAAAGGATAGAATAAGGATGAAATATTAGTAATTTTCATATCCATTCTCATTTTAATGTATAAAAATGCTTACACATGTATTAAAAAGATACTAAATTTGCATCGATGCGTATTAAATTGGATATAGATACGAGTCAGTTATTGGTCATATACATAATGCTTTGGATTTATATGTATATGAATTGGATATTAGTCTGAACACAAATTGTGCATTTTTGGCAAAGTTCAATGATAGCGACTGAAGTTGAGTGACATAATCATAAAATATGTAAAAAATAAATGAGCTGCAATTTAATTATTTAAATACAATTTCAGCAAGCATGCCAGTGAGTACATGCAGTAGAATGTAAAAAACTAGACATGTAGATATTCTCATAGAAAGGAGAAAAAGCATAAGAAATAAGAACTGCCATCTGTTGCCTTTATTGTTAAATTCTAATTTAATAACATTCTCGAAAAAGCAGCAACTTTGGCAAAGTCCTTTTTGGTAGATCTCTAGAATCAGAATTAGTAATGTTATTTCAGTAGTACTGTTATATGGGTTTAGGAGTATTTTTCTCATGCATAACAAATAATGTAGAATTAGCTAGTCAATATATCATGTTATTGAATAATACTACTAAATTGTGCATGATAAATTGTTTAATCCAGCTTTGGCCTTATAAATGGTGCTCAGTATAACTACTCAGGATCACATCTAATCTTAGATATCCTAAATATTGTCAGATTGTGCTTAAGATTCTGATGATAAAAATCATGCTAATAGGGAAATTCAGTTGAGAAAAAAAATGTAGTATGTGTGTGAGTGGATGGAAGTTGCTCGAAAGAAAGAAGAAAGAAAACCATGGGTCATTAGTTGCAACTAATGAGAATGAAGAAAGAGACCTTATTATTGTGTTATTCTGATTTTTGGATTTTGTTGTCTGTAATGTAACTAGAGTTCCCCTTGGGAAAAGGGCTAGATGATTGTGATTGTGAAATAGTCCAGATGGCTATGATCTCAGGTCCTAATTAAGTAGTTTTATTATTATTTAAGCAATTTGGTAATGCACTCCCAATTTTTGGAGGTGCTCTTCTTTCTTTCACTTATGTAAGAACTTTAGTGTTTAGGGTGTATTTAACTAGTATGGAGCAGTTGAAGCACTCTGAGATATGGAGATAGATAATTTAGAGCCTTGCAAACAGAGTGACACTTTAGAATATTGGCTTAGTTTAAGAATTATTGTTAAAGGTTCGAAGGAATGCAACATATACTTGAAGCTTTTGGTGAACAAGAAATAAAAAGATATCAAGCCAAAGAGACAAATGTCCACACCAATCAAAAAATCATCTAGAAAAATAATACATAATGAAGGAGAAGCATCTCGAGATGTTACGAGAGTTTTGCTTGAGACAATGACTAGGGGCTATAGATGGAAATTGGACGTCCCTTGGGACTTTCTGCTTGAGGAGAAGTGTTAGGAGATGGCCTAGTCAAGGCCTAGGGCTTTTGCTTGGTTAGCCATTGCTTGAGGTGGGGATTGTGGCAGCAGCATATCAGACAAGGATGGAGGTAAAAGAGGAACGCACTAGGACCTAGTACAAATGAGGAGAGGGAGAAAAGGTTAAGACTTAGGAATTTAGTCTTCAGGTGAGTTTTATTAAAATGTACTGTAGTATTGGATCACGAGAAAGCCTTGACTACAAATTTCAATCTGGATCTAGGAAAAGGTGTTGGATATCCAAATCTTAGTTACTAGTAGCAACAGTAGGTGTAGGAGCATATGCAGGTGTGGGAGTGGGAAGCTTGTCTCTTAAAAAAGTTGCAATAAGTGGGTTCAAGGACGAGCTTCGAGGGACATTCTGAAGTAGGTACAGCACCTTAAGTGAAATATTCCTACGACTAAGATCTAAATATTTATTTGTATTTGGTCAAATTTGATGCAGAATTGCATATAGGTGGGTAATTCTAACCAGTTTGCACCCTTAGGTTCTGATTGGATGCCAAAGGATCATATTGGGTGGGGGGAAGCTTGTCTCTTTAAATTTTTTAATAAGGATGAAGGTGCAAGCACGAGTTTTCAAAGAGATTCTAAAGCAGGAGTGACACCTTAAGCGGAAAATCTAGTTTGCTCCCATGGAGCCTGATTGGATGCCAGTAGATCTTATCGGCCTGATAAGATCTTCTGATAAAGATATCTCCTCTGAAAATATGAGGGAAAGAAGATGGTTGAAAGAGATCAGGTTCGGTAGACTAATACTTATCTTTTAGTGATAAGATATATTATCTCGAAAATGGGATTACTTATCTCTGAAAAACAGGGATTGGCTGCTCCTTGGATAGTCCGTATCTTTTTCATCGACCTTCTTTCTGCCATTTTTCAAAGACAAAGTTTGTTGGGGATCTTATTGGACTAGACTGATAAGATCTTCTAACTAACAAACGGGCCGTTAGGGCATGTATGGTATTACTTTTGCGACTTTTAGAGCAAAAAAAAACTTTTCAAAAAAAATGTTGAAAAGTGCTTTTACAAGAAGAAGTCAGAAAGCATTTTCAGGAGAAGCTAGAAAACAGTTTCTGGCTTCTCTTCTCACAAACAAAAGCAACATCAAACATGCTCTTTGAGTAGTTGTTGCCTCTATGCACCATCTACATATTGTGGAAACTTATAGTAATGGGACAAGACCCATATGATCATATCACTAATTTTTGTCTTTTCTAGTGGGGAGTGTATAATTCATTAGAGAATGGGATGAGAAGTCATATGCATGATACTGAGAAGGGTGGTGTACATGGGGAGTAGTATGATTGATTGGGTTAACAGGTAAGATTGGGTTAACCTGGTTAAGTACCCTTTTTTCATCCATTGACTGAACAAGTTTATTCCCCTTCAAAAAAGACCGAATAAGTTTATTCACCACTTTTTAAGTGGTGTTTGGCTGGTTGGCTGGCTAAATTTATGTTATCCACCCTTTAACCATGATCAAATCTGATGCTCGGTTAGCTTATCTAGAAGGTTTAGGGGCATCCAATATTGAAGGTGGCATCAAGTTTCACCAATTTCGTCCTTCATTAGTGATGGAGCAGAGTTAATCATCCAGACTTATCATCAAGCTTTTCAACAGAATTTGTGCCTTAAAGAATTTTTGAAGTATGCCCATTTATGTTTTTGTAATCTCAAAATTTTATTACTACTTCTTTGCACATTGTTTATTTTAATGGTGAGATGGAATGTTGTATGGTCAAAACCACGTTCTAATATGAAGGGAGCATGCACTCTAATCTCGGTATCTCCACTCATCAGCACTTGTATAACTGGATCCTGCTTTGGAGAGAGAATGCTACTATATCATATGCTAGAGGAACATATTGAATGACCTCAAGACCTCCAACAAAACAACCAAGTTGGTGGTGTAGGCAATGACCCTCCAGCCCATCTCCTTTGCTATGCTCCCCCCTTCACCATTCTTCTCCATCCTTCATTGGCTCCTTATTCTTGCTGCCACCAATTCTTTAATCTCTGAACCTAGCAGTGCAACCTGAAATCAGATTCGCACAAGACAATGAGATTAAACAGGGAAGAAGATAAAACAAACTAGTAGGGAGAACATAAGAAGACCTTTTTCATCGTTAACCGTGGAGGAGAAATGAATAGTTGCATTGCGTGTAAAGTTTAGAGATGTATAAAAGGATGTCATATGAATCCGATTCCTTAAACCTTAAGACGGGAAATGGCAATTCTAAAGATGTCCATTCCTTCTCTTCTACATGATCTATAACCCAAGCCCTAAACAGCCAGTAAACTAACCCTGTTGGATTGCATGCAACAGACCATTATATGTTAAAAAAGAAATAACTAACTGAAGTAGTAGATAAGCTAACCGAGCATTAGATTTGAGATCCCATGTTGGCAAATTTCACTCATAAATTGGGCTGGGGCATGGGGAGTTTGCTTTGGTCTCACATCCTTAGTGGACTTGGCACCGAAGTGGAAGTGAATGAGGAGTTTCAGGAGGAGTTCATGTAGTCGTGGAAATTGTTTTTGCATCTAACCCATTGCTCGCGTTAACTCCTTTCATTTTGGTTGGAGAGGATGGGACTTTCTTACCATCACCCAACCTGTTATTACCCAATTACTATTTGACTAGATTTCTGGTATAGATCCAACCTTCCATGCTAGTTCTTATACTTCTTACACGAATGAATTTGGGTTTGGATCAAGTAGCATCCAACCAGTTGTCGCTCCTAGACACAATGAAATGGAGAATCTAAGAAAGTGGTTTCTCATTATCTTATACTTTCTGCTACCTTCTTGCAAGTTGCAAATATTACTTAAAACTCCAGGGTTCCAATTCAAAATGGGTGCATGCAATCAAACTTTATTAATTTGGGTGTGGAAGTTTCAAATTGTATTTTAGGAAAATCCTGAAATTTGTACAGATATGGCGTTGAAGTGGTGTCAGGTAAAGCAGTGATCCAGTAAGCTTATGAAAAATAAATAGAAGAGTTTATGATTCTATGCAAAAGAAGATATCTAAATCCTCTATTTAAAAGTTTAGACACCATTTAAATGTGCCTCACCAGCTGCAGTGCCAAAGTTTTAATGATTAAATGCTCAAGTTATTTAAGTAAATATTTCTAACCTTTGATCAACCAAATATGTGCTCTGTATGTTTAGAAACCAACATAAATTCATGAAAAATCAAGTTTAGGATTCTGTAACCTAGAATTTTACATGCACAACTGAGTATTTCCTCCATGATGGCAAGCACATTAGATGACATCAATGAATAGATATAGAAAAGGGGAACAAAAAAGAACATTTTAATGATTTGAATGGGGAATAAGAAATATTCCTATTTTGATTAGAGAATAAAATTGTAATTAGTGATTGTATAATTTTTTTTTTTGGGAATCTCACATTGGATGTCTTTACTTCCATAGGGAACATATTATTACTATAGATTAATAACTTAAAGGAAAGAAACAACCTACATGTTCTGTTTTGTATGCAGACAAATATAAAGTGGAAGCCGTACTTGTTCTATAAATTGCATCACCTCCTTTTGGCATGCCCAATATTTTTAATATTTTCCTCCCCCTACTATTCCCTATTGTTTAAAGGTGTTTTTATGGTGGTTTGTCCATATGTACAGGAGCTTATGAGGCGAGAAGTCAGCAAACAGCATGGTGGTTTCTCCTTCATGTTCGTGGTTATTGTTGCCTTGCTGGGAACCCTTCTGGGCTATCTTGTGAAGGCGTAATTTCTGTAGGTGTTTGCATCCTGTTGGCCATTCCTAACAGGAAAGTATGACTGAAATGAGGAGATCTTAAACATTCCAAGGTTGATTGTGTGAAGCGGTTTGTATCTAGGACACGCTGATCTCATGTTTAGCAATTCTGTGCTCGTAACTCAGTAGTCAGCACATGTAATACGTGATCTGCCAAGCCATTTTGAGTTATTCTTCTTTTGTAACTTATTCTTGTTTAGCCCTTTGATTGGAATAGTGAGGAATCGATTGTTTTAAATTTCCAGTACATTACACCCTAAAATATCTTTTATCCTTGCAAAACCAACAATTTCATCTTGAATGGATCTAGGTATCTTTATTAAAATCTTGGCCTATCAAAGCCAGGTCATACTCAAGCTGGAGATTCCTACATTTGACCTAAGTAAATTACAAAGCACCATTTAGTTGTCTTAATCATGAATAATTTCCACTAGTGACAGCAAATACATTGTATATTTTGCCAAAGAGGTGCTATAGTGAAGAATTACATTCACAGGGAGGCGACATCTGCATATTACTGGAGAAGTGTAGTGTGGCTTCTACACGACCATGCATGTCTATGGGAAGGTGAATGACACGGCTGATTGGGTTGCGTTTTTTGCTGCCCACCATTCGGAAGGTTTCATATGGGATAATCAAGGATTCTTGTTGGAGCTTTTTAGTGAATTATTGTTTTCTGGTTTTGTTAATCGCATTCATACTAGTTATATGGGAACTGTTGTTGTACAAAAAAAAAAAAAAAAAAAAAAGAAAGAAAAAAAAAAAAAGAAGAAGAGGAAGAAAGAACTACATTAAAAAAAAAAACCTTGAAGGTGTTGGAAAAGCTTGTCGAGCTTTTGCTTGTCTGAGGTTTCACCATGTGGGCATGCTGTCTGGCATGACTTTTTCAGGTGCTAACAGTTGTTTAGGTTATATTACAGTGTTCTGGTCAAATTTGCCTTCAAAATACCAAGTGAACCAAGGGGAAGGGAAGGGACAAAGTTTATCTATCATTCAACTGACTGAGCGGGACCAAGTAGAAGTGGCTGATACCTCTTGTTTGTCCAGAGTTTTTGGATATGATTCTTGTTGAAGCGATTTAAGATTATAGAATAATTGAGGGGGTGGTGTTTGTGGGAAATGTTTGTGACGTGGTTAGCACAAGCCACACGAAATAAAGATTTGTGGAGCTATCAAAAATGGGTCAATTGGCTAGCCATTCTACAGCTTCCTTCATAGAATACTAGGTTTTTGTATCCGAAACCTAAGCCTGATTACCAAATGATAGAACCATCCAACTTAACTGATTCATGGCAGTCATCAAAGGCAGCATGCATATAACTTTGTTGATTTTATAATTAATGCTTAATGTTCATTAAATATGAGAGCTTCATCCACAACTCAACTTATCGGAAATTCTACAGCTTGTGCACATGTTAGATTTTAATAGACTCGAAATGAAGTTAAGATTCCCTTTCCACTTAAAATCAACCACCTAGTATATTTTCTGCAACCAGGACTATTGATCTCCTATCCTTAGCTGAGAGGAGGATCTGAGCAACTTTAATTACAAATCGCTATTTCTCGATCCTCCTTGATCAACAGGTTAATTCACAAGAACTCCATTCCATGTGCCTCAACTTTAAACATTTTTTTTTTATTTTTCAAATAACAGCAATGCATGGCTCTTCCATAACCTTGGTAAGGTTGGACCTTTTTTTTTTGTTTCATAATTCTCTATCCTTTTAAATGTATTTATTTTCCTGAATGAATAAATGATGATTCCACCATCTTTTGCACCGAGAGAAAAGACGGAAAAAGAATGATGAGGAAAACGATAGATCTATATGTGCCGGGATCTATGGACAACGCTTTAGTCTGTATGCGAGTCCGATTTGAATTGGATGGAAGGGCCCACTTTAACCTCATTTTGGTAGTGATAAATGAAGTGGGTTTGGGGCTCATTGCGTGTTCATCTAGCATTACTCGTACCATAAAAATTTGTATCCATCAATCTGTCGGCAGCTACCAGAAAGGATGATTTGTGCCCGTGAACACAAAACATGCCAACAAAACCCAGTAACGCCGTATCTAAACCACGGTAGGAGTACAACTCAGACAACCCTAAAGTTAGCTGGAGAAGGGGTGAGGTGAATGGTTGAGACATTGGGTGCTGGACTTTTCCGTTGTATGGTCTGTAAGAAGTCCATTTATCGGAGGATTTCCGGCGGGGATTCTTCGATGCCTAAATCAGAACAATGAGGCAATAATGTGGAAGGGAGAGATTTTAGCAGAATAAGGACTCTCTGAAAAGGATAGCATATAGGGAGCTAGCCTTGTCATTATGTAGGCCGACGTTACGTACAATAATGCCAGGTAGCGGCTAGTAATACGGCCGCGGCTCAATTTGTGTGGGGAGAGAGCGGTCCAGGTTCGATGCGGGACATGAAGCTGACATAATTAAAGACCTTCAGAGCTATTGACTGTGGAGGTTGTCAGCCCTTGTCGACACATGTCGATTGTTTTCTTTGGTTGGTGACTCCTCGGTTGGAGCTAAAGTTGTTCACCTCAATTTATATCCGAGGACAGGAAGGTCGGTCAGGCCCAAGGTGAAGGTATCTAGTATTTTTTTTCCATCAAAACCAAATGCCGGTTTCATCCATTTTCCATCGCAATCAGATTCTTTTGCATTTAAATACCCGCAACTTCCTGTAATCTAGAAGATCTATCTAGATATCTGTTTACTAAAACTGGTTGGATAGCCAAGCTGGAGGAAATTCCTCCACCTCGGCCTGGTAAGTTACCCGTCGCCACTTGATAGTTTTTGTTAGCAAATGATATTTGATTAGTTTTTGCCGACACTTCTCCATATTTGTCCAAAAATCAATGCTACAGCCGGTGATAAAGAACGACAAAGAACCTACCAAATTTCTGCCCACAAGAGGGTTCACTACCCAGGCATGCGACTAGACATGAGCATGGTCATTGTGCCTTGGAACATACTTGAGACTAATTCATCTGCCTTGCATCATGGTTGATCATGGTTATCTTGGTCTTTCAACCTGCATATTAACATCATAGCCAAATCGTTCTCTTTTAGCCTATTCCTCCATATTTGGTGGAATTTATCAAGGCTGAACTCTATCGAGTCTGGTAAGAATTATATGACTTTTGTCTATTTGACTTCATCCAACTTGGTCTATATGACACCTGTTCTACTCGCCCCACCCCATCTTGAGGCAAATATGAGGTATGTACATATAATGGCCTACCTGATCTATACCTGACCTGTTGCCATCCTTAAGAAGGGTGGGTCAATACTCAATAAAGAGTTTGGGCGGCAAGAGAGCTCAGGAGGAGAGCGACATAGAGGAGGAAAGGAATATATTAGGAACAAAAATTAGGTCAAGTTGCCTCGTGCTTATTGACAATGTACAAGCCTATTCCTCCATTGAGCCTCAAAAGTCTCAACCCGATTTGGCCCAACAAGCCTAAAACCTGAGCCCGGACTCACTCCAAATTGTGCAAGTCCCAGGCTATTTTGTTTAGGTCAACTTGTGACCTTCGGCCCTAAGTATGGGGGTGTAAATTGATCGAGTCAGGTCGGGTCATGAGTAACTCCGATCTAACCCGGTTTCTTGTTCGGGTCCTAATTTTGGATCCAGACTCAACCCAATAGAAGATCGGTTAAGTCGGGTCGAGTGTGCTGCTATAATTTTTGACTCAATGAGTTATTCGGGCCAGGTCGGGTCCATGTATAATCTAGACCCAACCTAAAAATTTAGATCCGATTCGGATCCGGTTCGGATCCGAGTTGGATCTGATTCGGGTCAATCCATCCATGGCTCTCTTTTTCTCTTTATTGCTATTCCGAACCAATCCAGTGTATTTACATCTCAAATGTAGCTAGGTTGAAGTACGCTTTAACCTTATGAGCGATTCAAAATGGTCCTTTTTTGTATTAGACTGATGCATAACAAGCACCAAGCAAGATATTTGAATCATGCTCCCAGCCAACCTCGAGCACAAGTTGACATTTTGAAATAACATAAAACTACCCGACCTAGCCAGTTTGTCATCTTGTTCAAGTAATTAATGGCTGTCATGATCCATGGTAAGCCTTTCTTGTTGTGTGGCCCACAGCCAACGCCCCATATTCCTTCGTGATTTGAGAGGGTTAGGTGTAGTTCGTTCAGTATTTAGACAGTTTTCACCTTCATATCCGTGCAAATTTAACGCTACCTAATTCTAAAGGGGTCTGCCCATGTTTTTATTCGAGAGCTACTTGCACAAGAACGCCTACTAAAAGGGCTAATATGTTATTTCTTCCATGGCCCCTAGAATGCCAATATTAGCACGGATCGTACGGAAATGTAACTCACTATTCAAATAACTATTCAGAGGTCCTAGAGTTCCTTGTAAGGCTTGTTGAAAAACTCGTTGTCGGACCTGATTAATTGCTCTTTGTTGTTCAAAATGAAGGGTGTCATTTTTGTAATTTTCTAATCGTTCCAAAGTGTCACAAGTGGCATTAATCAAATTTTCTTTTTCTCGTTCTATCTCAGAGTATCCATTCATTCGATACTCATCTGCTTCTATTTCCACTTTCCGACACAGAGCGTCATACTTTTTTTCTTGTGATGGTTGAGGAGTTTCTTTCTCTGAGGGTGCGGGACGCTCGCGGAGTCCGTGCCTTCCGTACCACCACAGGTCGTTCTTGGGGCTTCTAGTCCAACTGGACTGGGAGAACAACAGTCAGGTGCACCCATTGGACGCTGGAGCCAATGCTCTACCCATTAATTTGTTGAGATGGCCGTCAATGACATTGATCTAGATGCAGAGCGTGGGTTAGGCCTTAATAAAATTTATTTGTATTTCCACAAGCTGCGGCCCGATGGTCCAAATAATTTTATAAATTTAGATCATGTCGAGGCGGATCGCTGAATTGAAAATTCAAAATTACCTAAATTTTTAATATTTTGGATCGGATCTGAATTCAATAAGCTCAAACCCGATCCAAAAAATGGAATAGATCTAAGTTTAGGATCCGACTCGGCTCCACGGATCCTCTAAAATAGGCTGGGTTGAGTCAAAGCAGATCGGGTCACGGGTCAACATGACCCTTTGCAGCCTTATGATTATTTAGGCATTAATAATATTTCTTTAGGATTTCCTTTGACAGTTGTTTACTCTTGTATCATTACAAGAATTTTATAAGTGCTGTGTACATGAAAGAACCCAGAGAAAAAGCATAAATGATAGAATTTTATAAAATATATTATACTAGGCAACTATGATTACATATGGAAAAAATGTATCTATCGAAATAAGTAGGAGAAAAGTCAAAGCTCTCTGAATTCTAGAGGTTGTTTGAATTGCCTCCCATTTGTAACTTAATGTAGTATTTAGCTGCAATTGAATTGCATGCACCCCAAAAAAGTATTTCGATGCCTGCAATTACAACTGCAGACTACAATTCAGCTATAAAAAAAGCTCCAAAAACTTGTTAGTGGAACTGTAGCCAAAATTGGCCATGAATCCGATTGTAAGGAATCTAGTAATTGAGAGAGTCCTCTAGAAGGGATCCTTCGCTACTCCTACCATTCACCTTCTTTTTGTAATTTAAAATAATATTATTATTATATCATCATCACTAAACAAATATTTTACTACTATTATATGTCAGTATTATAATAGTATTATACTATCATAATATTATTAGAATATCATAATTATGTCATATTATTAGAATAATAGTGTTGCTGGAAATTGGACCCGGGGGCCGCCGCGAAGCCGGGGAAGGAGGAGCTCCGCTGCTGCAGGGGGCGGACGGCGGCGGTGCGCCGGCCGGCTGCGTCCTCCACCGCGGGGGGTGTGCAAGTCCTGCAAAAAAAACCGGTGGCCGAGCTCCCCGGCGCCGGCCCTCCGATGCCTAAGTCAGAGGGGGCAAGTATGTGGAGAGAGCAGGGGAGAGAGTATGTGGAGAAGACAAAGAGAATCTTGTGTTCAATTGTGTCTGTGCTGTTTTCTTCCTTCTTCCCCCGGTCTAGGAGGGTTCTCTCCAGCTCCGGGTTTTTTCTCTGGTTTTTGGTCCTCTCTCCCTTTTCCCTCCAGGTTTCCTTTTATAGGAGGATTTTTGTTACCTGGGAGGTGACAGGAGGTTTGTCTTGTTTTGTAATAATTGGGCACGATTTGGCCCATTAATGGCGTAATGGGGAACGGGACCGGATTAGACCGGAATCAGGGAGTTGTCACGGTCGATCGGACCTGTTGGAGTGGTTGAACCGCCGGCTGTGGTGGGCCTGGGGTCCGTGGATGGTAAGTGCATTTATTACCGAATGAACCGGCGGTCAGGGAGAGCCATACGTTCTGATGGTTCAGTGATCCGGAGATCGTCTTGGGCCGTGTTCATTAAATGACTGAGCGCATCGGAGACTTGAGAGAGTCTCGTGCATTAATGGCAGGTCGTGCCGAACGCCTGAGGAGATCTTATGCCTTGATGGCTTGGAGATAGTGGCAGGTCGCAAGCCGTAGGAGTTGTCAAGTCCCTTGGACTTTAAGCGGAGGTTGAACATTTGGTTAAGGCATCGGCTCGGCAAGGGTGCCGAGCCGAGCTGATCGCCCAATGGGGCGCCCTGTGGCGGGGCTGCTTTGAGTACTCCTGGTCGGCGCCCTTTAGGCGAGCACCTTCTAGCAGAGCGCCTCGGCGCTGTCTTTGGTCGGCACTTTCTAACCGAGCAGCTTATTTTGGTTGGGCACCTCTTGGCGCGCACTCTGGTCGGCGCCTTCTAGTCGAGCGCCTTCCTAGTCGGCATCCTTTGGCCGAGCAGCTCTCCGTTCGGCACTCTTTGGCCGAGCAACTTTCCGGCTGGCGCTCTTCGGCCGAGCAGCTCTCTGGTCGGCACTCTCTGACCGAGCAGCTTTCCGGTCGGCGCTCTTCGGCCGAGCAGCTCTCTGGTCGGCACTCTCTGACCGAGCAGCTTTCCGGTCGGCGCTCTTTGGCTGAGCGCCTCCGTGGATGTATGACTTGAGGTTTTTCCCCCAACACTACCCCCCGACTTCCGAGTCCGAGCTGCCTTTTGGCTCGGGCGAAGGAAGTAGTTCAGTCATCGATCGTCCTGGTGCTGTGAGCATTCTTACACCAAGGCGACTGAAGACGCTTTTTCTGCTCGGAGTCCGTTCTTTGGGGACGTCGGCAGAGAAGAGTCCAAGAATAAAATAATGTAAAGACATTAAATGAATGGGTACCTTGTACCGTGTGCGTCCTTGCGCCGAGGCGACTGAAGACGCTTCTCTGCTCGGACTCCGTTCTTTGGGGACGTCGGCAGAGAAATCCAAAAATAGACAATATGGAGACATTAACGTAGAAACATTAAGTAAATGGGTACCTTGTACCGTGTGCGTCCTTGCGCCGAGGCGACTGAAGACGCTTCTCTGCTCGGACTCCATTCTTTGGGGACGTCGGCAGAGAAATCCAAAATTAGAAGAGCGGGCTGAGCTCGTTGGCTGAAGACGATGGAGCACGAGCCGAGCTCGTCCGGTCAGAGAGGACCGCTACTCATCTCGATGTCTCGAGCATCCCTATAGCCGGGGCATCCCGACGTCTCGGGGCATCCTGACCGTGGTCAGGGTAGGAGCACGAGCCGAGCTCGTCTGGTCAGAGAGGACCGCTAACTCATAGCCGATGGAGCACGAGCCGAGCTCGTCCGGTCAGAGAGGACCGCTAACTCATAGCCCGACGTCTCGGGCGTCCCTATAGCCGGGGCATCCCGACGTCTCGGGGCATCCTGACCGTGGTCAGGGTAGGAGCACGAGCCGAGCTCGTCCGGTCAGAGAGGACCGCTAACTCATAGTCGGGGAGCACGAGCCGAGCTCGACGGTGGAAGCCGATGGAGCACGAGCCGAGCTCGTCCGGTCAGAGAGGACCGCTAACTCATAGTTGGGGAGCACGAGCCGAGCTCGACGGTAGAAGCCGATGGAGCACGAGCCGAGCTCGTCCGGTCAGAGAGGACCGCTACTCATCTCGATGTCTCGAGCATCCCTATAGCCGGGGCATCCCGACGTCTCGGGGCATCCTGACCGTGGTCAGGGTAGGAGCACGAGCCGAGCTCGACGGTGGAAGCCGATGGAGCACGAGCCGAGCTCGTCCCGTCAGAGAGGACCGCTAACTTATAGTCGGGGGAGCACGAGCCGAGCTCGACGGTGGAAGCCGATGGAGCACGAGCCAAGCTCGTCCGGTCAGAGAGGACCGCTACTCATCTCGATGTCTCGAGCATCCCTATAGCCGGGGCATCCCGACGTCTCGGGGCATCCTGACCGTGGTCAGGGTAGGAGCACGAGCCGAGCTCGTTGGCTAACCTGAAAATAGATAAAATATTGAATTTATTTGAAGCCAAAGTGGCGTCCTGTACCTTTTGGAGATATTTTGATAGCTCTCGAGCTTCGAAGTCCCTCAGGACTTGGTTCGGCACCGGCCTTCTTTGGCTTGATTTTTTAGGTGTTTTGCGCTCGGGTTTCTGAGCTCGGTTTGCATGAGCTCGACGGGGGCTTCAGTGATGGCGACGCTCTGAAAGGGGAGCAATGTCGCGGGCGCCGTCCCAAGGACTTACGCCCGTAAGGAGGGAGTACATGCTGGTCTCTTGCTTGCTGCCGGAAGACAGAAGACTTGGAAGGATAATGGGATTTAATGGGGCTGTACCCTTTGTCACAGAGGCTTACAATCCCATTTTAAAGCTCCATAACTCTCCTTCTCCAGACCTCAGCTTTTATTTCTCTTTCCCCCCAACTCGTTGACGTGAGACTTGGACTACTACTTCTCACTGGTTGCCCCCACATACGTCGTTGCAGCGGGAGCCATGCCTGACTCGAGATGGCTCGGGAGTCAGAAGAAAGTTTCTTCCTCTGCTTAACATGATTCCGTGGAGGCGGCACAGGAGGGGCCTCCACTTGTTGCAGGCTTTGGGCTGCAAATAGCTAGCGCTTGGACTTGCTGCACAAGCGCATCGAAGTGCTCGAGTTGGACTTGTGGAACTTGATCTACCGGAGATCTTGATGGTGAATTTTGGACTGAGCGTTTGGGACTTGGAGCATGATACTCGAAGGGGAAACCCGCTTGTAGGGGGCTCCGGTTGAACTGGAGCCGAAGGAGGCGGTGCCGTTGGGATGCCTCTAGGTTGCAGGCTTTGGACAGCGGTGGCCAAGGCCTGCACCTGTTGCACCAGGGCATCAAACTGCTCCGGCCGAACTTGATGAACTGACTCAGCCGGAGGTGGTGAGTTTCGGACGGAGTGCTCAGGACTGGGTGGAGGACGTCGAGAGGCGTTGGAGGCCCCTTTGTTTCTAAGCTTCATGGCAGCGAACTCGGGCCCTTCCTCTAGCGCCAACTGTTGCTGGAAATTGGACCCGGGGGCCGCCGCGAAGCCGGGGAAGGAGGAGCTCCGCTGCTGCAGGGGGCGGACGGCGGTGCGCCGGCCGGCTGCGTCCTCCACCGCGGGGGGGTGTGCAAGTCCTGCAAAGAAAACCGGTGGCCGGGCTCCCCGGCGCCGGCCCTCCGATGCCTAAGTCAGAGGGGGCAAGTATGTGGAGAGAGCAGGGGAGAGAGTATGTGGAGAAGACAAAGAGAATCTTGTGTTCAATTGTGTCTGTGCTGTTTTCTTCCTTCTTCCCCCGGTCTAGGAGGGTTCTCTCCAGCTCCGGGTTTTTTCTCTGATTTTTGGTCCTCTCTCCCTTTTCCCTCCAGGTTTCCTTTTATAGGAGGATTTTTGTTACCTGGGAGGTGACAGGAGGTTTGTCTTGTTTTGTAATAATTGGGCACGATTTGGCCCATTAATGGCGTAATGGGGAACGAGACCGGATTAGACCGGAATCAGGGAGTTGTCACGGTCGATCGGACCTGTTGGAGTGGTTGAACCGCCGGCTGTGGTGGGCCTGGGGTCCGTGGATGGTAAGTGCATTTATTACCAAATGAACCGGCGGTCAGGAAGAGCCATACGTTCTGATGGTTCAGTGATCCGGAGATCGTCTTGGGCCGTGTTCATTAAATGACTGAGCGCATCGGAGACTTGAGAGAGTCTCGTGCATTAATGGCAGGTCGTGCCGAACGCCTGAGGAGATCTTATGCCTTGATGGCTTGGAGATAGTGGCAGGTCGCAAGCCGTAGGAGTTGTCAAGTCCCTTGGACTTTAGGCGGAGGTTGAACATTTGGTTAAGGCATCGGCTCGGCAAGGGTGCCGAGCCGAGCTGATCGCCCAATGGGGCGCCCTGTGGCGGGGCTGCTTTGAGTACTCCTGGTCGGCGCCCTTTAGGCGAGCACCTTCTAGCAGAGCGCCTCGGCGCTGTCTTTGGTCGGCACTTTCTAACCGAGCAGCTTATTTTGGTTGGGCACCTCTTGGCGCGCACTCTGGTCGGCGCCTTCTAGTCGAGCGCCTTCCTGGTCGGCATCCTTTGGCCGAGCAGCTCTCCGTTCGGCACTCTTTGGCCGAGCAACTTTCCGGCTGGCGCTCTTCGGCCGAGCAGCTCTCTGGTCGGCACTCTCTGACCGAGCAGCTTTCTGGTCGGCGCTCTTCGGCCGAGCAGCTCTCTGGTCGGCACTCTCTGACCGAGCAGCTTTCCGGTCGGCGCTCTTTGGCTGAGCGCCTCCGTGGATGTATGACTTGGGATTTTTCCCCCAACAAATAGTAATAATATATTATCATTATAAGATTGTGTAATAAGAAATATTATAATATCATATTGCTATTATAAAATCATAAATTATTATTATTATATTATAATATCATTATAACACTTTATTATTATTATATTAGTATAATAATATTATGGTAATATAATAATTTTCTAATAGTACTATGATAATGTTATTATTGTAACGTTATAATACTATTATAATGTTATTATATCAAAACTTATATAGTATTATAATAATGACTATAGTTTCATTAACAAATAATGTATAATAATTATTAGTCATTAAAATGTATATGATAAATAAAATGTCCAATTATCAGAGTATCAAATTATTTTATAGTCATATAGTTACTATAGTAATTATTCTTATACTAATCCAATTGTAATTTAATAGCAATATTATTTTTATTATAATGATAAAAATAATATAATAAATATTATAACACGATAAGAATTGTGAACAGGGTCAATTGCAGGTTACCGCATCTCTTTTATACCAAACAACCCAATAGTTTCTAGATATCTAAGGAAGTGTTACAATTTTTTTTCATAAAAAATAAAATACTGAGTAGGGGAAGTCAATGCTCTCTAAAATTAAAAAGTATTCCAGATTGAAATTACACCATATGCTGGATGGGGTAATAATCCCATATCTTTATTTTATTATTTTATTTTTAACAAACATATCTTATATCCTTTTGCAAAATGAAACTTTTCCCTATTTCTTTTGAGAAGCTTGGATTCTTGACTCCGAAGTCCCAAATAAATAAAAACTTCTGCACGAAGAAAGAACTTCTATTGTTGGATATTCATCTTGGCAAATGCAATTTTATTATTTTATTTTTATTAATTATTAAAATTACTTAAACACCCCTCAACTTAAGATAGATTTTATTTAGTACCTCTCGAGTTTAAAAAGTTTTGAAAGAATTGCTAAAATTAGCTAAATGATTCAATATGATCCCAGATCTCATTGAGCATCCAACACATCTTAAGAATTTTGTCCTTACCAGAATGGCTTATTTATCAAAAAAAAAAAAAAAAAAAGGAAAAAACCTCTCTTCCCTTCTCAAGCCCTTTCACTCCCACCATCTCCTCTTATTTCAACATCGTCGCCCCATCCTACTTTCCTTCTAACTTAGTCTTCACCCATTCTCATCATCTTCTCCTCTTCCTCTCTAAACCCCGTTTCCATCCACATTCTTCCGTTCCGTAACCTAGTCTCGAGCCCCACCCACTCCCATGCCCCCCTCCTCTTCCAGCGCTTCCTCTTCTTTTAACGCCTCCTCCTCATCATCTCTAAAGCCTTGCTGTTGTCCTCATCCCTTCTCTCTATCTAACCTAGTCCTAAGCCTCACCTAATCCCACCACCTTCTTCTCTCTAAATCTCCTCGTCCTCCTCACCATCCCTTCTCATCCCTCTTTCCATCTACTCATAAGGATATTTCAATCCTAGCTAAAAATCTCACATGATGGAATCTTATGAACCCAGATAAATAAAGATGGATGATAGTATCATATTGAATCACTGAACTGACTTGAAAAATTATTTTAAAATTTTTTAATCTTGAGGGGTATTAAGTAAAACTGACTTTAAATTGAGAGAGTATCTAAATAATTTGTTGTTAATTTTTAATTTCAATATTGATAGTTTTCTTTTCCACTCCCCACACATCTTTTTCTCCTTTCCTTTTTACCTACAGTCTTCCCATCTTGCATGATTTCATGTGAGATGAAATTCTGTAGGAGATTTACCTAACCAAATTTATCTGTCAAATGTATGAATTAGAAGGGCATTAGTTTTGTTTTCAATTCATTTTAATTGTTTTTGAGGGGGAGGGGGGTTAATCCAAGTGGTCCATGCCCCTCGTTTCTTCAATGGACTTGAGAAGTTTTTTTTTGCATGGCACAAGGCACGCAATGTGCAGAGTTATGGAGCTTTCTCAGACGGGCTTTGCGTCCTATTAATGAACAAGTTTATGAAAAATGGTGGGCCTTTGCCCCAAAGCTTAGTTACCCATTTACTAAATCAAAGGATTATCTAATTTTAGTTAAATGAGACAAATATAGGCAACGCTAGCCAATTGATTCAAGGAGGTCATCTGAAGCAACGGTGATCAAATTTGTTGCCTTCATAATTATGATCACTATTCACTAATTGTATTTTCCCCTAAAAAGCATTTGTTAAGAGTGGAATCTAAGAAACTTCTAGTTAGCTTTGATCTTTGAATCTTCTGCAAGGACCTATATAGGCATATATTTAATCTTATATAAGATATACACTGAGTAGATCTTTGGTACCTATACAGGACCAAAAAATCTAAAAAATACTTTTTGGCCAGTTTTTTTTGAGTAAGAACATAATTAACTCATGGCTCACGTGGATAATGGAAGGCTGCAGCAAGAGCCAATTTAGGTTGACTATATATTGCGCTTGGTATTTGTTATTGAATTTGCAGTAGTTTTGATTGGATTTGAATAGATTTGGACCGTTAGCTTGATGATGATAGCATGACTTAAATAGTGGAAGTATATAAGAACCCGTGCATGCATGTGTTTATTTTCACATCGGCTATGTATTGAATAGATGTTGAGTGCTTATACATGTAAGGATCCGTGCGGGCATGTGTTTAGTCCCATAATGGTTATACGCTAGGTAGATCTTGAGTACTTATATAGAATTAATGAACTCAAATATCTTTGCCAGCTTTTTTGGGTAAGGTCTTAGGTTGTGACAAATAGTATCAGAGCAGATCTGATCTATAGCTCATATGTACTAATAGATACTGCAGCACGTGCTCATTAAGGTTAACTATGAGCCGATTCGTGGTGCTTGTGATTAGATTTGAATAGATTTAGACCCTTAGCTTGAGGAGAACATCGATGCTTAAATGAGGGAAGTGTGTGAAGATCCGTGCGGGCGTGTGTTTAGTCCTACATTGGTTATTTGCTTAATAGATCCTGGGTAATTATACACGATCAATGAACCAAAATAATATCTTTCTGTTAATTTTTTTGGGTGAGGTCTTGAGTTATGACAATAGATGATCAAGAATTCAAAAAATATTTTTTGGTTAACTTTTTTGAATGAAGTCCTGATTTGTTACATCTCATCGTGTACCTAATTTGAAGTAACAAGTTAGGCATCAAAAACAAGCCAGAGATTAGTGTAATAGGTGGTTTTCTCTTCCAATTTCTTAAAAACTTTTCATGTTTTTCCTTTAGGGGTTTTTCTCTTTCAATTTCTTAAAATCTTTCCATGCTTTCCCCTTGTTGCAGCACAACGTACTAATCAAAATGGCAAAAATTCCAAATGTATTTAGAATTGCGTTTTGATTTTTAACATATAGTGTATAATATAAATCATGACTCTATTTTCCTTTTTTTTCCTAAAAAAAAAAATCCTTAACCAAAAGTAGGCACCCAAATACATAAGCCCTAAATTTTCATTTTCCAAGTATCAATCATTGATAATGTCAAAATGCGACTGCCAGAGCCTTCTTGAAATTGGAACCACGTATAGGCCAACTTTTCCGGTAACGCTGAAAATGAAACTAGTTTCTGTATTTATTATAAGAAAACGATGCTGTGGGCTTCACTGCATATATGCAACCTCTTATCCGCTCTCTTGCTTCTGGAGTTAGATTTCATGCATCCAGCTTCGACCTTCATTCCTTTTATAGATAGAGAAGATAGAAAAGGTGCTTGTCTATCCTAGGAAAAAGTTCTATAGCACTCTACTACTAGATTGAACCAAATTTAGCTTGATAGGGAATCAAGGCATGCCTGTCACATCACAAAATTTCTTAAACAGATTACATATGTAATAATTTGAAAATTTTAAGCATCGTGATGAAGTCTAAAACAAAACCTCTAATTCAACCCCATTTATAGGAAAAATTCTCCAATAAAAAAAATGCCTACAAATTAACAAGAAATATACTCCATTTGATAAAATTTTATGCATTTTTTTCTTTGTTTATGAGGAATAGTACCAGATCCTTATGTACGTGTAGTCATAGATGAATAGTGCCCCAACATAATGTGCATCACACCAACATTAAATAAGTGGTCAGTCCTATTTGAACTGAATGCAGTGTTCATATTAATTTGGTTTAATTGAAAAGAAAGTTTGGAGCAGCTCATACTGCATGTAGATCAAGCACTGTTTTTTTAATATAATTGGGAGCTATGATTTCCGAGGTTATACATCAACTTAGAGCTTGTTTGAAAAATTTAGTTGGAGCGGGCTGAATTTTTTTATAGAAATCAGACATATTAGCCCGCCTTACTTATTTTTTTCTAAAATCTATCTATGAGCCTTATGGGCCTTTCGGATTACATAATAATAATAATAATAAATTTTACAAAGATTTTTTTTTTCCTTCCATAAAATTTAGGTTGGAGAAGAATTGAGTTGATATAATTTTATTTAAATAGATTATGTAATTTATGATCTCATGGAAATTTTAGTTCGATTCTACTGTATTTTCCAAACGGGAAGTAACTTGTTACGGTAAAAGGATGATGTGAACCGAATAATCTTTCACGGTTTCATCATGGCTATTGGAGTCCTTTTCGGTCGTCGTTTGTGCACGGCCTCTCTTTTTTTTTTTTTTTTTTCCGCTAAAGAAAAGGGGTAGGGGGGAGGAAGGGACAAGCCCACCCCCGCGTAGCAGTCCCCACTGGGCCCCCGCCCCGCCAGGAGAATGTTCGATGCGGGCAGAAATGGCCGTGTGTTGGGCACCCCGACCGGTTTTACTCATACCCTCCCCACCCGTGGGCCCGGCTCAGCTACTCCTCTGAGCTCTGGCTCGAGTCCCACGTGTGAGTACGTCACACCCGGCACCACCCCGGCTACTAGCGGTTCAAGAGCGGTCCTACACCACAAGTCCAAGCAGTGGCCAAAGTAGTGAGCTCCGGTCCACAATTTAATCGTCGCCGCAGCGATTCGAACTTGGGACCTTGTGGTTAGAATTGCTGCCCAGTACCACTAGGCTACCACGGCCTCTTCGGCCCTTGCGAAAGCCGCTACGAAATCGAGTAGTTGCTTCCTTTCGGCCCCAGACCGAAAGGTAACAAGCTGACGTGGACGACTGGAGCTCAAATAGTCATGCACGTAGGGCCACGTGTAACTCCTCTGGGATCGGAGCATCGGCTGTGTTGCCTGGTATATACGCACACTGAAATCTACGTTCCATATGCTTGTAAGGAAGACAGTGTGTGGATCCCACGTCGTTTTTGGTGACGTGGCCGAAAAGAGTGGCCTTGTGTTGGATTTTTGGTCAACGGGGACTTGGGTCGGATACTCGTCCGACACTTCCCCCATGTGAGTCTGCCACGTGGCGAAGGCTGGGGGGAATATACAAACGGCACGCGAGGTATAATTCCATCGGGCAGGAATATTCGAAGGAGAACAAGTCTCGAGGCAAATGAATAACTCTCGCTAGTTAATAGTTTACCCAGAAGTCCTCCTTTAATAACATTGATGCCATTCTTCAATTATGATCATAAAATTGGAACCGAGTAAGCAATAGTATTGGCTGGTACGTCAAAGATGGATAAGATTTGATATGGTTAAATGTCAAAATAGCTTGAGCTAGGGCTAACATAGAACTTTCAAAGCTCGAAAAAATCAAAAAATAGATTAGTGGTACAAAATAATTCTTAAGATAAATTTTATTAAGAGAACCTTACGGCCTCAAATAAATTTAAGTAGGTATATTACTTTCAGCTTATTATTAAAATAGTTTGTAATATATGTTAATAAAACCTAGCACAAAAAGAGTCGGACTCCTTTCTAAGTTCAATCTCAAGTACCAACCGTGCTTAAAGTTTAAGCTCAAATTTTTCAAGAAGGTTCTAACAAATTTTCAACACAAATTCTTATAACATATTTTTTAGATAGAAAAAGTAAATATTATAGGTCTAAGTTACATTCAATTTGAGATGATAATATAATTAGTTAGGAAATATTATTTGATGTTTATGAGTTCAAAGAAGATACGAATCTAGACAAAAGAAAAAAAATTAAAAGTACTTGATATAGTTATCAAATAGTGAAGATATAATACACTTCAAAATAGGATCCCGTGTGAACTATAGAACAAAAAAGGTTGAACGTTTCCTTTTGACCATAACATTGCTTCCATAGGTGGCAACCATTTAAGTCCTTATGCTTTGACTCAAGCAACCACATTATTTCTTGCCACTCTAAAATACACATATCCTCCATCATAAATATCTTAATTTTACCATCTTATCCACCATCCATTTCCTCCTAGTCACAATCACATCCACCCATGTAATTATAACTGCACCAGCCAAGCCAGGCTGCAGGCATGGCAATACTGTAATTACGTTTAGATTGAAGGTCCAAAGAAAAGAAGGGCATTCATGGAATTCCACCCGTGGAACTGCCGCGGCTCAACGTGCGACCACAACAAGATCCATACCATGTCCAACTCTCAATCTCTCTGCTTCAGAATTTTCGGAAACTCTGCAACTGGGAAAATAAAGGCAAAGGGAGAGACAGAAGGGTCTGAAATCCAGCAATCTCCTCCTATCAGGTTCTGACATGTGTACTTGCATTTAGTGCACCTATTTATTTATTTATTTGTTTGTTTTTTTGCCTTCTTTCTTCTTTGCTTCTGCCTTCGTCTCCCCTCCCTGCACTCAACTCATGTTCGGTTATATTGTCTACGATAATTTTAAGGCTGGTTTTATGGGTCCTTCTTAAATGCTTTGATGGAGACAATTGGGAAGCCGACGTAAGATTTTATTAATTCATCTGTTTTGAATTGTTGGGAGCTATATCCATTGGATTCCGGTTTTAGGTGAAAGGTTTTATTGTGAATTCCTTCTTGAAGCCATTTCAGTAGAATGGTTTATTTACTTGTGATCAGAAATTGTTAGTAGAGCTTCCTTTGGTATTCGTTGTTACAGGTTTGATGAATCTATTGCTTCAGAAATTGTTAGTAGAGCTTCCTTTCGTATTCGTTGTTACAGGTTTGATGAATCCATTGCTTCCCTCTTTGTGTTTGGTATTATGGTACTTGAACCAAAAGAAACAATTTTAGTTGATATTTTACGAAAAGTCTATCAGAATGGTAGCTTTTTCTGTAGATTGAGCATTAATACTGCATACAAATATCAGATTTTTTCCTCCTTTCTTTTGGTCTTTTAGTATTGCTATATTCATTGCTGATGAAGGTGGGTCTTTTCTTTTGAAAAATCAAAAATTCTTTGGCTTTCATTCTGTCTTAGACATCGATCTAGGAGGTTAGAAACCTCAATGGAAGAAATTGTTCATCATCGATAAATTCATTATTTTGTTTTCACCATTTGTGACATGAGTCAAGTTCTGAATCTATCAAAAGTAATCAAATTGATGGATGCTGTTATTTTTTGAAGAATGAAGTGATATGCAGCTTGAGATACAGCACTTCAGAGAAAAATGAAAAAAAGGAACCAGTTGCGTTAGTTCACTTTAGTTCAATGCCATGAACTTTTTGAAGTTAGACAAATTTGGGATTGCTTGCTGCTTGCTAGTTAATGAGTGCTTCAATTTTTGATACAACTAGTGCTTCAATTGATTGGCACTTGTAAACAGGGAATGGGAAAATGGAATTTAAATAGATCTTGTAGATTAGGTTTAGTTCATTTTTGCATGTTTTGGAACTACACTGATGTAAAATATTCAGCAGCTAGAGATAAGTTAGAGTTGATATACATCATTGGGTGTCTGTATACATTGCTATATAACTTAATATGATTATTAAGTGGAGGCAACTTCTGCTAGTTCCTACTTGGATGTGTTCAACTTATTCTGCACATTTTGCATTTGAGCTGCTCTATTGGGTCATATCCTTTTCATAAGAGAAGATTTTATCATCCATCTAATTCAGGGGTTCAAGACTGAGACATTCTGTTGTGATGTGATTGAAATTTTGACATTTTTATATCACATTCCATTTGAATGCATATTTGACAATGTTTAGAACCTGTAAAATTGATTAGCCTATTCTTTTAATCTTTTTGTAGAATACTTTTCTAATGGCGACCGTGTGTGAGTCTAATTAGCTATGACAGCAGGAATTACAAGTCTTTGAAACAGAGTCATGCGAAACTTGTTAGCGCATTGAATTTATTGACTTCACTTTCTGATTTCTGTTTCATTTTGTCGCTCCCAGATGACAGACCTCTTTGTGTAGCAGAGTGTTTAGTCTTCCCTTCTTCTCAAAGTACAAGACATCTCCGTCATCTTTTGGAGTTAAAAGTTTGAGCAGATTACTCATGGCTCCGCTAAGTGAAGTACAAAGCAGCAAACCTCTAGGTCTCTGCTTCGTAGAGTATACGAGGAACACTCGCCTAAACATCAGAACATACCAGACTGTCGTGTTGATCTTAACATTTTTTGCTTATGCTAGTTATCATGCTACTAGAAAAACCACAAGCATTGTTAAAAGTGTGCTTGATCCCAAAACATCGCAATTGGGCTTCTCTCCATGGCCGAGGCCTTTTTTACTGAGAGCACTCGAGGATGAGCAAAGGCATTCAGGTCTTGAGAGTGGTTGGGCACCATTTGATGGTAAAGATGGCACTGCCATGCTTGGAGTGATTGATGTGGCTTTTCTCTCAGTGTACGCCTTTGGCATGTATTTTGCCGGGCATCTGGGTGACCGTTTCGATCTAAGAATCCTTCTGACAGTGGGAATGTTGGGGACAGGTGTATTTACTTCCCTCTTTGGTGCTGGTTACTGGCTAAATATTCACAGTTTTTACTATTACTTGGTGATTCAGATGGTGGCTGGCATGTTTCAGTCAACAGGCTGGCCATCGGTCGTGGCAGTCGTCGGAAATTGGTTTGGGAAGAGGAAAAGGGGGCTGATTATGGGGATTTGGAATGCGCACACTTCGGTTGGGAATATATCTGGCTCACTGATTGCATCTGTTTTGCTGAAGTATGGGTGGGGCTGGTCCTTTGCTGTTCCTGGTCTTCTTATTGGCGTTGTTGGGTTGATAGTGTTTTTGTTCTTGCCAGTTAGTCCAGAAGCTCTGGGGATTGACAAAGATGATGATCTGCTAAAGTCTCATGAGCAGAGTGATTCTAGAGAGCCTCTACTGGGGGAAGAAACAGTGGTCAGAGAAAAGGCTGTGGGATTCTTCGAGGCGTGGAGAATCCCCGGTGTCGCACCATTTGCTCTCTGTCTTTTCTTCTCCAAATTGGTGGCCTATACCTTCCTCTACTGGTTGCCTTTCTACATCAGCGACACAGGTAAATTTTGTTGTCAAGTATTAAAAGCTTATCACTTTGATAAACTGCAAAAATGGCCATTAAATTAATGTTATGGTACGTGTGAATGTGTTGTCTTTGTTAATGTTACGGTATGTGTGAATGCGTTGTCTTTGTTCTCTTTCAGATAATTATAACCTTCTCCCTAGGAATTTGTTGAGACAGCATTATATTCAACATCTAGAAGAAGTCAAGAATTTAAAAGAACTTTGATTATAAACATTTAGAGAGCTACCATTAAGTAAGTGACATTAGTGCTTAACACATGAAAGACAACTTGACGAAAACCTCCTTAAGATAACCAGTTGATTGTGGCACCATTCTCCCTCTTGTTATCACTATTTTTCTGTAGGTCTTCAAAATCTGTTCCAAGAACTCCCTCTCAAAGAAAAAGAGTTTTGCTGTCTCTCACTCTCTTCCTGATTTTTATTTTCCTTCTGTCTCATTTTGTCACCCTTTTACTCTTCTTCCATGCGAAAGGGCACACATAAGGGATGCAAGAGAGGAGACTTACATGTCTTCTAACTACTTCATATAAGAATCAAGAGAATCCTGGTAAGCCATCATTTCCTTTTATTGCTCTCATGCAAGGATTTTTCTACTTGGATTTTCTTTCTAGTCCATTATGATGGACAAAAGAACAGCAATATATATTACTTTGGCCTATGTTTGGTTTGGTAGCTCTCTCTCTCTTTTCCACAACACTCACCCTTTAGGACCACAAGAAACATTTTTTCCCATTGATGCTCTCTAAACAAACCCTTAATCTTCTTGTTTTCATGCCCAAACTGTCAATCAGAACCCCCTGGTTTGCTCCCAAGGACATATTTGGCCTTTGGTGTTGCATTAGAGCCCATTATTTTCCATGTGGACTACCTTCATCTTCCATCTTGTCTTTTGTGCTTCCCCATGGCTTCTTAGAAGAAGGTCAAACCTCCCACCCCTTGCAATGATTGTGAAATAATAACTATTCTTTCACCATGAAATTTACTAGTGTCCTGTGTTTTTTTTTGCTTTCCCTTTTCTATTAAGATCTCTCTGTCTTCGTCAACACATTGGATGAATTAACTAATTGCCATATGCTTGCAATACTTTGAATTGAACATGCTGACTGAACTAGGGATATGCTTCTCTTCTTGGACTGTCTTTGCAATTGCTGACCTTTTTCCACGCAACATTGTTGCTAAATATTGTCAAACCCAAATCTCACTGCCTTTGCTGTCTAATTTGACTTATGCTTTTATACTTACTGTAAAGAGTTTTGTCCAAAAGGGTCCAACATAATAAGAATGCAACTAAAAGTGAAAACAATTCTCGAAAAACTAGATTTTTACTATGTTTTACCACACCCAGATTGTGCTCACTATTTGCAGATGTTGTGAGTTCCATTATAAAGAGTATGAAACTCCTTATTGTAAGGAAAAATTTACTCTTTTCTTTGTGGAGATCCCAAGGAGTTACCATTTCTTCTTCACTAGCACAAGTATCCAACAGCTGGTGTAGGAGAATGCCCATAGATGTCTCAAATAAAACTGAGAAGGAGAATCCATGAAAGAGTATCTTCTGACTGACAAAACTTGTGGAAAGAGTTTTTAACAAACTTATGGCACAACCATCACTTTCTGTTTTGCAATTTCTTCTCTTTCCTTCTTATAACTATTTCTTCTTGTGCTTTTTCCCCTCAAACCAGGGAAGATCCTCCTTTTTATTCTCCTTCCTCCATCATCCTTCACCCCGCTCCCCAATCTACTTTTCCTTTCACTCTCTCTTGCTGCTAAAAGACTTGTACTAGGAGATACACCAAGAGAGATGACAAAAAATTCTATTGCAAGTATAGAAACTAAATGATTCCTTAGAATTTTCTTTTCTTCTGTCATCAAGCCCTATCTGAACTCCTTTTCATTATTAAATAAAGGGCATAGAAAAGACCTTGTCTTGTATTTTTTTTAGGCCTCCTCCAAGATCTCTCTGTTATCTTCACTCCTAAACAGACCATAGTCGACTTTTTTACTCATTAATCCAATCCAAAAGAACTTATAATTTTCAATTCTGAATGTTCTGCTGGAGTTCATAGCTTCTGCTTATACCACACCAATTTTCTTTTTTTATGGTGATCATGCATAAACAAAAGTTTTTCCTTGAATAAGATTTTTTTTTTTTTTTGGCATCATGAGAAGCCATTTCCACATAAAGCTTGTTTTAGATTTCATCCAATACGTCATCCTATTGTCGTCACTACAAAAATTTGATTTTTTGCAATAGCTTGCTGGTTTCCTATGATCCCTCTTAAAATCCTCTTCTGTCAGACTTCGCATTAAATAATAGAATTCTAGATGTTGAAATTGTATTCTTGTAAACAGAGATGAGAAAAGCTTAAGGTTTGTTAATTTTCTACTATTGTCTTCAATATTTTTAATTAACAGTATTGGTGAAATTTCTCATGCGAGCAGACATACTGAGGATTACTCTAACTGCTGTAAAGTGATCTTTACCTTTGAGCTTCACCTTGAGCTGATATGTTCTTATTTTAGCTGTCATCGCCAATAGTAACATTTGATGTCAAATATTCTAAATTTAGCCTTCAACATATTTCATACTGTCAATGAATGGCAAAACTTGCAATCCAAAAGTTAAGGCAGCTACAACCCATCTTCAGGCTTTAATTCCAAGTTGCTAAAATATTCTACTACAGCATAATTCCCTCTTACAATTGAAAGGAATTCTCCTTCTGCATTCTTCACCATCTTTTTCAAGTCCCAAGAGATATAACCTGAGAGAACACCTAAAAGGTGCCCCCAAAGGGATCTTTGGCTGTGTTAATATCCATCCAGGGATTTATTGCATAATAGCATCTAAGAGACAGAACTGATGAATTTCCTCTTGAGAGACTTTAAGAAACATTGAGATTTTTCTCATCATTACTTGTAGTTGTTATGCATGATATACATTATTCACCCTTCCCCATCAGCTTAAGCTTTTAGTGTCTATTGTTTGGTTAGCATGATATTAGAGCTTGGGTTTGCTGGAGGGTCACAAGTTCAAATCAAGGCCACAAGTATGACAGATGGGATAGCTAGCTTGTGATGAGCCTTTGAACAGAGGTTGAGCTGGCTTGAAAGATGATCAATTCAAGCTTGAGCCTGGCCTAGCTTGTTTGAGTTCCAGCTCATTTACACCCTTAATTGCAGCAGATGGAAAAGAGGATTTTAAACCTATCTATAAAAATTTGTCATCACTCACCCACCAATGAGTCAGACTCATTTCTTTTCCCTTGCAAATGACAGAGTAATGTCATTATTAACCAATCTCATCATTGAAATGCATAATTTTTACTCAATTTACTTCCACTTTGACATGACATGTGACATGGTGCTGAAATGCACGTCTGCGGTAGTTAATATTAGATAAACCATATAAGTTGTTTGGCCATTTTCAACAAGGTTCCCTTCATATGTCATGCCAGATCTATGCTCTCTGAGTCTAGCTACTCTTATATGGTTTGCCTTTATAGTAACAAATGCACTAAAAGGTGTTTAATTCCAATGTCTAATATTTGCTGACGCTGAAGTATCTACAGTATTTCTAGTTCATGGATGCATCTTGTAGCAGATGGTTGTTGCTTTGCTATCTTCTGTTTAGTAGAATAAAACTTCATGCATTTGAAAAGGCCATCCAACCTGCAGTCAAAGATGCTCAAGATCAGTATTTATTGGTGCTACATATGAGGCGGCTTTAATCCACTTTCTGGCACTCTGTTGCTTCCTCTTTAGCTTAGTTATCAGTAAAACTTGCATTTTAATACCATGGTACCTTCTCCAACCTGCAGCTATAGATGGAAAATATTTATCCGACACAACAGCTGGAACTCTATCGACACTTTTTGATGTTGGAGGCGTGGTTGGCGGTATCCTTGCTGGCCACATTTCTGATCGCCTTGATGCCCGTGCAATCACGGCTGCAAGCTTCATGTACTCTGCAATACCTGCCCTCTTATTCTACCGCATATATGGGAGTGTTTCGCTCTTTTGGAACATCACTCTCATGTTCATCTCTGGTATGTTTGTGAACGGTCCTTACGCTCTAATAACAACAGCAGTTTCAGCAGATCTTGGCACGCACAGCTCTCTGAATGGGAATTCTCGGGCATTGGCAACTGTGACAGCTATCATCGATGGCACAGGGTCTGTAGGAGCAGCGATCGGGCCGCTGCTCACGGGGTACATCTCAGCCAAGAGCTGGAATGGGGTGTTCACAATGCTGGTGATGGCAGCACTTGTTGCTGGGCTCCTCTTGACCAGACTTGTGGTGGCCGAGGTGGCTGCCAAGATAAGGGCGGCCGCAAGGTCACAGGCAGCAAGTAATGTCTTGCATTCCTCAAGTGTGGGATTGGAAGTATGATCAATGATGCATCATAATGTGGAGATTGGAACTGTTGCAATGGAAGCAGCATACTTCTCAGCTTATTTTCTGAATTGTGAACTATCTGTTGTATGGTGTACTGTGCTAAGAGTTGCAATGGCTTGAGAAGCTTCGGTCATTCAACAACATCTCTTGATTGCTTTGAGTGGAAATAAACTCCATCCATGTCTGGTGGTAACATCAGTTGGCTCTTTTCCAGGTTGCAGGAGGTACTTGGAGCTGGTGTATTCATCTTATGTCACCTATTCCTTGGGGAGGAAATGGGGAGGTCTCAAGCTTTTTATGTTTGCTAGGAAGGAAGCTGAGCTTCCAACATTGTTTGTATAGAGTGGAGTTGGAAAAAACACTATGATATTTGCCATTGGAGCTCCACTGAATCCATTCCAGTTTCCTGCCATTGTTAGGAAAGTCGAGGAATGGAGCTGGGGTTCCATTGTTGTGTATACTCTGTACGAGTGTTATAAACTTTATATGCTGTTTGGCTAGGAACAAGGGCAGACAACGCCCATTCTGGTGAACTACTGGCACCGTTTGTACATCATTGAAGGTTTACATGTTCATCCACAGCTTTTTATGATGAGAAGTTCGTCTCCATTCGTTGCTAGCACTGTCTTTTATGTGGGTTATGATGGTGTCTAACATGCATTATCGAACAACATATGTTTAAGAAACTTTGATTATAGAGTTTATGTTATGCTTGATTTACAAAAGTCGAAATGACCTAAATTAATATTAGATAGCTGCAGGGCAATTGGATGGTTCCTAGGAATCATGGCAAGTGCAATGAAAATAAATCTACCTATCATCTCTCTATCTATAAAGTAGTTTTGTTAGCAAATAGAGATCGATCAAAGTGGAAGGTGGTCCAGTGATGGAAGTCCTATAGAAAGCACTCTTTCATGTTCTAGTCAAAATTCAAAGTGGTGGAGTGATTGATCCAATATATTTGAAAATGCTGTTGTGTTATAGGTATAAACTGTTATTTGTTATCATTATATAGTTATTTGCATAAATGATAAATAAAAATTAAATATATCTTAGAAAAAGTTAATTAGTGGACCACCAGAATATTATAAAAGTCCATGACCAATGAGGTAGAAAAGTTTTGTAACTTTAATAATATTGTTATAACATGCTATTGATTACAGGGATATCAATTGGAATAGTTTATAAAGACACTGAACATTGTGTACTAGTGATCTAGGTTCAAAACTTACTCTCACCTGATTTGGGCTATCTTTCTCCGATCCTATCTCTCAGGTGGGAGAAAAAAAAAAACCTGCAATGACCCCCACTAATTTTATATAGTCACTTATGTTTTGACAAGTGTCCTGTAGCTTATGTGTGTATCTAATTTATGGGACAGCGAACTATTTGTCCCAGTTTGTCCCATGATAGGCTCTAACTTGTTCTGGCCAAGAACATCTCGATTTTGAGTATTTTTTAAAGCTCAACCTATAATCTAGATTGAACGTTCTAGGTTTGCAGAATGAACATTTCTTTTAAAGGAATGAACAGAGTTGGATTTGGCTCAATAAGAAACCTTGTTCAAAATCATTTCATGACGAACAAGTGAAGCTTGAACACATCCTACCAGTCCGACTAGAACTCGGTTACCCTATAGTGAAATTTGCCATCATCCAGGCCTGAAGCCTAACTATATTCATTTTTAGTCGGCCTATTTAAAATTTGTCATTTTCTATGCCAAAAACTTGTTGATCCATAGTCAATCTAGTACGGATGAGACTATATCTGGATGCACCATTTGAACTAGATCCTAATTCAAGATGGATTATTTGGAGTTAAAAATCATCAATGAACAACTGATAGGAGTTTGTGGGTGCTCCACGCTTTGAAGCAGCCTGGCGTTTGAACTTTGAATCCTGAAATATTGCTCCGGTGGTTTGCTGCAGGGTCTAGTGCATCAGGCATGAAACCTATGGGTGTGGTTCTGTGTCCATGCGTATGTGATTCATAAAGCATTTGCAAACATTGCTTATTAGTGTGGAATCCAGGTGGTGTTATACTTTAAAATTTATATACTATTTTCGCCACAAACCACTAATTTATAGTTAAAAGATTTTCTAGCATGTTGTAATTGATGCGACTCAGTTGTGAAGGTGGACACAAGTACAATAAGTTTTATTTGAGGGGATATAGAATTAAAGAACTTTGCAGCATTATCCCGTATCCATACTATCAAAATTTTGCAGCATTAAACTGTCAAAAAAGTTGTATTTTACACCACTTTTACATACATATATATACATATATAAGTATATATAGATACAAACTACATACATATATGTATATAAACAAATGATTCTAGAAACATGTATGATGGCTGATAAAGATTTTATTTGTATTCTTCTTTAGTTTTGTTCTTTTAAGGAAGAATTGGTAAAGATGGCAAGACAGGTACACATAATTTATTGAAACATTTCTGGAGTTAATTCGCTTAACCAATTTCATCAGTATATGAACGTTGGCACATTATTTTTATTTAGGACGTGAAAAAGTTGACCGTTGACAATTACTGGTAGAAATCTTTTTATCAGTTTTATAAGGCCTTCCAAGAACGTGCTGCTGCCCAAAAGTGACATAAATAGATTAACATAAATTGTCTGATAGCCATAGTAAAGATTTATTATGGTGAACAACTATAGTCCTCATAATATTTTTTCCCTTTATATATATATTTTTTTTATATGACGAACTATCTTCTCCTTTTGGATGGTTGAAATCACCACTGTTTTGGTTGACGGATGATACCCCGTTCTTGCATGATCTTTTATTTTTGTTGATTGACTCTGTTTTGCCTAGTAAGCATTAGGATTGCAAATAGGTCGGGTCGACCCGTGACCCGACTCGACTCGCATAAGATCCGATCCGACCCGAATTTTAAGACCCACAAGGCCGAATCGGGTTCTAAATTTGGACCCGTTCTATTTTTCAGATCGGATCTGATCCACCCAATTTGACCCGAATCCGAACCCGACCCATTTTTTTTTGAGTCAGTTTTTTACTATTATATAGTGAAACTTTGAATATAATAGATTCGAACCCGACCTGAATGACCTGTCGGGTTAAAATTTATAGGCATGGACCCGATCCGACTCGATTTTCAACCGGATCGAATTTGGGTCCAAAATTAGGACCCAAACAAAAAAACGGGTCAGATCGGGGTCACTCAGGACCCGACCCGATCCATTTACAGCCCTACTAGTGAGGATAAATCACTTACAAATATTGCTCCATGGCCTCGGTTCTTTTAGTCCCCTTCCTTGTACCTCTTTTCCATCCTCTTCTACACAGCCTCAGCCATGATAGAGAGGGAGGGATAGAAGTGGTGATGAGAACATTAGATAGGATCAATTTGTGCAAAATTTTCTACTCTTATGCAGGATATTAGCCTGGGCTTGATGGAGCATATCAATTTTTTGCTAATAGGCCAAAACCTGAAATGATATAAATTAGACCCGAATAAATCCCTCCCTCCCTCTGCCTCTTCTCTCTTCCACATCCTGATTAAGCATGTATTGCAGTAAGCTGGTAATTTCAGCAGATTATTGCAACGAGGGTTGTGACCTTGCCTTCTTCCATGAAGCCTCTTTCAACAATGAAATACTAATGTCTCATGCATGCACAACATAGACGTTTGCTTATAAAAATTTGAGAAAAAAATGAGCAGTAGATGACTTTCAAACAGAATAAAAAGCCCTATCATCGAATCTCACCATGAAGAGAGGAAAAACCCAGGGTGCGGAGTCTGCTATGCTCAGTCAAGTAACGAATTAAACAAAAAAATTTAAGAAAAAGCAAATTAGAAAAATCAGAAGCCCCATGTTACAGAAGTGCTTTGACATGACATCTGCTGGACACAGTAAATTCCTCACACTGTTCAACACTAAAGGACTCATCATCCTCCAATTTAATCTGTAAAAGTAATGAAAGTAAGAGACATAGCTCGTAACCAACACAAAGTGCTGAGGTTTTGCTTACTTTAGCCAAATCCCACTAAGATGATTCCCTGCAAATATATCAAGAAGTTTATTTGCTTTGATAGGTCCATAAATACAATTTTCTGCAATATTATCAGAAAACGAATAATAAGGCACCCGCAGCAAGCATCTAAATGCAAGCCCTAAGAAAAAGCATGAGACAAGCAGGATTACACATACTGCAATGCCAATTTCCACAGAAGATAGCATGGAATTGGACAAGTCAGTAACAACAGGACATCAATCATAACATACCTGGGTCAATTCAAATACTATCCATAGGCAGTGGTAATCATCAGAAAATGAAGTCACTGAGCTGGCCACTCTGATCTCTTTGCATATTGCTGCTGATAATAGATGCACTGCCTTCCACATCAGCACTGTAACAGTTCATCCGATGCCTGTATATGTTGGTCCCACTAACAGCTTAAATTTGCTCTTCAGCATTACAGTTTATTATATGTCAAGTATGCAATTTCATGAACATACCAAGTGAAATGGTCATCACAACAAATGGAGCCCCAGATGACAGAAAGTCCAGTCCCGTTCCTAAAGAGAGCAAACTGAAATGTTCAGGAGTGGACAAAAGGAAAGAAAAAAGGAGAAGAATTCAAGTGGATGCATATAGAACAGAAAACAAGTGTGAATTATTATGCCGTAGTTCATTTCAAGAAAACTCCACCGCCTTAATTTTCCCTATAGTTGCCTGCAACTGAGGAACTTCTCAAATGTTGATCATTCAAGAAATCCAAAGTAAATTTAATCAGGTTTCCAAAGGAAATCATGTTTTGTTGTTGATAAAATTCATTCTGAGTATGACTGCAAGATTCACGACTTACAGAAATGAACAAGAATGATGTTCTCTCACAAATAACAAAAAATGTCAGTAAGAAGCAAAGAAAATACCATGTGGCTGTATACATATTGTAGAACTTGTCAAAGGCCTTATCAAGGCAATAATGGCAAACAAGAAGATCCTTCAATTCCGTTACACTGCAAGGTGACTTGCAGCATTTTACCTGCACCAAGATGAATTGGTATTAATATGGGCATAATAGATGGCATCAGCAAAAAATATGTAAATCTTCTGAACAGGATTCCGCAATTTACATATTTATGTTAAGCTGTTAAGAATCTCTTTTTTTTTGAAAAAAGAAAAGAAGCAGAAGAGATTTCAAAAGGAAAACAAGTGCTTGAGAAATAGTTGAACGTTATTAGGAAGAATTAGACATTAGGAAGTGGGTGTGGATGAAAGATCCTGGAACTGGTGCAGCAGCCGAAGATTCTTGCTAGTAGGGATAGGACCACCAATTGCATACTAGGACTGGCTTGAGAAAAATCTTAAAATAATCACCATCCCAGGATGAAAAGGTTGAATCTAACTCAACCTGCACCTTCAGCCTTCACAATTTATAATTTCCACTTTAAGGCACCACAAGGTTCTATTAATGAATACGAGAAGTTGATGCCAATATTTCTGTGGAATAGAGAAAATAGTGAGACAGATTCATTGAAGCTGGCATGCTGGAACTCTTTTACGTAGGCTTAGGCTCTTTTGGCATCCAGGATGAAATATTTTTAGATTCTAGAGAACACTTCTTCTGCCCTGCAATCAGCGAGTCAAAGCCTCTGACAACTAGCAAGTGGTCAGCTTTTCCAGTTGCTGCATCCTTTTTTTATTTAAAAATGGGCGAAGGGGGGGTTTTATGGAGTCTGAAGCTCCTTAAGGTCCTGATATGTTATTATTTACAGCCTTGGAGAAAAGATGCCACAATTTAGTTCTGATGTATTACTGGGTAACTGTCATGTTACAATATATAGCATAAAGATATTCCTGTTCTTTGAAAGTACAATTCATCCTCTGGGATGCTCTTTCAATAATTAAATGGTTTTATGATGTTAAAAAGGAGCTAGAAGGTAATCAAACACATGGTTTGCCAGACTCTGCTTCCTGGATATGAGAATGAAGATCATTCCTTTTCTCTCCAGTGATTGGAGTAATCAGCAAGCTGATACAATAAGGTAGACTTTGCTGAGTGCTACCTAGAAACATATACAATACTTTATGTCTGGAATGCAAGACTTAAAGATGATTCTGAAGACGACGCAATTGCTATTATTTTTTTCCTTAACACTTCACCCGGCAACTTTTGTTGGAGGGGATTGTCAGGACCCTCGGAGAAGTCATTCCTGCAAATTATTAATTTCTTACGGGTCTAAATGTTTGGCTGAGACCTGCATTATACACATGTAGGTCTAGGCTAAGAAAGGAAGGGTTGGCTTTCTTATCTACTGTTGGCTCAACACCTCATTGCGCTGGTTATTACGCATTATATTCTTTTAGGCAATACAGGTTTTTGCAACTGAGCTACTGACTGTACCCCACTTATGGACGAAACCACATCCTACTTGAAATCTTCCCATGCATATCTTTTTTTTACAAAGGAGGACAAGAGAAAGAAGATAAAAAAAAAAGTTCTTTCGCTGAGCACAACAGAATGACGAGGAATTTGTTTCATTTCAAATACTTCTTATTGAAGAGAAGGAACGAGAAAAACCGAAATCTTCCTACTCGAACAATAAGTCCTTTTGTTTTCACCTTATGTAATCGGAATACATTAAAATTCTAAGCCACCCAATTAGTCATCAAAGAATAAAAGTAGCAAATGCATCTGCAACATGCTTACCAAGCGTTTAAGCTTATAAGAGTAAAACTTTTGATGAGAAGGGTGTGCACAAATATGTGCATTCAAGTGACCTGCACTGTGAAAACCATTCAAAGGAGGGGGTTAAAAGAAAGAAACAACTCATTGGCGTAGATAGCTAAGTAACACAAATTATCACAGGTTTAACAAAGGGTAACACTAACACTACGAAAAAATTGAGCACAAACCTGTGCATGTAAGTGTATATTACTTTGAATGGCAAATCAGTTCTTGACATTTTGCATAGGATGATACTCGTGTGTATTATTCTATATAGCATATAGTCAACAAGGATGGCTGGTCAACCATTTATGTTACCACCAGAACTATGAAACATTTCATACTATGCTACTTTTCCAAGGTAGTTGAGGGCAAAGATTTTTGGTGTGGAAGCCATTGGATGTCTTAATCTAACACGATATGCAAGTCATGGTAAGTTGCTCCCCACAAGCACTTCATGGCCAATCCTCCCTTTTCTTCCATCACCTCCTTGTCCCTTGTTGAACAAAGTTGCTACCCCTGTTCCCATAGTTCTGTGTCCTCACCTCATCAAAACTATCAGTTTTAGCCAAACAGGTCAAATGTTGGTTGACTCCGAATAAACTGGTAAACCAACCAAATTGCTCACTAGAAAGCTAGTTAAGAAAATCACTAATTCCTCCTTACACAAAGTCCATTATATATCATATAGATCTAGCTTATTGACTATTTACATCATTTTGTAAACTTTCTTGAGTTTTATTATCCACATAAAATGATGAAACACGTGTATCATCCAGTGCAGTCTCAAATATAGTATTTTGTTAACATCTTTTTGTGATCTCGCTGTCTTCCTTCAAAATTATATGATTGATCTGATCCTTGTTTGCAATTAACTAATTGATCTATATGTGCAGTTTCTTCTTCAACCATTGCAGCTAATTTATAGGTGTGTTAACATCTAGAAGGTTACATGATCCAGCAAGGCTGTGTTAACAGATATAAAAGCTCTAGCTTCTAACTTGTGGTAGATCATAATGTAAGAAACTGCAACAGGTGGCACACAAAGGAATAAAATATCTATCCAGTGCACATGTTTCAGATTTAAGTATCATCAGGTTTGCTTTGATCAAACCATGAACTAAGCTTAATTTTTTAACTAAAAAAAAAATCAACTTAGAGTCCTAGTTCATGGATTTAATTAAATTTAAAATCATCTTATCAACGGTGGAGAGAACCAAAACCACTGAAATATTTTCTAATATTGATACAGTGCTACCCCGGTTGTACTTGGCCAATTCAGGCTAACTGCAAAGTTTTACATGCCATTTCCAACTCCTTAACAACTTTGGTTCCTTTCTTATCCTTTTTCCCCTTGGGAGAAGATCAAATCTATCAATTAAGGAGCAAAACATTGCTTAAATCAATTTGATTCCCTCGACCCCTGGCATAAATTGGTGGAGTTTAAAGTAACTAAGAAACTAGACCTACTCATTCCTCAAAAAGGTGCGATAACAAAACCAATATCCAACACATAGATGAGCTCTTGCAAATTGAACTCAGCCAGATAAAAACCAAATTTTTCCATTGGCCAATAAAAGCTTTGCATCTCATAATACCTGACGCAACTTTTCAAAATAAACTTGATTAATTGCAATTAGAAGAACGGAAGATTATGCTGAGAATGAAAAGAAACAGCTCCAGAACTGCTACTCTCTTTAAGCCGTGAATAACATTAGAGGTACTAAATGTATAACCAATATACCATTTAAAGATTGGCTCACTATATTGAGAAAAACAAGTACATGTAAGTCCAAACAAAAGAGTTCAGGATAAGAACTTAACCTGTCGCAGAAGACCATGTTACAGTCAAGGCACAGTGCCAAACTTGATGAGCCATGACAAGTATTGCATGTCGCACTAGATGAGTTCTTTCCTATTTGCTGGCATCTGTAGAAAACAAGAGATATTAGATAGTAGAAATAAGATTACTACAGGAAAAACACTAGACCATATATCAAATAGAATTTAAGCCTTAACAAAGATAAACTTGTCAATCTACAGTTCAAGCTAAAGGGATAACATTTAAGGAGAAAATATTGCAGTTTACAAAAATAAAAGAAAAATGAAGGTGAAATAAAAATGGCCAAGGAGTATATTACAAAACAATGTTACCTATGGCCTGCGAAGATATACAAGACCAGACCAGCAGCTATAAACTACTTTGAACATGACAAAGACTGAAAGGGCGATGTAAAAATGTCCAAAGGACTCCATTATTTACGAGCAGTGAAAATAATCGACATTGAAAAGCATCTCACAGCACCATATGCTGGTCAAAAAGGTGATAAATCATGTTGCTGGTCATCTATGTGCACTATATGCTGGTCAAAATGGTTGTATATCATGTGAAATACTTGCATCAGTGCATATAAAAACCAATTCCATGGTATATTCCAAGAGACAGGTACTTATTATCCTCGTTACATGTACAGAATGATCCAACTGTATAAAGAATACAATTCATAGATTCATTACTTCAATAATTTCTTGGTTTTCAAATGTCAATCGTAAGGTACGCCGTCTTGGTACCGAGTCCCATACCAGTGCCACGCTGTCACTATATCGGTATGCCCAATATGGGTGCCGGTTCGGCATCCCGAGTGTCAGCATGCCCTCCTTGCCATGTACTGGTACCGAACCGGTATGGTACGGATAATACCCCGTACCGTCCAGTTTGGTACGGTATGGTGTATCTTGGTCAATTGAGTGGTCATTGTAACCATATAAATGATATAAGTTCACCACCATTACTAATTTATCTAATTTTCCTTAAAATATATGATGCTTATTATAAATTGATCAGATATTATGATGGCCTCGATCTTTTTCACGTTCCAAAAAAAATTAGGATTATTTCTTTCCAAAAAGAAACTCTACCACTTTCCTGTACAAAGTCATCCAAGTGCCCTTTCTGAAAATCTAATAAGGATTTTGATGGCCTCATCCTTTTTCTACCTTTAGAAGAAAAACCTAGATCACATTCTTCCTATAGAGAAACTTTGCAAAGTCACCAATATAAAATAGCCCCTGCTGGTTGCACTCTCCTAGTTTTGCTGATAATACAGAACACTAAATTGATCAAAATATAACTAAACTTAAATTTATGTTATTAGTCTCCATATTCTGGTTTTTCTTCCTTTTTTTGTGCCCTACAGATCAAGGTTTATTAATAACACTGACTGCAGCACGAAGCCTACCAAATACCAAATCCTGACCTTCCACCACCTCAAATTTGTCTCCATGCAACACATCAAGATTTTGATACACTCACTCCCCAATGCTATTCATTGATGATTTTCTCCCTCAACCTCAGCACTCACTTTCTACTTACATCTTGATTTCCTCCTTTCCATCATTACATAAGTGAAGTAAAACCTACTGCCACTTTAGCAACTCCTGCCTCATTATCTGAGGGTTCCCCCATCACTCTCCCTCCCATAGGAAAAGAAACTTTTACATCGCAATCTCTTGATACCTTTCAAAGCTTAGAAGCCAGATAAGCACTTTCAAACTAAATGAGTATCACCTTCCAGGCCAAAAAAAAAAAAAAAATTCCATCTAAAGCTAGGACTCATGCTGATTTGCCAAACCAATAAAATCTTAGTTTAAGATTATTTTTTCATATAATCTTGCAAAGCTGACATAGAGGATATAATATCTCACATAAATATTGGAGCAAACTATGAAGATTCATGAATGAGTACTTGAGATGTGTTTGCTTGCTTAATAGGCTTGGAACTACTGGTTACTAGTGAATGAATTTCAATGCAACTATAAATGTATTCACATTAAGAAGATTAGATCTATACAATTAATTAAAATAATATGTTGAGATTTTAAAATAAATAGTGGAACATATTCATGAAATGCATACTTGCAATAACAACATAAATTATAAAGAAAACACATAAATGTACAGAAGTATTCCTCCACAGCTAAATGACACAAGAAGTAAACCTTTTGTAGAGGACACGTAGGTCTTTAGGTATTGGGTTCAATCTGTAGTCTGACACAGGTACCTAAGAGAAACAAAAGTACTACCAAATATTATGTTTCGATATTAATTAATGACCATAATTGGTACAAACATTAAATGATAGTATTTAAATTTAAAGAAAGGAAAACCTGGCTGCACTGAGAAGAACCTATTTTCACCAAGCAATCCTCTGCTAGGTGGCCAGGCTTTTGACATCTCCAACTATAATAGAAAAATTTGCATGTTAAGCATCAACAAATGCTAATATGACTAACACAACAGACTTACAAGACACAAACTAGGAAAGATACAACAGAGAGAGAGAATTTAGGACAGGTCTCTTGGTGTTGGTGGCGCATACATCATTTACTTTCCCAATCCTAATAGAATCAAGTAACCATGGTCTTTCTCCCAAAAAGTATCCACTGTATTTTCCTATCCATGTTTGAATTTATGCAGGAAGTTGCAAAAACATATCATTTTTTCACAATCATATCAAAGTTTACAAAGATGAGTGTGATGCTTCTGCCATGTACAACACTTTTCAGTAATTGGATCAGCTTACAATATCTTTGTTGAGAAGAAGCAAATTTATTCTTCATGTTGTACGAAAAAAGGCACCCTTATAACCCTTCACAGAAAAAGAAACAGATAGTAGAAAAGCAGAAAAGAACAACAAAGAAAGAAAATGCAGTAAAATCATTAACCACTCATTCTCTAAAAGGTGAAGAAGATTGTTTAAACCCTGGCACCAAATTTCAAGTAAATCAAACTCAAATTCAGGGCAAAAGAGCTTAACAAATCATTTGACCAGACAGACTGAGATCCTTGAAAGATACATCAGCTTTGAACTCCCAACTAGTTTTAACCAGGTTTTCACTAGCTAAGTTGGTTGAATTATGCTTCATCATCAGTGTGCAGTGTTTAACTGATTGCAGAAAATATTGGCTCCATGCCTCTGCAGACATGCCAATAAGTGGCTGTTGAATTTAAGTGGACATTTTAGGGCATTGGCTAGTGAAATTTAATATGCAAATTATTCTGTCTCTGCCAAATTCTTCTCCTGATTGATTGTGACTGCAGCTTTTCATTTCTTACAGCTGATGTTTTTTTTACTCTCTATTTTATTATTCTTTGTATTCTTCATTGAAACACTTGATCATAAAGAAATTATATGCCAATGGCCACTTTACCTTTGGTTATTGGAAAAGATTTTGAGTTAACAAAATTGGCTTCTATTGCTTGTTAAGGTGTCAAAGCACCCTAAGATTGGGTATAACTCTTGAGGCATAACCAGCGGCGGAGCTATAATTCTGGTCCAGTGGGGCAAAACAAACAGTCTAAAGATCTAAAAAGTTTATCAAATATTAAAATTAGTAAAAAGGTAAAGAACTAGATTGGCCCTTACTGCATATGGACAATGAAAAGTTCTTATGAATTTGAACCTAATATATGCAGTTAGTACCTCTTCTTCTTCTTCTTCTAATCATCTCTACCACAAATATGAGGATATCTGTCCTCTCTTTGGAATGAATTCATGCCTTTTCTTAAATGAAAGGCCGAGGTCACTTTTAAAATGGTATATAAAGCATAAAAAAAAGCAATTTAAATTACAAAAGCCACATCATGTAGCAAAATTAATGGTCCATATGACCAGGTAACATATTGGGAATTTTAGAATTTGAGAGGTGCAAGGAGTCTGCCTCAAAAAAATCCATAAATAGAGGGCATGGCCACAAAAGCTTATGGGCTGTATATAGCTATGGACTTTCCAGTTTATGTTTAATATCATTGTCCATAGAAAAGACAGGTAATTGAATTGTAATTAGATTTTTGTGGATTTAAGTGGGATTTCTATGGGGAGAATGAGTGGTGAAAATCTTGGTTTCTTTGAAAACATTGGTTTCTTTTACAAAACCAGAAAAAATAAGAACCCAGATTCTCTATGAAAACTAGTGAAAAAATCCGAACGAGCTGCAACTTTTGCTCTTTTTTCCTGGGTATCATAAGGTCTTCAAGAGGGCAAGTCTCAATTTTCTTAACAGTATATCTATTGGGCAATTCCAGAATTTCAGCTTCCTGCCCCCCTCTTTCCTGGGGCTCCAGCAGTGGGCTCTTGCAAACATATTTCATCAAGGAGACAAGAAGCTAGACAACAATATGCATATATATTTGACCAATCAACGTACTTGTATCTTGCAAATGTAAACATACAGAGCATCAAATAAAACATTTATAGTGAATTGTACCATTTATATGTAGACAGACTGAATGTCTTTTTTGTCCACTCATGTGTGTCATAGCCCCAAGTGTCCTTCTCTAACTCAGGCATCTGTAACACATCTTCCGGTCCACTTTGCCAAGGCAATTCCTTGTGACTAAACGTTCTCTGTGGGAAAAGAGAAGAAAGATTCAAAGTTCCATGGCTAATTTTGAATTCAACTAATCTTGAAATAACCAAGGGCATGTAGGTATGAAAAACCTCAACCAGGGGAACATCTTTGAGTTTCAGTAGTTCAGTTTTGCAATCTATGCTGCAGATATCATCACCAGTCTGGATTGGAACAACATTTATCAACTAATCTGAATTTCTAGAATGACAAATAGCTTGACAGAAGGTAATCTTTGATGACTTCAAATTTCACCTTATCACATATATACTCTCCATAACGTCCACACAAGACACAGGCTGGCTCTCCGGGTAAAGGAAAGCGTTGTTCATGTCTCTCCTTAACTCGACTACTCTCTTCTGCATGAGCTGAAAAGAAGATTTCACTGAATCAGAATTCATGGCTGCTAAAAATCCAGAAATGCGAAAGAAACTGCGAAGATTTTTCCCTTCATGTTTCTTGTCGTAAAACCTAGAATCAAACAGAATATGTCAAAACTTTTAAATATGACTGAGATTGTTCAAGATCATTGAAAGGGACAAGAAGGAATATGGTTTCTCATAAACCATAAATCATCCCATCATTGTATAAGGGCACATTGTATCTATCAAAAAGTTTCTGATAAATCCAAAAGAGATGACAGGTTAACAACACTAGAACATACAGGTTTATTACCAACCACAACCTGTGAAGCAACAGAAAAGACATAGTGCGCCTTCTCACAGAATTGTAAATGATAATCAAAGTTGTAAGACATAAATTACACCCAGAAAAAGATAGCATACAGGATTTTAGATGCCTACTCATCAACTTCTGACTTAATTGATATGTGGTACTTATGGTTGCAAATGGATAAAGCATATTGCAATATATCTAGACGATGCTTCTGAAAAAAAAAACAGGTGAAATTTTAGTTTGAAACATTAAGTGTATTTGTAGAAACAGAAGTTTAGCAACAACAGTTAGTCACTGGCCATTATAGTACTGCAAGAAAATGCTATGGTAATGGAAAATATTGATTGACTAGAAAGAGATGGGACAAAAGCAGAAATACTGACTAATGCAAATCTCAACAGGAATAAAAGCAGATTGATTAATGCAAATCTCAACAGGGATATAAGCTAAATACACAGTTACAACCATCTCACAAACTACAATAACGTTTGCATGTCAAAAACCACTGTGCATATGATATATTTACATACTCATAGAAAACTGAGATAATTCACAAAAGAAACAGCACTGCAGTTGTATATATCACTTTGAAAATCATTTATAACTTTCCAAACTCAAGTGTATCATGCACTGAGAACTGACCCTGTGAGAAAGATAAACTAACCATACTGCAGCAGGGTTGATCCAGGAAGCAGGAATGTGTTTAACATGAGTAGGAGACGTAATTGAGATGTAATTGGAGGAAAAGTAAGTTTATGTAGTCAACAGTCCACTATGATGCAAGGAATAAAGGCAGAATCATAGCTTAGGAAGAAATTTAAGAAACAAATTTGACATCACAACACAGAGTGATTACTGCTTCAAGACAGTACATAATCGTTGATGGAACAAGAGCTGAAGAGAGAGAAATTTGGAACAAAAGTGGCATGACAGTGACTAGAAAGTTGGCTGACCGCAGGCAGACTTATACATATATGATGCATGTGAAATTTTTTTTTGAAAATCACAAATCACCCAGGAAGGCAGGCAGGCACAATCATGCACACACATACTCGTGAGTGCAAAACATATGATGTACGTAATAAAATTTGAAAATCACAAATCATGCAGTAGAGTGTAGAATAAGAGCAGCATTTTGGTAAGGCAATATTTAAAGAAACTACTTGAGAATTTTATTATTATAAAAAAAATTGTGATTATGGAGACTACACAAGAAAAAGAACATATGGCTTAAAGTCTACAATTAGAAGTTAATATGGCAGTAACTGCCTGTTTATGGGCTTAACCAATCATGTTTCTCCATGATTTCTTTGAGGAATATATTTGCAAAATTCACACATTTCTACTTTTAATAGTGTTTCAAGTCATAAAATTGATCATTGCATCTACTGCACTTTTTTTTGAAATAAAGTTTTTTTTATAAATTTTTGACAACATGGCACTAATCGGTTAAGTCATGTGGTTATTTGAACCATAGAAAAAGGATTTGAGACCTATTTTTTGCACAAACTGTCAGGATATCACATGCTTAAGTCACCAAACAACCTTGTCAAATCAAGGAAAGAAATCACATTAAATGGCGAAAATTATCCACCACTTGAAAATTTTTAAAAATGAATAAAAATGTGAAAACTAATAAAGTTAAGCTTGAGTAAGATGACATTTAGTGGATCAAAAAAACTCACCAGGAGTTGATGTATCCAGTTTTTCTTCACATTCTTCAGATGAAGTTCTTTCATCCCCTGAGGCCACAGAAGCTTCGTTTCAAAAATATAACAAAAACTAGGAAAAGAAGAATGGAACTTTTAAACACCATAAGCTACAATGACTTATCAGATTTATATTTTTTTTAATTTACCTACAGATATAATAAACCTTGCTAGTAAAAGAAAACAAAGGTTCCACAATGCAATATGTCATGGTTACACTAAAAATTTTCCAAATCATTGTCTACATATTGTTGCTGTTTTACTGGTTAAATATATGCATCATCATATTAATTGTAGAAATAAAGATGCATGAGTCTCTTATTGTAGTAGGTCATTCAGTTAATTCAGCACTTAGAAGACAAAATAGATCGAACAAGTTCTAATTCCAAAATGATTATATACACAATGAAAATTTATAACTCAATGTGCATATCTTCAAAATAATTAACCATTACCTGTCATAATGGGCTCACAATCCCTGCTGGAAGTCACCTGTCAAAAGATGTATGATGATACTATCAAATTGTGAAAGCCCAAGCATGGTTTGAAATAAACAATAATTTGATCAAAATTGCTTCTGGAAAATAAAAGTGAGAACAAAAACGCACCAATGAACTTGGAGATGTATCAAGGGAAAACCGAGAAGTTCCTATTTCTTTCCTGTAATTTAGCAAACCAAATAAAACAATAAAAGGAAACATCTGACAAACTTGAAAGACTACTGTCTATCACAAGGGCTGCTGAAAATACAGGTTCTGTAAGGGAACTATAAATTGTAAATGACGCTGAAGGTAAAACATGTCCCATGATCTAAGAAGCACCTATTGGTTTATGCATATATGAACTGTTGCATTAGACTGATCACAAGTTCTGAATTAAGAACAAAGCATTTGGATCCGATCCAGGGCTGTAAACAGGCTGGACCTATGCAAGATCCAGATGAAAACTAAATGAGATAATTGGTCAAAGACATATCATGCTACAGGCAACCCCTCCTGAAGCCTGCGCATTTTCGCTGATAGGGCATGTTTAATCGCTAGCCCTTCCCTAATACCATGCTTATTCACCAAATTATTAGCAATATCATGAATGCTCCTTGTCATGTTCATTATGCAAGTGAATTTTGCACTAAAAGATACTCCATTAGCATCATTGCCCACTTCCATCTTTAACAATCTGTCAATCTTCCTTTACTTACTCCTCGGTGACTTTACTAATGGTAACTGGCTGAGCATCTTGGATATATAGGAAAAGTTTCAGGGAAATAAAAATCAGCTCCCAATGTATGGAACATGAAACTATATATATAGGAAAAAAAAATCAACTTTTCGTCTGAGTCAATAATTTAGTTAAGATTCACATTTTCTTCCATCAATAACAATGGAGGGATACAATAGGTAGGCCCCGCAAAATAGGATTTTGGCGTGATGGCATACAACCAATTGAAAGCTGAACTAAAACCTAAGTGGGATTTCAAGTACTAACAGGGAAGAGACTGGACCGATGCATGAGGGCATGAATAGTTTCTAGTTCATCAAAAAATTGAATATTGGACACGATAAAAGAAGAAAGACATAAGGAGGATGTCTTTGCCTTATCTTCTCGATGTAGCCTTGATGGGAGAAACTCGTCTGGCTGTGCTCCTCGTCACTCGCCGCCTCCTGGTGCCGCTTTTCTTCGTGCTTCCGCTTCCGATGCTGAGAATGAGAGGGAGCATTCTTCTTGTTCTCCGCGTTCTCTTCTGGAGTTGGTTCGCCGCTGGTAGCGGTGGTGGATGGTGCGTTTCCGATCGCGGCGTTGTATGCTGGAAACGAATAGCAAATGAACTGAAAAATACCCGGGAGGAGAGAGAAAGAGAGAGGGACGATACCTCTGAGGTTTTGGAGGACGGAGGAGAGGCTCAAATCCTTGTTGTAGGCGAAGGAGGAGTTCTTGTAGAAGTTGGTTCGCGTGCTGCCCATCTCCAAGTCTCTACCTCTCTTTCCCCGATGCGATTCGATCCGAGAGAGAGACAAATAGAGACAGAGGAGCTCCTAGGGATGACGGAATGCCGACCCAGGAAAGCCTGGAGGAGTAAAGTTACCGAACCCTAGACCTCCACAGAATAAGAAAATATGACGAGGGGTTATTTGGAAGACAAACTTGGAAGTATATCGGCAGCAGATTCATATAAAGGTACTAATGGAACTATTACATGCAACACCCTAACATAATTTAATATCATTACGCAAGTTCTTCATCGGTTATACAGAATGGTTTCATTCGTAAGAAGCCTTTTATTGTGCTATTATGACAAAAATTATGTAAGTTGGAAGCCTTGCATTCTGAAATTCTTGCAGCAAGTTCTTTATATCCCATGGCTTTCGAGCCAATTTGATGCAGGTTTTCTTTTGGTTCTGAAAATGTTGTTGTTAGTGATCAAATCCTTTCAGGCCCAAAATTAGCTGCTCTTTTAGAGAATTTGCAGCTATCAACGGATCCTTGTATGTGCCAATTATTATCTTATGAAGTAACTCAACGCGTAGAACATTACAAATAACAGATAAAATGCGTACAGAACTCAGCAGAAATTAGTCTAAGGATATGGAGTTGAACAAAGCATTCAACAATCTCCTTAAACCACGGAATTACCCAAGAACTCAAAACAGGATTTCTAAGAGAGCACACTAGAGATATGGACAGCCGCTCCTATTCAGAGTCCTCGCTCTTCTTGGGCTTGCGGTACTTCTCCTCGTAGTATTTGGTCCTCTCCATGGCCATATTGGCGATCTTCCGGACGTTGGACACGTTGTAGTTCTGGGCAATATAGATCCCAAACGTGGTTCCTATAAAAAAGGAGAAGCATTTCCGGATCAAAGCCATTCCACCACCTCTTCTTCTACTCCTTTTCCTTGGTAGTTTTCTTCTTCTTCTACTTCCCTGATTGCAATCAAGTCCGAAACCCAGAGGAGTTTTATAGAGGGGATAGTAAATGGAGAGGAAGATGGCAAGAAAGGTGACGTTATTGAGCATAGTCTTCAACCTGGTCCCTCGACCAAGAAACTCCTCAACTTATTCCTCAAGTTTGTTGAGCTGACCTGGCTCGGACTATTTTAGCTTTTGGGAAGTGGACTACTTGGTTTTGGTGGAGAATAGCAAGCATCATGCGGGCACTAGCAATAACGATTTCTATGCCTCCTATTCAAACTTGAGATGAACGTTGATCAATATTGGCCATCCTGCTTGCAAAAATCAGGCACTTGTTACACTTGTATCTTAAGTCAGGCTAGGATGCTCTTAAAGAAAGAGTAATTCTGATGTGTTAGGTATGAAGCTAAAAAGAATTCTTTTTGCTAACAATGTACTAAGTATTGATGTTATTTGGATCTCTATTAATTATTTATTCATTGTGCAACAAGTTAAAAAATTATTACTCTCATTTATTTTATAAACTTTATATACTTTCTTCTTAGATTGAGCCCTATGTATATTGTTACAACTTGATCCTTTTAGCAACCAATGCACGGGTGAGAATGGAACGCTGGATAACTTCTCCTTCTCGAATCCCGTCACCGCGTCGGTTCTGATTCGATGCCGGCGGTCTAATTACCCCCCGCGAGCCACCGCATCCAAGCTCTCCCGCCTCGACCTCGACCTCGACCTCTGCCCTCTCCTCCCCCTCTCCCTCTCCATCCCCTCCGCCTCCGTTTCGTCCTCCGCCTCCCCCGCCGCCTTCGCTTCCGCTTCACCGCCGCCTTCGCTTCCGCTTCACCGCCGCCTTCGTCCCCTCCACCACCGCCGACGGCCCCGCCGACCACGAACTCCCCCTAAAAGTACCTCCTTTCTCCTTCTTCCCCTCCCTCTCCACCCAAAATCCGGATTTTGGTCTTGATACCGCAGGAGTTTCTCAGATTGATTGGGTTATAATGATATGGGATGTGCAGACGGCGGCGGTCATCGATCAGCAGCGGCAGAATCAGGGGAGCCGGCTGAGGAAGGGGGTCGTTTTTGGAGTCTATATCGGATTGGGCGCCGGAGGTGTGGTTGTGGCCCGGGGATGGGTGTTCACTGTGGTAGTGGCGGCCGCGGTGTTTGCTGCGGCCCGGGAGTACGTTGAGTTGGTCAGGAGTCGGGGTCCCCCAAAATGTGTCGAAGGTTTGCTCGGTTATCAATGCCCTCATGCCCATACTGACGCTGTAAGTTTCTTTTTTTCGATTTGCTCCCAAAAAAAAAGTTTGATATTTTCTGTGGTTGGTGTGAAGATTTTGTTTGCAAGCTGTGAGTTAGTTGTTGAGCTGTACTTAGAGGAATTTGAGTGCCTTTTGGTAAAGTAGATGAATTCATTTTACAGCTACGCTACCTGCTCTACAGCAAACAGAATATTCATATCCAAAGACCAAAAAAAGCCCCAAAATTTTTCATAAAATCCAAAAGAAAAGAAATATATTGAAATGCTTGGATGTCATTGAATGGGAAGACAAAATAAACTACAAAAACATGTAGGGATTTTGTCCAAAGAATGAAAATAAGTATATAACCTTCAATGTTTTAGAAGGTGGTTGTGGTATGCAGGCGGCACATATCCATTATGTGGGCTATCTGGCACAAATAGGTTTAGCATTTAAATATTTAAAAAATAGTAAAATATATCATATAATAATGATAATTGCAATATTTTTTTATAAATAATAACAATATTAATAACATGATATCAAGCAAATAGTGGTTACCACTTCATACTCAAGTTTTAGTAGCAACAGTTATAGCACAACTAACGTACCGTACATAGCCCACTTGCAACTCATATCAAACCCAATCACTAGCTTGAAGTTACTTTATTTGCATGAGCCTACCTAAGGACGGGCACATATGTGGTTGCAGAATGATAAGTAGACTACAATATTGTCACTTGATGCTAATCTTATTGTATATGTGTCTGCGAAATGCTTAGCAAACTGTCTCTTCGGCCTATATGTGGCCCAACGACACATAGTGGCTCTACTCAAAAAATGACACATAGTGGCTCTACTCGAGAAAACGACACATGGTGGCTGCATATAGGATATGAAGTGCAGTGAAGGGACTGCTTACTTATATGCAGGTGCGTATGCAACCTTATGCATCACATTTGAAAGCAATGATTACCTTTTCCATCTTCCTGTCCATTTTCATAATGCCAAAAATCCATAACACTTAAAGGAAAGAATTCCAGGTCAACTGGTCAGTCTTTTTGGAGCCATGATCACTTTTTAGTTGCATTAGAAGACACCTAACAAAAATTGCAAATCTCCTACTTTTAATATGATTCAATACTTGTGATCCCTTCATAGTATATATAATTTCTTATATTGTTTTCTTTTCTATATTTAACTTGTTTTCCCTTTTTTACTACCTTTTTTCCTCATATTTTCCAGTATAGACATTGATTTTCTAATTTTTGATTTTGCTCAAAAATCATTTGGAGCAAAACAAACAAAAAAAAAGGTCTATCTTAACATGGTCATTTATCTTAATATGGTCCAGGACATGTTAGGATTTCATAATTTTAAACAATGCAAATGAGAGTCACAAGTGCAAACCAACTCTAATAAGTTAGTCCATGCTAAATTTTAAGACAAAATTTTGGTTCAGGTCCACCACAATTTTGAAGGGGCATTTAGTAGCTTGTGCATTAGTTCATCTTGTTCATATTGCATGTGCTTGTGTGCCAATTTTGGATCTCAAATTTACAAGATAATATTGCAAACTGTCCTAGCTATTTGTAGACATTTGGTCACACGCCGCTTACTAATATAAGTCCAAAGAAGACTTTGGAAGGATCTTTAGCTGGTCTGTGGTTGTATAGTCATTTCCTTATTGCTATCAAAGATTTTATGCTGGCCTACATCCTTAATATGGTACCGTTGAAGAATCAATTTTATGTTTTTTTATTAGATATATTCCTTGGAGTATAATTTAGTTCTATTCTTTTAATTTTTATGCAATGATCTTTCTATATCCTGGAAAATACTGGTGATTCGGATTTGGCAGGTTGTATGATATCATATTCATATTTCAACTGATTTGCCATATAAATTTAAGATCACATTTTTTGCATCATTGTTGTCTACTTTACTTATACGTTCTTTTATTTTGTTATGTTATAGTTGGAATTTTGTATATGCCTATATATTATTTGTCAGCATCATTTGATTGTTCTATTGACTTGAGTGCTTCAGCTTTTGGAATTTTGAACTTCATGGGATCTGTTTGGAGGCCTTGTTTGGTCTATTATTATTAAATGTGATGCCGGTGTTAGAAATTCTGGATCACTCATCTAGACATGGCAAAAATTTTCCCTTGATATGCTTTGCATATGTACAGAACAATTTTATAACTGCAACAACTAAAGCACCTAGTATTACTATTGAGACATCAATTTGGAAATTCTCTTCAATAACCGGGCCATAGCCATGGTGTTGGGCAGAAAGCCAATGATTTCAATGAGGCCCTTTCCTTTAACCTGGACTGTCAGATTAATTACAGGTCATCCCCTGCCTTCGAATCCTTGGACGGATACCAGAGAAGTTAGTTGTTCGCCTATCGTTGGTCGACTTGAATGTTGTTCCCTCTAGTCCTAGAATCACTATCTCTTTAAACCTCTAATGAGAAAGTTGCAGGCGAAAGCGGGCCTTTCACCCATACGAATGAAAAATGAGTGAGCCTACTTATCCATTTCGAGAGAGTTGCTACCTATATGTTCGGATTCATTTACTATAAAAGTAGCATTATTGATGGCCATAATAACAAGCCCTAGCCATATGTAGATTTCTTTTCATCTTTGTGACTTCTGTTTGTTTAGATGTTCCTATTTGGATGAAATATATCTTTGAAGCTATTGATATTTTTGGTATGGTAATATAAACTATATAGAAAGCAATTTCAACAAAAAAAAATCAGAAAGAGAAATCATTATTGATGGAAAGTGTAACAATATTTTTGAAGCACCACATATTTTCACATACATTCATATCTGTGAGCACTCATGCGTGCAAGACACATTATCTTTAAGTTGATGAACATGTAATTGAGGATTATGCATGAATTTAATTTGCTTTATCAATTCTTGAATAGGTAAAGCATATATAGTGTACTATGATTAATAGTGGAGAGCCGTAGCTTCCGTTGATTCTTGAATAGGATATGATACATGTTTAGGTTTCTATCCTACAAGCTTTTTGGTATGACTTAAAATTGTGGATGTCTTTTTTCTTTTAAATTTGTAATTGTGAATGGCTCGAAAGCTTTCAAAGAATTACTGGTCATCAGGGATTACTTGTTAGTAGTCAGTGACAACAACGCATATCAAAGAGCTGTATGTTCTTCTCTCTATACTATCAAAGCAAGAGGATAGCGAAAAAGTTATCTAAAATTAAAAGAATTTAAAAGTTTGGGGTTTTAAAATTCTCAAATGGGAGGCTTCTTGATATAATGAACGCCGAAGATCTGCTGCTAATTCCCAAGGGAGGATGCAATGGCAATAAGGATCAGATACAGGGGCATTAAGATGGCTATTGGGACCAAACAAAGAACTCAGAAAGAGTGCATGCCATCAAGGTATTTTGGGACATCGACTAGCTGAGACGGCTCAATAGATGTCTAAGAGTTTTCCTTCGAACTCTGTCAAAATTACCCAACTTGAGTTATGACTACGAATGAGATTTTCTTTTTCTGTAAGGAAGAATAAAAAATGACTCAAATCATAGTTCCTGGATCCTTGGCTTGGAGCTTAGTCTCGATCTAGATCTTAGTACTCTGGGTGTTGTAATTTAGTAGCATACTTGTTCAGGCTTGACCCACTCACCACCCTCCTTCCCATGTCTCTGGGGTGACCAGCTCTTGTCACTATGGCTAGATCCTTCCAAGGCCCCAGGCTAAGGCGGCTAAGTTAAGTCCTCTTTCCGCCCTAGTCTTGCCACATCTGGTAGTGCTCTATCCGAGCCTTACAGATTTGCTGAGCCTGAATCTCATGCCCATTCACCTGGGTTCAGTCTCCCCCCTTCGTCGTAGTCCTACGGTCGTGGCATTGGGCAGAAAGCCAATGATTTCGACAAGGCCCTTTCTTTTAACCCGAACAACCAGATTAATTATAGGTCATCCCTTACCTCCAATAAAGAATTCCTTCCTATGCTATGAGGATGAACTGGATCTGTCATGGTCAATGCGAATGTCCTGCAACGTTCGATGAAGCTTTAAATAGAGCGCTCCGTCTGGAAGTAGAGGCGAAAGCTTGACTTTATTAGAAGGTCAAAAAAATATATATATTATGGATAGAATCTAGGAAGAATGGGAGTTAAAGCAGTAAATCTGGTCAATGGTATATATTTTGTGTTTTGTGAGTGAATCTCGTTCGATTGGCAATTTCTCAATTTTCATTTTTTTCGTCTCTTACCTCTTTCTGATCTACGACCACTCTTACTTGTTTTGCTAGCGTAGTAAATTGCTGTGATTAGCATTCCAAGTAGTAGGAATTCTAGCTTTCAATATCCCCATTTGTCCATCTCTTAGTTCTTCTACCTTTTTTTGGTCATCGGGAATCCCACTTTCTTAATCAATCTGTCGTAAGAGCTGCAACTGGTATGCTGCTCATAAAGATTGTATCATAAAGACTTTCACCGTACCTGGCATGGTATAATCTACTCATAAACACTTCTCATAGGCATAGATCTAACTTTAGCTTCTCTCCACCTTCTGAGTCATATAGGAAGATTTTTATTTCCACCTGTCTTATAACACATCTCTCCTTGCCACTCTATCGATAGCTATAGCTTATCCGTCCCATCCAAGGAATAGGGTGGCTTATTCAATCTCGCATTCTCTTCCCATGCCTTACCTGGTTCTAGCATCTCTCATCTCTATTGCTAAAGAGTATAACAAGGTGGACGGAGAGCCTGATTGCTCAAGTCAGTGTGGATGCAATATCCCATGGCTCCATTCCCCAATTGATTAACTGATTGCGCCATAAAGACTAGAGTGCTAGACTGATACAGGGAATGCTTACTCTGCTAGGCTGGATTCCTTGCTTGAATCTTCTTCCTTGCTTCATAGAGACTCTCCTATAGAAGATTGCTTGAAGAGGGCTCATTGCTACGGGAAAGAGGCCCATAAGATGAACTTATAATAGAAGAGCTACTACTACAAGAATGCTTCGCTTTATTGCATAATCGACTAGAAGAGCACCGAAGCGCTTTGTACCTTAGTTGAGCTACCATTCCTCTTATCTCACGCCCTTATGTGCCACTCCTCTTTGCTTGAAAAAGAAAATATTACTTTGCTACCTTTCTTTGAGCTTCTAGGCAACAGATCCTACTCCCTAAGAAGAGTCATTAAGAAAAAGGAATCCATTTGAACGAATTCGTGCTAATTGCCTAACTTCGGGTACTTTTTCAAGGCTCACACTACAACAAGAGTCCGAGTGACTAGAAAGAGGCTTGAATAAAGTAAGAGATTTGTACTATTTGCGCCCAATCTGCTTATTAACCAACAAATACAAGTTAATGCTGCTATAAATGGGGAACAAGCCAATATTCTTGATAATAATAATCAGAAAGGCGAGATGGCTGGTGGTGTTGAATTCCTGGTATCAGCACAGGTATCCAATTCTAAGGTGCTAGTTAGTATGCCCATCTTCATGAACGGGAGGTTCGGGATGGGGATGTGGATAAAGCCGGCAGAATGAAATGTTGGCCCTTCACTTGCCTTAGGTGGTGGGATAAGAGATGGAGACTGGAAAAGGCTTCCCGGATGGGGAAGAAAGACTGAGGGATAGACGATGAGGTTCCCTCTTCTCCAACTTATTGTCTACCCCTCCCTCTGGTATCCGCTGCCCGACCTTTATTGTTCGTTCGCTCCTGACCCTTTCTTTCAGGATGAAAACACTGGGTAGGAGGGTCTAGAAAGTCCTCTATAGGCCATCCATAGTCCATTGACACCTCGTAGTACCACTTACAGTACTCGTAGAGTGATTGAGTCCAATATTTTCACTCAATCTTCTAAACGCAACTGACTTCAAACCCATCTTTTTGGTGGATCGGCCGACATGTTCTACAGTTGTTTCAGCAACATCCCGAGAAAGACGAGATCGCCGATTTCTCATGCGAGACGGAGGTAGACAATATAAAGGTCAATCACAGGTTAACTACTTATTAGATTTGAAAGAACCATTGATGACTATTCTACTTTTGGGAAAATGAAACTTACATGGAAGAGAAGCATTTGAAATGCTTTCATAAAAATTCTTGTAGAATCGCGAATGAAGTTTTCATTATGTATGTGCCAGATCATGAATTAGTAATTGCATCTAATCTCCAAAAAAGTCCTAATTGGTGAAGGTGAGTTTGAAGATAGAACAATTTCTTTTGTCATGTATCCTCGATTGATGCAGCCTCGGATGCTTCAGTTGTTAATTTGAGTATTGAGCGAAAGGTTATACCTATGGGTTCAATACAAAAAAGCCTCTGGGAAGCTATAGGGATGACAAAAGGAGGGTGCTTTCCTGTGTTGCACTGAAAAGGACATTCTTAGGTTTCTTCATCCCGTGCCCGCCGCCGCCCAGCCCGCGTTAGAGGGGAAGATTAGTAAAGTGGAAAAAGACAGAGGGAGGGGGAACGGCATCTTATTCTCTTCGCGAGAATTGCAAAATCGAAGAAACATTCGGAACGGGCGATGCTTTCGTTTCGTTGGCAGAAGGAGAAACAATCCAATCCTTTCGGGGCTTGTTATAAATTTTCTACATTGAAGTTGGTAGTTTTTCCAAAGGAGGAGCTCCATTCAATTTTTATATATCGATACATTTTTTCGGGTACTTTCGACATGGGTTACGCCAGTCTTCTTGGAGCGCATGACGATTTGGTGTGGAACGCCTTATTTCAAGTTCTAACTCATCACGTTATGGATTATCCCTTGAAGACCCCAATGCCATTTTTTTCACGCCATTCAGATTGCGTCAAATCCGGTGTTTATGCAATAGTGTAGTTTTAGGCCTTATTTTTATTTATCATTGCATGTGAAAGATATGTATTGTTCGGAATAGATCATTTTTTTAATCATTATCTATACTTTATTCTGTGAATAATAATTTTTTTTAACTTTCAACATTTAACATAATTTAAGTTGACCAAAGCGAACAACATAGCGCTAGCGCCCACTGAGAACTTTCTAGTATTCGCCTTCTAGAAGGTCTACTGACTTGCTAGTGACTAAATAAATAATAAAATGTCGTGCAAAAGTTTTTTGGAGTTGTCAATAGAATCTAATGGTATAACTGGATTCGAATAGTCTTTCCTACTTTTATGTTATGATTCCATAATTTTTTTTTATTTGATGCAAGGTTGGCGGAATCATCCCGAATCAGACGGTTTCGGCCGTTTCGAGCTAGCCTGGCGGCTCCCTAGGACGGTTCCGGCAACGGAAACGAAAATCATTGCTGGAGGCGGAGAAGGAAAGAAAGAAAAAGAGAGAGTGAGCGGGGGAGGGAGGGAGGCTGGCGGAGGGCCGGTGCTGAGGCAGGAGGCGGAGGCCGTGGCCGTTCCTTTGTTTTGTTCGAAACAGGGATCCGGCTACTAATTTTTTTTTGAATTTGTAAGTAAAGTCGGCAAATCGCTTGCCGACTTCACTTAAAAATAGTGAATTTTTTTAGTAGCTGGACCTCTATTTCGAACAAAACAGGAGAACAGCCATGGCCTCCGCTGCTGCCTCGCCCCAGCTCTCCGCCGGCCTCCCTCCCTCTTTCCGCCTTCTCTCTCTTTTTCTCTTCCGTTCGTCCTCTCCCTTGCCTCTTCTACTATGTCAGTACAAGCCCGACATGGCACGACGCAGGTCCGTACCAACTCGTCCCACCAGGCAATCGGTATCGGTTCCGCCGACGTTGATTTGATGGTTCTTATATGAACCTCTATGCATATAGGTAATGCATGCCAAAGGTGCGATGAGAGAGGCAAAACTAGTTCCCAACAGGCTTGAAAGTTAGATGACCAAACCAAGATCAAAGGAAAAGCTCCCCTTTCTGAAGGAATCTCGAACGCTTGTTAAGCCATTTGTGCATTAAGGGGAGTGGAGCCGATGGGATTTATCGAACGGTAATGAAGCTTGCCATTATGTTTATTTGGTTGAAGCCGACTCTTGGTTGAAGCCGACTCTGGACGTCAAGTGCCTTGTTTGTTTCCAATCATATGAATTTCTTCCCCTACATATAAATAAGGTTCCCTCTTACTAAAAACAGTAAGTCCTAAGATTCCCCTGAGAATGGATCTCTCATTTGGGCAAAAAGGCTGTGAAAAAGAATTCCTAATCAGGCTTTCCTCACTTGAGTAGAAAACTTTTCAGAAAGGAGGATATCCTGAGCCAAGCACAAGCAGTAGTCTCAGAGAGTAACATAATCAGAGCATATCAAAACATTGGATGCAACTAATGGTCGCCACGAAGAGAATGTACGCTTTCCTTTAATGAGGAAAGATAGGAGTCTGAACTCATAGTATCATTTCCTTCTTTTTTTATCTGGTTGTTATTTGGAAGGTTTTGGATGTAGCAGAATTTAGATTAATAAGGAGTTATTTTTGGAGTTAAACTTTGTTGAAAAATCCCTAGGTTCATTATTGAATTAGGAGTCCTTAGGTTTTGGGTCCCTTTCTTCCTTTGTAAATCTCTTCCTCCTTTCTCCTTCTTGCTTCTTTAATCCTGTTATCTCACTGTTGTTGGTCATTTGCTGCCATATATTACATTGTTGTTGCTTCTTCATTTCTTATTTATTGTAGACCTCATATCTAATAGGTTCAATGAGTATGTTTCCTATGTCCTCTCATCCACTCTTTTCGACTGTTATTTGCTGCTCCCATTGAAAAAAATAATATACCAAATCTGCAGCTCTGTTGGTTTCTTCTTGAGATATCAACATAAAGCACCTGAGATGGACTTACAAGCATGGCTCGCCATATGGGATCTTGTCACTCCATACCAGGCCTAGTGTAGTATACTTATAGCAAACATATACTATGTACAGTAAGCATATTGAGTGTTGGTACCACAAATTGACTTGTGCCGAAACTATACCAATATGGTACCAGTACCGGTACCAAACCTGTATTGCGAACCATGCTTACAAGCCCAACAATGACGATCACCGATAATCCTATCAATCAAGATCTGCCTACTTAAGAACCATACTTCCCACAAAAACCTAAAATGAAATTGTTTTATCGTTATACATCTTATAATAGAAAACAAAAAAAAAGCTTTTTCTACCATGTTTTCATTAATACAACAAGGAGATTATTTTTCTATCAGAATCCTGTTTTAATCAATTAGGCCCACCTACTCATTGCGGGCCATTCCTAGTTTTCTTGCATCATTCTCTTATTAGAGACAAACTTCCTACTCTATTCTTGCACTTTCCCTTTCTTGCTTTGACTTGTCCTCTCTTTTTCCTTGCTGTTGTCTCTAACCTGAGTTGAATGGTCGGTCTTAGCACATTCTTCCAAGGTTACCAGGCACCAACAATTGATACAGCAAGCTAGTCAAAGGGTTGAACCTTGATTTGTCTCCATAAAGGCTTTTCTTTAGATGCTATGGTTGCAACAGTTCTTGAAAACAAAAGTAGTGCAACACAGAAGAACATGGATGTGAGTTGCATGGAGGTCTTACCATGAAATATTTTGCCAGCTAAAGACCTCAAACTGATAAAACTGAAGCAGATAGCTAGGTTTTTGTTCTTGCACTGAGCCGGATCAAAGGCAATAGTATTTTTAGTTTCTTCCTAATTCATGGTGTCTAGTTCCCCAGAAGGTGGGAACCAGATATATAAAGATCATTTGCTTAGGTCCAAGGGAGGATATGAAGGGTGCAAGAATCAGATCCGGAGGTGCTCAGATAGCTTTTTGGAGTCTTTGGACTGACTGATTATCATGAAGCAAGAAAGCAATCATTTGACTCTCATTTTGAAGCAAAAGCTATGGGGTCACTTCAGCTCTGTTCTTTGTCCATTGACATTCAATATTTCCATGCTGGCATGTCCAGCATGTCTGACCAATTACCAACCTTTAGATAGAGGAGAAACAGTACAAGGCAGCAGTATCCTTGTGCCATTTTGCTGCTGTGTAGTGAATATTCTTACGATGAAGGTGGTAATATCCTCACCTTAGAGTCAAGTAGCGAATATTCTTACAATGAAGGTGGTAATATCCTCACCTTAGAGTCAATTAGCTTGACTGTGTAGAGAGAGATTTGGGTCTAGGAGTGGTGGAGGCTTCACAAAAATTTAGGAAGCTGAAGCTCATAGGAAGTATCTCAGGATAAGCAAACTTAAATATTGTAGACGAATAAGATTCAAATATTTGATGGTTTTATCTTAGTAAATATGTGATATTTGGTTGGTTAAATTTGTCAAAATAAATGTAGCCTTCAAGATCAGTGTTAGCTATTGAAGCATAAAATTTAAGGAGCTTGATTGTAGAGTTGGATGCATCAGGAATGAGTGCAGATAAGAGAATAAAATTTTGAAGGAATGGCATGAAGAGGAAGAGTTTGGCTGCTTAGTTCAAGAGCTAGCTAGGGTGTGTGAAGTTGGTCAGTTCTTTTAAAAGTAAAGAGATCCACGGGGAGGAAGAAGGCTTGGGCAATACCAATTGTTTATACAAGTTGTGTCGCAGCATTTCGTCAGATACCTATGCCTGACCATGTTTAACTTGGCGAGCTATCATTTCCCTTCAAAATGATACATTGCAGTTGAGGAATTGTTTCAACTCCTTTCTCTCTAATGCTTGATAGGATAACTTTGTTCGGGCTGTACATCCTTGATGCCTTTCTTGGTGGGGAATACTTTAGGGAAGCAACATAGGATCTCTATTACCAAGTTTCTTTTTATAAACATAAGACTCTGTAAATCAAGGTTTACTTATTTATTCCTAAGGATCTGAGTGTACCCATGTCAACCTCTTCACAAGCTTTAGTGAAGGTTATGTGATACTAAGTACTAACCATACAGACAGACTACAGAGTACTGCTATCTATCATGTGCCATATCACTGCTCAACTCACCTGTCTGACGTGGCAGTTGGTGATTTGTGCAGTACACGGGGGTAGGTGGTGGCAGCTGGCACCCAGGTCCCACTCAGCCGATCACCAACTCTGCATGAGACCGGTGAACTTAGTTGTTATGTGGTGGGTGTTCTTGGGCATTTTTCAACCATGTAATAGTCACATGTCCTGTATTTCCTCAGCATAAAACAAAAATTGCATTATGTTTTTACCGTCCTTCGAAATAAGTCAAATGTTCTTTGTGACAATGGTTCCAGATGTGCAGGAGGCATAGTCGGCTCTGTGTTCACGGGCACACTATGTTACACTGTGAAAATTGCCCTAGAATTCTTTGGTGTTTGATTTTCATCAAAAATCATTTTCTGGGGTGAGTTCAAAGTTTTCCGTTTGCCTTCTACATCAGAACAAGAACCTGAATCTAACAAATTGACAGAATAGGGGAAAAAACGAAGAATCCTGGCTTTTGAAGCAGGAATGTTGGCAGCAATGGTGAAAAAAATCTTTCTATTGGTGTCATACTGTTCCAATTCTTCTTTAGGTGGAGGACACGTCAATACCACAGGAAATCTAGATGTATCAATCTGAATCTGATACTTGTGCAACAGAGCTTTCCAACCTCACTGATTAAACTGTGAGGTCTGAGACTATGTACACAATTTGTTTCTTGGAGCAACAGTTATACTTGATTCTTTAATGTAGTCAAGGCAGCCTGATCAGAACAGTGGGTATACCATCACGAGGATTACTTGGTTCTATGATACAACTGTTGCAGGGGCTTTGCAATGATATATTTTCATCAGAAAAGGCTTTGGGTGCAGATAGTATCTATCTTGAAGGTGACTCGACCATGGTGACTGACTGGATTCAGGGCCAGCACAGCCATGTCGATCGACACCCGCTGCTTCGGAATATCTGCAGGCTCCTGAAAGAGTTTGGCTTCTTCCGGGCCACTTATGTTTATCGGGAGGTTAACAATGCTGCTGACTGGGCTGCCTGCTGTGCTGCACACCGTTCAGAAGAGTTTCTCTAGGAGAATTTTGAGTTCGTTCTTTTCTCTTTCTGTCAACTATTTTTTTCTGATCTTAGTGTACTCATATGCATTTGGTGTGAGTCGCCGTTGAATCAAAAAAAAAAAGAAAAAAGGAAAAGGCTTTGCAATGACATGCCGTATTACCCTGTTGCAGATGATGTGATTTTTTCAGTCAAGTGCCACTTTTTTTTTTTTAATTTTGAGTATTGAAGCTTCTGCAACCATAGTCGTAAACCCTTAAGTCTTGTCACCAAGTTTTGAGGGCATTCTGTGAGCCTTGCCTGGAATCATATCGGAAATCTCGTTTTAAAAGTTTCTAATTTCTCACTTTCTGCCTACCTTCCTTTACATTGTTCTTATATTTGAGGATATCTTTACATATGCCAGGTCTCTATGAAGTAATTGTTCTTTTTGATAGAAAATGATACATGATTAGAAGCATTTCTAATAAATTCTTAGTTATCCTCTACTGTAATTTCACATTAGTTGGTCTACAGTCAAATGGTTCCATATCAGTGATGCAGCTAATTATTGGACAAGAGTCTTCTTAGGAAAGGAAAATAAAGGCATCACTACTGTCTTTCTTTTTGCGATGCTTCATGGCTAATTGGTGGTTGGTGGAGAGATGCTTAGACTGACTTCTTTGCAGAAACATGTGCCGCTCTTTTGCATCTCCAAGTGGATTAGAAAGAAAGATTTAGTGTGGATAAACAAATACGAGAGAAAGATTTAGTTTGGATAAACAAATACCAGAGAAGGCCAAGAGAGCATGGCAGAATATGATGACAAGATGTCCAGTTTGTGAGATGCGTGGTCTCAGTTGAAGACCTCACATGTTGTTGCATGGTTGACTTCTCTTTCTTCACTGAAGCCTTTGCCTTTCATGACCCTAAAGACTTTTTATATAGAAGGCAGTTGACTTGCTTGGCGACTTGAATTCGAAGTAGTGGGTTTTTGGTGCTTTGCCAATGAAATCTTGTTGTAGAGAATTGATTGTATTGTAGATCTCGGGGGGCATTTTTCTTCGAATTCTTTAATAATGTTATCCCATGGCTAATGTTTTATTAGCCAACTTATCAGTAGGGTTCAACCTTTCAAGAAGAATCTTCAAGCATATTAACTATAATTGATAACAGTTGGCTCCTCAGCTCTGCTTTCCATGAACAATGAGCCTCATTTTGCCTGTTAGATGGTTATGGTTTATGTCAAGAGGGAAAATTATCTGGGAGAAATGTTTATGAGGTAAACATTTGGTAATAGTTGAATCTCTTTTCTTCTAGTTCTGGTACATTCAGAAAAACAGAGAGCAACTTGGGTGATATCATTGCTTGGTTCCATCCTTTGCTCTAAATCCAGCCTCCCATAAAAGGCAAAGGATGAAGTAGAGGATGTTAGCAATGCTGACTTGGGACTAACATGGGAGCACACAAGGGCCATTTAACATGAGGACCGAAAGTGCTTTGAAAGCTCTACGTGGAATTCTCTCCCTGGATGGCTTCTAATCCCACTCTTTATCATAGGAAACAGAATGATAGGAGTTTGACGCATTGGCTTTAAAGGGACAAATGAACATGACCACATTTAGAGAGGACAGAGGACAACCCCCCCCCCCCATCCAACTAGAAATATAAGAAATTATAGAGAAGATCAAAGAAAGGACCCAAGAGGTGACATGAGTTAGTGTTTGCTGGAGTTGACCCAACCTTTACTTTAATCAATAAAAAAAAAAGGGAACATGTTACAGGGTGTGGGGGTTGGAAGAAAAGGAAGAAACACCCCTGATTTGGAAGCTAGCCAAGTAAGTCATACAAAGGTCAGCTGAGCCACTTCACTATGTACGACAACTTGGAGTCATGGTTGCCCCTTGGAAGGCAGTTTTGGCAAGAAATTTTGAAATTGACTTTCCCCAAAATCCTAAACACATGAAAATCACTAGGAAAATATAAGTGTGTGTGTATATATATATATATATATAAAACATAGTTTTGTCATATTTCTAAAGTATCACAGAATATTAATACTTTTGACTTTTACATAATGACCTCTACAGAACAAACATTAAGAACTTAAGTTAGGAATGTTAAAAGAGGCTTGCATGCTTCATATGAGCCATAAACATAAGTTAGCAATGGTAAAAATAAATCTTCTAATGGCTACCTTTCTTTCATATCTCTTCTCACTTATGTCATTGATATCCTGGATTAATGTTGCAACTGAAAATTAGTATTGGACTTAGAAATAAGCACCAAAAACTCCATAAAATCAAATAAAAATCGGCTTCATCAGCTGAGATTTAAATTGAAATTTATCATATAATACAGCACATAATTTTTTAAAAGAAGTTTTTGTTCATAAGCAAAAACTATTTCCACCAACATTTGGTTGGAAAATTGAAGGACCCATGTCAAGGTGGGAGTGGAGAGCAGTCTTGAAGGTGAAGGAGTTGAAAAAAAATAAGAGGAGGTCCCCACCTTGCTACCTTTTGACACGCATGAGTGCAGCCTTTTGATTATGGGTTAGGAGAGGGAAATGTGTGGAGAAGAAGGAATGCGTTGGATCTACGCAGACAAATAAAACTACATATCTTAAGCTACAGATTTAGTCTTAGATTGTGTATATGGTGAAAGAGGAGCAAAGAAGATTGTGGTGGCAAAGCATCTAAAAAGAGTGGGCTAAAGGGCTATGTGATGACAACCCAATCCAACTTTTTCTTTTTTCTTCTTTTGTTTTTTCTTTTTTCTCGGCACACGCACATAAATGAGAGCCCCTCCTTAGCTTATCTCATCTGAATCTGATCTCTTTCAACCGCTGGCCTTCAGGATTTGCTTTTGGGTTGGTTTCCATTGGATCTGGTTCACTGTCAAGGAGATCAAGTGAGCCTGTCCACCAAAGAGTTGGTGGGCGATCTCAATCACCACCGTCCGTTCGGGCGATGGACCAGTCACTTTGAGGCCAATTTGGTGGACCCCTGTATCATCAATCATTTGATCGAAGGGGCCCATGAAAGTTGATCAATTTCATGTTCCATCATTGGTGTTAATTTTATGTCATCAAATCTGGTGGTGCCTTGGTCAGGGCTGATGTAGCAAATCTTGCATCAGAGACAAACTTCCAGCACAAATTTTAGTTCTTTAAGATGAATTTGGAATGCCAGAGATAAAAGAGTTTCACAAGTTTAGCATCAAATCTTTAAGTGATGGTGATGAGCGATTTTTCTAAAAAATAGGATGGAGTGCCCCTACCAGGATTGAAAATGGAACTTCTTCCCTATACGAGCACTTAGGAGAAGGGTGCCAACGAGCTGAGATAAACACTGTTGGTTAGGTATACGCCATTAATGTTAATTTGATAAAAAGTTGTTGAAAATAATTTATGAAGGTTGTGTTGTTTGGGACAAATTGTATGAGTCTAATAACTATTTGGACGGTGTTGACACTTACCATTGTTTTAAACAAGGCATGCCGTACCGGCCCAAACTAGGCAGTACAGACTGTACCGGTTCCATACCGTTATTCGGTACGGATGGCGTACTGACCTTCGGTATGCTAAAAAAATCTCGTACCATACTGTATTGATATTGTGCTAGTAGGGCATCGGTGCAGGATCCGGTACTGAGATGGCGAACTTTGGTTCTAAGCGTGCATAGATTAGAAGAATGATTTTGCAAGATGTTGTGGACCAAGATACTACAATGATATGGCACTTACAAATTATATGATTGGAATTTTATCTACTTCTACCTATCTAAAATGAGCGAAAGAGGGACAAATTTCTCCTTTGAAAATCACAACCAATCGGTGAGAAGTAAAGGAAATGGAATGGATATAATTTGATCCGTAGCTCATGTACAGCTTCAGATTCAATGCATGGCATTTGCCTTATTGTAAACTAGTAACCAACCATTATATCTACACCTGAAATATAGCAGAAACCTCTGCTTCATGACACTCTGAATCTCTTGCCTATAATCTCCTTCTGTCAGCCTTTCCAAGGCCTTCCATAAACTCTTTACTTACTTTACGAAGTTCGGAGGAGCATTTGCGCCTCCTTTTTAGAAAAAAAAAAAGAAAAAAATGTAAAAAGACGTTGCGATTTCAGCTAATGCTGCAACCTCAGCTGCGCCAACTAGTGACCATGGTAAAATTACTACTTAGGTCTACGCTATACATTTGAATGTATTAGTTAGTTAAGCTCTCGATCCATTAGAAAATGGGATTAAAACATTGGGGCTCAATTATATTATCCTAATTTAAACTTTTTGCTCATAAATGGTAATCATGTATTTTTTTTGATTTTTTTTAAATTTTTTGGTGCCACTGTTTTTTAACTTAGGTGACATAAATTCAGTATAGCTAAGTTACTTGTTCATGTGAGGCAGGTTCTTAGGGTCATCAGGACTTCCACATAAAAGAGTCAGCACACAATTGGCTTTCTGGCCATTTCAGGTGGATGTAGGTAGGGAGCAAGGCAAAAAGGCCGGCTGACTCCATTACACTTGTTATTGGAACCAAATCCCAGACCCTAAGGAGGCTTCTCAATGACTAAAGTTTTCCTCTAAATGCTCATCTCCCACTCTCCTTTTATGTGACGAAAAGTTTCTTATCATTAATACTTTTAAAAGGGAGGCCCACCTTTAGAGCTCTTTATCATCAAAAATTGTTAGATCTCACACCAACCATCGACATCATGAAGACCGTCGAATGCCGATCCGATGATGGCCATAGCTCAGCTCTATATCTCTCTCTGTCCCCTCTTTGCTTCTCTCTTTAAGAATCTCTCCCCTTCTTTCCCTTGTGTTGAGGTGACTAAAGGAAGGCATGGCAAGATAGCGAAAGGGACAACCTTCTATCTCATGATTCCCCATTCAAAGGTTTTCCTAAATTTTCTTGTTTGATGGGTTCTCAACTGCCACTTAAAACTTTGATATTTAAAGTTTGAAACCTTAGGGTTGAGCTAACTACCAGTAGTTCAAACCCAGACCTCTCTCAGTTGTCACCTTTATGCTTGAGAGTGATCATGACCACCTTTTATTGACCTTTCCAACGAGAATGTGGATGAGAAAAAAACTAAATTTGTTACGGCAATAGTTGCTTGTTTGGGTTCATTGGATTCGGCCAGGAAGGCAATGAGTGGGTTTGAATTCATGAGCATTGTTGAAAGTGATGGCATTACGTGAAAAGGGACAAAGATTTTTCTTAACAAAGATAAAAAGGACAAAAGTTTAATGACGGGATTTTGGCACAAAGAGCATTGGCTTTAACAAATTGGCCATTCTAATAACATGTGTTGGTTCCCATCTTATGCATCAAAGAAAATAATAAGATGTCATTGGTGTGACATCAAGGCCATAATTGCTGAGGAAATTTAATGTTGACTTTATTTTGTATGATCCGAGGATCGTCTCAAGCACTAAATGAAGGTAAATTGATATAAAATGATAATAATAATAGTTGAGACATCACTTTAGTATAGCAGTTCTTGCTTTCACCTTGGGCATTATGCTCTCTGTAACATAGGTTTAGTATACTCTCAAGCTCATGATATATATGTATAGAGAGAGAGTTTGGATGGAAGAGAGTTGAAAAATTGTCCAATAAGTTTATATTTGAGAAGGTCAAATTGATAGGAATACAATGTTGCCAATGGCATTCACCTGCAATCTCGAGGCCTAAAAAGATGATCGGTTTTTCGAAAAGACAAACCTAGAAATACAATTGAACATGAACAAAGTGTGGGATCAAAGGGTGGCCAAAGTGTGGGATCAAAATGGTTTTATTTTGAAGTTTAAATCATGCTAGGACACGTAGGAGAGGTTCGAATGACATGAACATGGCATGATGGATGGGGGTGTAGAGGTGGGCATTTTTGAGAGCATAGGAAGACCTCATGATGCTTAAATTAATCATGTAGTGGTAAAGTATGTATGTAAATGTTTTCAGGTGGAGTTATTTGCCTATTTGCTCCATTGCATCATGATCATATAAAAAATATAATACCACTTTCAACAAGAGGAGGATATGTTTCTGAAAAATCAGTATTTGCTTTTTTTCTCTTATAATTTTACTCTTTACTAAATTTTTTCTTGATTGTTGTATCAAAAATCCATGCTTAAATCCCGTCCTCACCAAAATTTGGAGGCTAAGAATATTTAGAGGTATCATATAGCCTATCATTTATAAATCTCTTTTATGAAACAAGTGGTTAAAATAATTGAATTCTATGCTAGCTTCTTATACAATGATTTACTCACTTCATATGGGGGGTCAAAAATCAAGAAGCACAGTTGATATGCTCATTTTATTTATTTATGAATCTATTGGACATGGCCATTGCAACCTAATTAATACACTTACCAAAACCACACTTGATAATATGCTGTCTTTTTTGCCTTTTCACCCTCATTGAGAAACATAATTGGTAAAATTTAGAGTAGCTTGATTTTGTAAAATTATCTTCATAAAATTGAAACAGAGCCTTTCAGTTAGTACTAATCCCAACTCTAAGAACATTCGAAAAGCCTTTTGTATGAAACAATGGCGTGTGCTTCCATTACCAAATAGCAATTCCTGTTCACTACCTTTAAAAAAACTACTCCATACCCCATACCCTTCTTTCATATCCTTTATAACCTCAAACTCCTTTCATATCCTCTTATATTATAAATAAACGTCTCTATATAAACTCTAATAAATCACAAACAAACAAAAAAATTTGAAGAAACACGTATTAAATCTGAGGTATATTCATCAAATGAACTCCAAGTAAATTGATCATTGGCATTACAACCATCCATCAAACATTTCCTTCCACTAAATGTGCATTGTGCGTGCATGTAGCATAAAGATAAAAAAGGAGAGAAGAGCTTATTTGATAGCTCATATCCTCATCATTATGTGACACTTTCTTGGAGAACCACCTCTATCAAGAATTAAATACCTTTATAAAAGCCTTCTTCCTTCGAATAATGAACAGTTGCGTATGATGGATTTCCTGCATATAAAATCGTTGCAATTCCTTGGAGAAATCACCATAGCAAAATCTAACACATCTGGCCATTTCAGCGAGCACAACACATCTAGAACTCCCCACAATTAGCTTTAGTCCCCATAAAAGGACCATACCAGCAAAGAATGGATCCCATTTGCTTTCTTTCAGCACTCACTGGTCCCCTTTGGACCTACGTAATCCTTTGCATTGAAGCTAGGATGCCCCCAAGCATGGATCAAATGGCTAAGTGTAGTTGCCTTAGGACAGATGAAATAAGCCAATCCGAGCTGCACATTGAGCACAATCATAGCTAGATAATCCAAGTCAGGCTCACCCCTCGCGTCGCCTGAAAGAAGATCTCTTCTTAATCTGCCATTACATCTTGAACCTTAAACTCATTTCGGGTAATGAATCCTTTAGTTCTAGGGTGCCTTACCTAAATAGGAAGGAACAAATTTCCAGGGATCTTGTGACCCTGGGCTTTTCTAAGTTTTCTTTATATTTGCCTGCATGCCATGCAAGGTATCTGTACTGTTTGATAGTTATTGTTTCATGGAGTTTGAGGTCCCTTGTTCATCCCAGCTTTCCCAAGAATATGGTCCCTACCAAACATCTCATTTAGAATAAGCCATTTGTATTGAGAGACTCCACCACCATCACTTCTCCCACTCAATGCTGGCTGTGGTCCCATAATTTCATAATGACTGGTCTGTGAATATGAATGCTCCTCCTGCCATTGGGTATTGAAAATCATAAAACAAGAGGTGTATAGGATTGTGTGTATGAGTCCTCTTCCTAAAGCCACAGTACTCAAAATCCTAGAAGGCTTCAGAGTTTCAGCATTAGAGAAATGTGAAGGTGAAGGCAGGAGCTTTACTGTGGCCATATGGGAGTTGATTAAAGAATGGTTTGAAGTGAAGGCAGGACCACATTTTTTAAAAACGAGGGAGGAAGACACAAGAGATTATGATGGGTGGGATTTGAAGTTAAATAAGAGTTGATTTTGTCCACATTCAAGGGCATGTTGGCATGGAATTTATCTAGTTACCTAAGTAACATATGATAATAGAAGATTCAAGACTTCCATTCCACCTGCAACATGGAGTTTCTAGTTTTTTAAATCTCCTATGCTTTCTTTACAATTAAAAGATAAACAAGCGTCTGAACCACTGAAAGGAAGAGATGCATAAACTAATGGTAGGAGGCACCAGCCAGAGGACAACAGATGATGAAAGAAAGAATGAAATATTAAACCTAACATGTGAGGAGAGACACAGACCATGTGACAGATCAACAGAGTTAACTCTAAAATAATGCCATGAATCATAATTAATTTAATTAATTTGGATGTCTAGGTGTGACTCTTTTGTACCAAGTGCAAATATGGACGCCAGATCATAACCCTTGTATTGAGGCAGGACGATTGTGGAGCCATGCATAACATGCAACTGACTCACCAATGGTCGTTCGATCGTACTGTGCTCCAGGATGGACTCCAACCGAACACCTTAACCACAGTAAACATACAACAATACTGCAGATGTATGTAGTAAAACATAAAGCAAGCACATAAAGAGACTACAACAACAAAGACCCACATGATGCTAGTAATGACAGAGAGGCCTACCTAAATCACAAGAAGAATTGGTGAATGACTCTAAAGAAAGAATGCATTCTGCCGCACCAAAGAATTTGATTTTCATGTCGATTGCTATCGTACTGAGGCATAAGAATGAAAGGGACAAATGCTTCACATGAAAGAATGTAATCTCCAAAAGATTGGAGGACTAACATCAGTCTCTTAGAGGCGAACTCAAACAGATTTAGAACCTTGACCACAATGTTAATAATTTTTTTCCAGCAACCCAAAGTTATCGAGTTTGTTATCTTTAGAGTCATGGAAACCATGAACCATACCTTACAACTTTGAGTTAAACTGTACTAAGAATGAGACACTATCTTCGAAACCACCAGCAGCACTTGAAGCAAATTTTGACGACATATTACCAGAGCTGTTGCTGATTTTGATGCACCAAACAAGAAAGTAAAGAGTAATGCAGAGAGTAAAACACAGAAATGGGTTCCTTAACTGAAACAGGACAAAGGTTTCAACTGTCAAAAGATTTTATCCCCAATACTGCAAAAATGTATGCTTGATATGAAAAACACCTGCGTCGGAAGAAGGAGATAAACATCGGCTGAGAGCTTAGAAGACATGCCCCTGTAAATACTCGAGAAGCTTGTGATTCGGACAGGAAATCATATAAAAGTTATATGGGTGTAATAAATGTCTGCTGGTCGTTTTGGTAGGTGTCACCTAATCCAACCCACTTAATAGTGAAAAAAGAGACTTGGCCTACTCATACAAAGGCTGGCATTAAATGGTCAGTACAGAACAGGTTAAAACCAGCATAAAATGTGACACAATCACCAACATAAGTAGGCAAAAACAGGATCAAGAAACCACAACACCAAATGAGAATAACCTTCTCAGACAACATTTTCAAGCAACTTTCAACCCTCAGAGGACCACAAAAGCAACATCAACTTTGAGAATGATTCTTGACAGCTGACGCAACAAGCGAACAAATAAATTCAGATCATTCGGCGGCAGCACCATTCCATTCTAATTTTTCAGTAAGTTCTACTTTTCCATGAATTCTTTACAAAGGTTTCCTGTACGAATGATGGAAGAACATGGACCAAAGGAAAAACCATTTAATGCTAATACACATTTCAAATTGTTCCGGTAAGGAATGATAGAATGGTCGATGGTAACAATGATATGCACTGAGCCAGTCTACTCATCAGACATGAAAATCCAAAGTCACCAATTTTGAAGAGGCAGTCTCTGCTAGGAAACAGATAATACTCCGAATACACTACAAAACTTCCCAAAAATTATTTGGTAGGCCTGATGTCTGTACTAAACAAAGCAAAGCACCATTCTTTTGCATGGGTCATTCAAAGAAACAAGGGAAGACTAATGCAAATCCCTATAACTAGTATATCGAGACACAATTACGAACATTATAGCCATAATTTTTCCTCAACCGCAAGCAAGACCCGAGAAAGTGAGAATAGTGATAAATTTGATCAGAAACACAGGTGGCTCTTTTCTACCATCAATAAGGTTTTTATCATGAGCAGTTGTGAATATGAAGTAAATGCATAAAACCAATGACAGAACAGTACAGTTGGCAATGACCTATCAATGCGACCATAACAACTTTGTTTTCAGATGAAACTGAATCAGTACTTAGAATATCGAAATGAGCAGTAAAATCACTAACAATGCATGATGAGTACTAGAAAATTATCCCATGCTGCATCCACAATTTGTCAATTTAATTGAAGTTTTTCTAGGGTGTTAAACTCCGCAGCCAACGGCTATCCTTCAGGTCAAGTGTGCATCCACATGAACCAGAAGCAAAAACTGCTTCTTAGATAACGTCAAGAGAACATAATAAACATTACTACCAATGTCCAAAACGATCACAAGAAGGCGAAACTAGAACTATACGGACTTCCCAGTTTGTTAAATTGTATCTGAAACAACATGACAAGCAAGTGGAGAGCAACTACTGGAAAGATAATGTCATATTCGACAACAAAACAAGTTGCCACCATTGAACATCCACAATTTGCAATTGGTCTAAGGCCTGAGATAGTGAGACTAACTTGAGTTTAATAACATGCCTGTGATAAGGGAGCTCCTTCAGCACCTCCAAGCCGACACCGAGACGAGCTCCATGCGCTGCCAGCAGAGGGACAGCGACGCCTGGCGCTTCTCCACATGGAATCCCCTCACCTGCACCCTCTTCAGGAGGCACTCGGCTTGCGTCTCCGCGAAGTTGCTGAACTGCACCGGCACGAAGCCGGCCGAGGGAAAGAGTGTCCGCCAGGGGAGCAGCTTGTCGGCATTCCGGTGGCGGCCCAGCACGGCGTTCTCGATCCTCGGCTGCACCAAGAAGCGCTCAATCTTGTTGGCCGACTCCAGGTTGGTGCCCGCTGCGTCGATGGAGTCGAGGAGGACAGTGTACGACTGGAAAGCATGCCAGAAGTGCTGGGGGAAAGGCAGGTCACTGCGGTCGCCGCCGTGATCGACGGAAATTACGATCTTTGGGGAGAGTTGCTTGACGAGGCGGAGAAGGGTGGGGACGGGCGGGTGGACGGCGGAGCCGACGGGGATGTTGACGGCAATGGCTTCATCGGCGCTGGCGGAGGATAGGCTGAGGAGGAGGGAGGGGTCGAAGGGGTCGAGGCTGAGGAGATTGAATTCGAAGGGGATGTTAAGGTCGGCGGCGAAGTGGGCAAGGTTCTCGCGGGTGAGGTGGAGCTCGAGGGGGTGGTGGGAGCAGGGGGAGGCGAAAGCTGTGATCTTTAAGGAAGGGGAGGCGGCGCCCGCGGCGGTGCAGCGGCGCTGGGCGAGCTCCTGCATGAAGGCGGACCACTGTCCGCCGACGCCGATGTCGAAGTCGACGACGTGGATGCGGGGGGCGGCTTCGAGCTCCTCAAGGAGGGCCTGGACGGAGGTGAAGTTGGTGAACTGGAGAACGGGTGAGACGTCGGAGAAGGCCTTGACCGTGCCGAGCTTGAGGACGACGTCGAAAGGGGTGGCGAGAGGGGACGGAGGGTGGTTGGGGGCAGCGGGGGACGTGAGGAGGTGAAGAGCCTCCTTGAAGTAGAAGGCAGAGCGAAGGAGGGGCTTCCCCACGGGGGAGGGGAGCTGCTGATTGAGCCGCGCCAATATCCCACGGGCGCTAACGGTGTTCCCGGCCTCGACGAGCTCCGCCACCTTCAAGAGCTGCTCGACCAATGCCTGCTGCTGCTGGTGCTGCTGCTGGTGTTGCTGCTGCGCGGCGGCGGCTGCGGTCGCCGCTGCCTCTCCGCCGGAGGCCACCTTCGAGCGCTGCGGAAGGTGGAAAGGAGCGACATTTAGCGGCGGGAAGGGCTGCGGCTGGGGTTGGCCGCGGCGGAGGAAGAACTCGGGGCCAGGGGAGGAGGCGAAGGGGGACTTTGGGGCCATCTGGTCGACTGATAGTGGGTGGTGGCGCTTGGTCTGAGGCGGGAGGAGGTGGACCGGCGGCTGGGCGTCGAAGTGGGGGAGGGGAAGGAAGAAGGCCGGGTTTTGCGGCGCCTGAGCTTGCTGGTGCTGGCTGAGAAGAAGGCTCGGGCCGAAGAGGAGCGGCTTCTCCTCCACGGGATCCTGGTGGAAGACGCCGGGCGGCAGGGAAAGCGGCAGCGGGAGGCTGTTCGCCGGCACCGGAGGGAAGACAGCAGCGGTGTTTGGCGTGTTCCCGACCCCAAAGGTGGGAACTTTGACGCTGCCGCTGCTGCAGCTAATGAGGCCGAATCCACCGGCGGATGTAGCAGAGGAGGCGAATGGAGACGGATTGGAGGAGGAGATCGAGGCCACTGCTCCTCCACCAAGACCGCCAATGGGGTCAAGGCCGAAGCCCGGATCGACAAGGCCGAAAGTTCCGGCGGAGCTGCTGCCGCAGTCGAGCTCCGGCGGAGGGATCAGGTGGTGCTTGAGTCCGGCGGCGTCGTCGATGTCGCTCATGATCCAGCGGAGGAAGTTCGGCTCTTGGCCAGGGGACGCGGCAGACTCGGAGAACATCGCCTCCCAGTCCTCCACCGCGCCAAGGCCGACACCGCCGCACTTCCCGCCACCGCTCTCCATGGCGGCGGCCGGGATGGGCTGGAGCTCGGCCGCCCACTCCTCCTTCCTGGCCTCCTCCGCCGAGGGGATGGCGGCGGAGCCCGACGCGGCGGCGGGGGGCCATTTGCGGGTGCCGGGATTGTCGGAGACCGCCGCCACGCCGGCGGTGTCGGAGGAAGCGCCGCCGCCGCCCAGGGAGGAAGACAGGGTGGAGGTGGACGTTGGGGGGCTAGGACTCCTTCTATTATCCAGCACCGACCGAGGCTCCGACCCCTCCGGCTGTCCCTTCCGCCTCTTATTGTTCCCACAACCGCCGCCGCTGCCCCAAAAGAGGCTCTTTTTCTCTTCCCCTCCTACTAAGACTTCCAAGGCCCCCTCCTCTTGGAGACTAAAGGGCATCCCCCTCATCTAATACCTCTCCACCACATACAAAAGCCCTCTAGCCCCCAAACTCCAACTCCCACCACCTTCTTCTTCCTCTCTCTCTCTCTCTCTCTCTCTCTCTCGCTATTATGATATAGGCTTTGAGAACAGTAGCAGCGGTAGTAGGACTACTGGATGGAGATAATGAAGATCTGGACTTTGGCTTTATATTTGGGTTATTTGTTTTGTTTGTATGTACCTGTCCAACTATAGGAGGGTAATAGTTATTTTGTAGTGGGAATAATGGATTTCTCCAATCTCACAGGGCACTTCTCCACCTCTCTGTTCTTCTCTCGCTCTCTCCCTCCTAAGTCTTCCTCATCTTTTCCCCTCCTCTTCTTCTTCCTCTCTCTCTCCCTCCTCTCGTCTCCGGGTCGATGGAGTTGTAGGAGATGAAAGAGGTTGTGGGCGTAGAAGCCGTACTATGTATCCTTCTCCTCTCTCTCTCTCTCCCTCCCTCCCTGGTGCTATGGATGCGTGCAACATAAAAAAGTGGTAAAGTGCTTCCCTCTCCTCCCCTTTCTTTCTCTCTCTCTCTCTCTCTAGACCTCGTCTTATTTTTTATTTTCCTTTCATTTTAAAATTATTTTTTAACTTTTGAAAATAAATAATTATTTTCTTTCTTCCTTCCGAGAGGGTGTATTCATCTCTCTCCGGGTTCAAAGATTTCTGCCACCCCACATCCTCCCTTTCCCCTTTATTTTCCTTAGTTTTTTAACGAATATATATTAATTTAAAACTATTTATTCTTTTCTTCCAAATTTTTATTTAGTTCATACATATATTAAAGTATCTGCCTGTTATTTAATTTCCTTTATCTTTCTCATGAGTCACTACGGTGAGCAGTGCTCAAAACTCGAAACTCTGTCAGATGTTAGAATAACATCCAAAAATAAAAGAGAAAAGGCTTCTCCCAGCCCAAAATATCATCATCATGGCAGTTTCCCCTCCTGACCAAAATACCCCCGTATCCCTCGCATTTACCACGTGACGACATCCTCCATCCAGGAGCATTTACGTCATTTTAACAAACAGCTTTTACCCCACTTTTGAAGTAAATTCTCCGATATATCACCCGCTATCTCAGCCAATACGATAATCCCGGCCGATATTGTTCTTGTAACTAAATGACCAGTTTACCCTTGTGGGACTTGCACTTCGTACAAGGGCATTTTTGTCATTTTGGTTCGAGGGGCTCATCGATTGAACGGCCCTGATCTGCAGATACGATGGGGACCGAGCTCCCGATGGGGTCCATCTGCTGACTTCCTTTCCGGGCGATGTGCTCGCTTCAGTCGAGGCCGTCCGATCACGGTGGGCCCCCACCAGTCTCAGGCTGCTAACCGCCAATGGGGATCGAGAATGAGAGGGACGGTTCATCAGGCGCCCCCTCTCCTCGAGCTTATCCACCGAATGGACGGCCCTGATCGCCCCGCTCTACGCCGGGGAGCCCGGTGACCGGCCACCGGTGGGCCCCACCATGGACAGGAGACAGTCGTCAGATCGCGACGCTACATGGCCAGCTTTTTTGCCCCTGAGCAACTTGACCAAAATGCCCCTACTCCAATTTCTTTTTCCCAAAATACCCTCCAATGTTTGGCTCGGGACGGGGGAAATCATTAACTCTTAAACCATGGTTAAGCCTCTAAATGGTCGCCAACACGATTTCTCCGCACGAGTTTTGATGCCACGACATATTGCCAATAATATTACGAAGCCTGTCTTAATGTCATATTAAATATTATAAGCATCAATTTTGTTGGTTTAATTAGAAGCCTACCAGTTAATAACAATTGATTAATAATTGAGAGAGAAAGTAATGATCATTAATAAATATCTTTAAACTTTTTCCTTTCGATGCAGAGAGAGAGAGAGAGTAGAAGAAGAAACAAATCCAGAATGCACTGAATTTGATTGGACAAGTGCATGCAACTGTAAGTCAAAAAGCCTCTGGCGTTAAATATATTCACTAAAATGCCATCGGTCATACAAATTAGACTATTAGTGGCAATAGTTTGAATTAAAGCGGCTGTTCGTAAGAGGGTTGTGCTGTTTGATTAAGGACCGTTGGATTGGTGGGGCCATGGAGAACAGGCCATCTGATGCGGTTGATTTAGTGGTAACATTTGGTGGTTTAGATACAGTGTCCTTAGGTTTTGGGTCCGATGGGGCCCACAGGGCCAATTATGAGAGGGGACACCGGGACTTTTGAGTGATGGGTCTTGTCAATGGTGTGGGGGCTGTCTCTGGGTCCGGAGTCCTGTGGGCTGTGGGATTGATGGGTCTAATCCCAAGCATTGCCGGCTGTTTTGGTTCGCCTTAGCCATCACCACTGTTCCCTTGCAGCCGTTAACCTGGTTTTCTTGCCATTTTCTTGCATCTAGAACATTAGGAGAAAAAGAAATTAAACGTTTAGACCAAAATAAAATCACTATAATAAGTAATTATATTGAGTATAAACAGATATAGTGAAATACTAATACATAAACATAAGATTTAAATGTACTAAGAAAATGCTTAAATACATGTAACCCTGAAAAAATGGTCTTAAGATAAGGCTTAGTGTATGAGACGTTGACTCTTCGAATAATTAGGGTTGTTTGTATTAACTCAACAAAATTGAATTATAAATTCAACTAAAATCAAAGATGAATCTTGTGAGTTGAATCGATGAGATGATTTAACCAATCGAATGAGTATTTCGATCAAAAATTTAGAGTCTAAGACTAGTTAGTACTTTTCAAGAACATCTTTTCAAGAAACTCGAGACGGCAATGCTTAAGCTATTGCTTTGCTTATTTTTGAATCTTAAGATGTTTATCTTCAAGTGATAAGCTTTAGCATTTCTTTGTCATCAATCTTCCACAATCATCTCTACTAAGCTTCCCTTTTGCATACCAAACTCATTGATAAAGTAGATGGGATTTAGTAATGAGTTCTACACTCCTGCATCTCATTGGGCTATCACAATTTTATGAACTCTCACTCTCTCTATGTATATATATCTTTCTCTTCTCTTCCTGCACACAACACATACATTGGGTGAGGAGGAAGACAGGGGGTGACACACAAAACTAATAAAAGAGAAGTTGCCAAACATGGGGGTTGTTCCCTTGTCCATGCTAAAAGAGAGGTTTGGGGGGTTTTGCATGGAAGGGAAGGGAGGGGGGGGGGACATGCTCGGGGCCGGTGGAATTGTTTAGGAAAACCATGATTTGGACTTGTCAGAAAGATTGCTTTGTTTATCCCAACTCCCATGTGAAGGCTACCCAGCCCTCTCCCCCCCCCCCTTCCCATCTCATGAAGTGGAAAGTGACCCCCTCCCTCCTTTGCAATGCAAGCTCCCTTAAAAAGAGTCTCGTTTTGTTTCTTCTCCTCATCACCTTCCTTTCATATTGCCCCAGCCTTGCTGGCTGCAAACAGGAGGATGGTGACATGTTCTTTCCTCTCCTCAAAGGACTTCCTACATCCCAAGCAATATGGCCTCTAAAAAAATTGCCAGCGCCTCTTGTCCACCTTTTGTTTGCATCCAATGCATCAATAAAAAAAAAAGAAGCACAATCCAATTTTGTATCCTTCTCATGACACAAGAAAAATCCTCCTAGTTTGCTTGTTTGTGGAAGCCATTAATGAATCCAAAGCACATCAACAAACTTTGGACATAGGTATAGTTCATCAAAAAACTAGAGGTGCATTATGAAAACATGGATGTAGGTGGATCAGCTACATATACATCTAAGTCCAAGCAGGTTAGGGTGCAACGCTAGGCAAGGACGATGGGTCGAAGAATTTGTCTAACAAACAAAACGGTCGTAGACTAACTGGTCAGATCAGGAGCATAGTTTAGCCCTATTCCGATCTTAATTGAAGCCGAAAATCAAGCCTTTACCTGCCTGCGAAGTATATAATGTTCGTAGTATCTTATGCTTTGCTTCCAAACTTGCGATTAAATAATAACAGAAGACCGGAGGGGTGCATGATTAAAGATGATATCACAAATCTAATTGAAAAAAAGGGAGACATTAACCATGACGGTTGCAAAGTAATTGAAGCCTACTCAAGTAGATGAGATAAAGCATGTTGGTTATGGTCTTAGTCCATACTAAGTGGTGCTTGTGAGATCATTTTGCGCCCTCTCCACCCCAACCCCCCACTTAAACAACTTGGCTGCCCTCTTTTCATGATCATACTTCTCAATGTTGTCCCACCTATCAATTATGATAGGGGCACTGGCATTGACAAACCCATAAGCTTTCTCTCAAGTTCATGTTTAACAATGACCTGCAATAGAGTAGTAAGCTATAAAATATGGCGAAAAAGGCATATTAAACTGACATGAAAATATAATATGTTGATGACTGCCGAGATCTTCATATCAAGATGTATGGATAGCAAACTTTCAACGAACTCATCATTTACAACTGCTCTCACTAGTTAATCCTGCAATAGTTTTTCCAACAGATGTGAATTGGTTATCACAAGCCAAACCTAGGGCCGGCGTCTCTTTTAAAAAATAACTACATACTTTACCCTGAAAAAACCTGTAGATTGGAGAGAGAGAGAGTTGTCTAAAGTACTCCGTGATTTGCTGTTATTTGACTTTTTTGGATGTATCTATACTGGAACCATATGAATCATCTGTTTTAGCAAAAAAAAAAAAAAAAAAAAACTATGTACTTGGACTGTCACCTCTCCTATCCAATAAAGGAAAACATGACACGTAGTCTAAGCTCATAAGAAATGCACATGAGACTCGCAAGCTGACCTCCTTTTGTATACGTGAAGTATGTATGATATCAATTGGCAAGCAACTTAGAGCTCTATAGATCACTTTTTATTGCCTCTTGTCTTTGTTGGAGGAGAATTGAGATGCCGTGCTTTCATTTTTTAGATCTTGTAGCAGTGATTAAAAGGAAAATATTTAATATAATACTATAAATATATATATAAGCTTAAGCTTGTTGATGCTTTTCTCCCATAATTTTTTTTTAAAAAAAATATTCTTCTCTTTTTTTGTTCGCATAAGCTGAGGCCAACTACTCTTAACAATCCAAGGTTTTTGATTATTGAGGTATATAGCATTCATTGTTTGCCCGTGAATACATCAAGTTTGTATGCAACGGCAAGGAGTGAGATTTAATTTTCATGAGCTCATTTTTAATTCATCATCATTAGAACTAATTATACTTGAAAAATTGTTTAAATTAATAGCCTTTTGATGGCTCAGGTATATCAAATTTTGTGCAAAATTTTAGCTAACCAGTTGTGTAATGTCCGGGCCCACAACCTACTAGGCCCAATAAGAAATAGGCCCAGTTAAGGGTTTGGGCCCAAATTTTACTGTGGGCAGTACTATTATAATGGTTATTATAATGGTTAAAAAAAAAAAAACGAAGGGATAAGACCGACAGGGAAGGGTTACCTCACCCCCTGCTGGCAGCCGATGCCGGCGCGCCGGAGACAGGGGGGCGGCGGCCAGTCCCGGAGTATGGAGGAAAGGAGAGGATGGGACCTCTCAGAGGGGGGTTTCATCCTCTAAACAATTACTTAAGCCCCTGCCGGCAACCCCAAGTCACAGACTCCCTAAACTTTGAACGAGAGAGAGAGCCGAAGCCCTGGAGCCTAAGGCCAAGGAGCCCTGAAGCTCTGAGAAAGGGGGGACTACCAGGGAGGAAGCACTGCCCGACTACACCCGACTAAAACCAGGTATGGACCCCCTGTTAATAACATTTTAAAGTCTGGAGAAATCCTCTGTGGAGGATTTCCCCTCTGTCTCAACAAGGAAACAGAGAGGAGGAGATCGGCAGAAGGGAGAAGGGTCTCGGGCCGGACCCATAGGCCCCGGACCGGCCTGAGAACGGCCGCGGCCCAAGGCCAGGCCCGATGACCACTCGGGCCGAGCCGCCTGCCGGGCACCGCAGCCTCGGCTGCGGCTACTCTAGGGCTCGGGGGGCAGCCCCGGGCCGCCGGTCAGGTCGAGCCGGCAACCGGCGTGGCCACAAGGCTGCCAGCCCCGGCCGGACCACTGCCTCCTCTCCGGCAAGAGGCGGTGGTGCCGGAGGGAAGCCCCAAAGAAAAGAAAAGAAAGAAGGGAAGAAGAAAAAGAAAAAAAAAAAAAGAAAAAGAAAAATGAACTCACCGGACCTTGAGGCTTCATCCCCTCCGGCCATGCCTTGCCGTGGACGGAGCGGGTGGAGGCTCTCGGGTATAGCCGGATCCCGACCCATCTCCGAGCCCTTCCCCTCTCCGGCATCACTTCGGAGGGAGGAAGGGCTGGCCTTCCCTTCCACCGGTGCACCGGGGGGGGAAACCCCCCACCTCGGTCGGTGGATCGGGGGGAGCCTCGTCTCCCCGGTTGCCGTAGGAGAAGAAGGGGAGGAGAGTGGGTTTCGGAGGGGGACGAAGGGCCGGAGACTAGGGTTCGGCGAAAACAAAGAAGAAAGAAAGAAAGACAGAGAGAGAAGGAGAGGGAAAGGTCGGAAGGAGGAAGAGGCCGTAGATCCGGCCGGAGGAGAAGAAGAAGGCCGAAGGACCGGCCGGAGCAACCGAGGTCGTCGGTAGAGACGAAGGAGAGAAGAGGGAGAGAGAGAGAGCAGCCGGAAGAGAGAGAGGGGAGCCGGGAAACGAAGAGGCGAAGCCTCTGGAAGGGGGGGAAAACCCGGATAGCGGGTTCGCGGGTCGGATCCGCATCCGAACCCGCAACCCGTTAAGCCTAAAAAATTGAAATGGGTTAAGTAAACCCAATTAAACCGGACCCAATCTAGTTGGGTGAACCCGGATGAGGGATTGAGTGGGATCTGAACCCAATTGAACCTGAACCCGAGCCCAATTTAATTGGGCTAAGTCTGGACGAGCCCAAATTACAAATTGGGTCAAATCCGAACCAAATTAGGCCCAAATTGATTTGGGTCCGAACCCAGTTGAGTGGAGTTAATTCCAGCAGACCCAATTAAACTTGGGATTAAGCCTAATGACCAATTAGAAGGCCAATTAAACCATATGGACCCAATCAAGGCTCCAATATGAACACATTAGACTTGGGCTAAATTTCGGGTAGGATCCAAACAAGTAAAAAGGAAATAATATGCTCATTATAATGTGATTTTAGGTGACTCAGGATCCGTCACCAGGACGTAAGAAACTTGGGAGAAAACGAATCACTGTAAGTAATCTATCTTAATCTTATCGTAGATCTTGTATTACGTTTTATAAGATGAACCAGTGTTTTTCATACAATTTGAATTGTATACATGATTTGTGAAGAAAGTAAGTAACTTGTTTTAATCTTGTTGTGAATCGTGTATGTAAGTAGCCTGCCCTAATCTTTATGGATCATACATGAAATTTAATATGTTATGCATGTACTGTAGGCTAAGAACGATATGTGTATCTGACATGTTCTAGTTACACAAGATATGATGATATATGCTTTATATTCCGTTATGCCTACAAAATACTGGGATTACATTACATGCTAAGATATGAGTTATGAAATATGAACATGGGTGGTACATGTCAGTCACATAATTCATAGTTGTGCACATATTATGTTTTCATAGCTCTTGTGATACATGCAAAATGAATTGAATTCCATATTATGATTTTTATTAGCATGAGTGTAAAGAATGATAATGATTGGCTCTAGCGGCATATTGCTTGTAAAGGGGTACCTAAGAACTCCTATTGCTACGGGCCGAATGCAACTGAGCCGGCCTTGCCAGTGGCCGATAATGACTGAGCCAGCCCCGCCAGTGACCGACTAATAACTGAGCAGGCCCCGCCAGTGACCAATAATGAATTCGCCGTAGCATCTATGAGGTACTACCTATACGAAGCATTATTTATGAACTCTTAAGAGCTACTGACCCAATGTAACTGAGCCGGCCTTGCCAGTGGCCGAGAATGACTGAGCCAACCCCGCCAGTGGCCGCCTAATAACTGAGCCGGTCTCGCCAGTGGCCAAGAATGACTTCGCAGTAGCATTTAAGAGCACGACCACGGCATGCCGGTGGCACGATTTTTTCTACATGTGCATATTACATGATTTCTTGACATTGTAGGATACTGTTTTATTTACTCAGCATGGATATTTTATTATGACGATTGATTTAGTAGCATACATGTCAGCTTCTCAAACTCTGATAAGCATGGTTAGCATTTTTAGTTGATTTGACAAGATTATGCAGGATTACTTACTGAGCCGTGTAGCTCATGCCTGTTCATTTACGTTTTTTTTTTTTAGATCACCACCAGTGACAGCTGCCAGAAGCACTTTTCTTTTGCAACAGGGCTTTTTTATTTTTGGGGATGATATAAATAAACTTTTGTGTATATAAACTATGTAGAAGCTCTGTACTTTATATGAACCAGTGGGTTGTAATACCTTCTTTTGATATATACAAGTTACACTGCTTTTGACTACCTGTTGACCATGTACGAGGCTGCGTGCTATTGTGGGCAGTAGTCGGCAATAGCACGGCCGTGTCACGGATCCGGGTTCGGGGCGTGACATTCTGTGGTATCAGAGCAATAGGTTAACCATGAGTAAAAATTTTAAGCTTTAATAAGGAAATGGGTAGTTAAGTCTCATTTAGTGAGATTCCGCATAACCGGAAAGGAAAGAAAAGATTTTATTGGTCGTATCATCGGTCAGTCACGAAAATTGCTTGACACAAATATTTTGATAGGTGATAATGAGCAACAAAAAGAAAGAAGCTAGGGCTAATACAAAGCCATTCTAGGGGCATGATTGTGACAGGTATGGTATTAGAGCTTAAGATTTAAGACTACTAAGGATTTTGGTGTTTTGAATCAGAATGCTAACGAGCCATGCCAAAATAAGAAAAAGCTATTTTGGAGATTTCTCGATGGAGTAATTTGTATTTTGGATTATGATTAAATTAGATTTTGACTGATGTTAAGTGGAATACTAGCCATGGAATATTAAAGTACATTGTGATTATTTATGTATCAGTATATAGGTGATATTGGAAGTTTAACTTGGTACTGGGTACTGTGGATGATACTTCTAGTTTGAAGTTAATTATTTTGATGACAAGATAGGGTTTATTCATAAGTTGTTTAAGGCTTGGACAAGGAAAGGTTTTATATCTTCGGGGATGAAATTTGTATGACAATTATGCATGAAACTATTATATAGAAAGAAAGTATATTTGAGAATGAGATTTAAGAGTTTCTCCTTGTTTATTTGGAATGTGAAATATTAGATCTTTGCAAATTATAATGCAAGATTAATATTTTGATTGGAAGTCATTTAGTAAATTCCGAGAATAATTTTCAATCTTGAAGAATATTTTTGGCTCATTTTATATGAATGGAGTTGCTGAAAATGTAAAATTTATTTAAAGCATTGTTACTTATTTAAGAGGATCTTATGTTGGGATACCCTTTCTTTACTCGTTCATGAAAAGGTAAAAGGAAGTTCTAGCTAAGTAACATACGATCTAGATGGAGGAAAGATTTGAAGTGCAAATACACATGAAGGATTAAATAGTTCTGTTGGTAGACAAATAGTATGGCGATCAAAAGTTATTAATGAATTCAAAAAAAAAAAAAAAAATTGATGTTTTGAATCAGAGTGCGCAGCGAAAACATAGTGGGCTGAATTAGTTCTCTAAGTTGGTCTGTAGTATTATTCCATTGATTCGGAAAGTTGTAATAATAAAAGATTTGATCTGTTTTCTTTTGTAGTAGGATTTTCCTTGATAAATGAAAAGAAAATGATCGGATTTTTTTGGGGTATCGCTGTGCTACCTTTGATTCTCCAGTTTTATGTCATGCTAAGAAATTCTTAGCATCTTGAGACTAGAATTAACGGATCATCAATTTTGATCTCAGATCTGGAATATGCTGATATAAACCTCCGTCCTCCTAAACTTGAAGCTTGAGTTTCTTTAATTAATATCAACCCTCCATCTGATTGAAAGAAATTGAGGTTGTCAGTAGACTACAAGGAATTTCTATCCAGAGTGGATTAGAGTTGTTTATGATCTAATCTTGTGATAGATCGGTTAATCAAGAGAAGTTGATATTTTGACAAAGAAACTTGATCTTCTTATTCAGAATTAAGATGTTGATTCTATGAATAATCTGGAGAGAGAGCTGTATAATTTTCACCAGTGAGTTTTTCTATTATTGGCAACTCCCGGGAGAATCTTGGCATCTTAAATTTAGTATTAACGGATTGATGGTGCCTTGGTTGGGCCTAGACCTGAAATGTTCCCTACTCCTAGCTATGACATCTTCGATCTACCTATTTAAAAGGGGTTTGAAGTTTTGCTAGGATAAAAGTTGATCATAAAATTGTAGGCAAGGTTAAGAGAAGAAAGAAGATTATAGATTATGAAAAGTATTTGATGCTAATGCTCTCACCTATTTTTGTTAAGCCGATTACGATCTTTGTGTGGACTTAATCGAAAGCAATTAATTTCTCGGGCCAAGGATTATAGCATTTAAAAATCTAAGGTGGGAAGATTAGTCTTCTTTTGGAAGAGATCAAAAGAACTCCTATATCATAAATGGAAAGAATCAAGTTTTGAGATGCCATGATTTTGCCAAAATCTTATCAGCAAACATTTTAAGAGGGAGACTAACTGAGAACTCGAGGGTGACTCGATGGTTGAATACTTTTAAAGCCTGAACCTTAAGGTATGTATAATTTCGCGGACGAAATTTATTTTAAGGGGGGTAGGATGTAATGTCCGGGCCCACAACCTACTAGCCCAATAAGAAATAGGCCCAGTTAAGGGTTTGGGCCCAAATTTTACTGTGGGCAGTACTATTATAATGGTTAAAAAAAAAAAAAAAACGAAGATAAGACCGACAGGGAAGGGTTACCTCACCCCCTGCTGGCAGCCGATGCCGGCGCGCCGGAGACAGGGGGGCGGCGGCCAGTCCCGGAGTATGGAGGAAAGGAGAGGATGGGACCTCTCAGAGGGGGGTTTCATCCTCTGAACAATTATTTAAGCCCCTGCCGGCAACCCCAAGTCACAGACTCCCTAAACTTTGAACGAGAGAGAGAGCCGAAGCCCTGGAGCCTAAGGCCAAGGAGCCCTGAAGCTCTGAGAAAGGGGGGACTACCAGGGAGGAAGCACTGCCCGACTACACCCGACTAAAACCAGGTATGGACCCCCTGTTAATAACATTTTAAAGTCTGGAGAAATCCTCTGTGGAGGATTTCCCCTCTGTCTCAACAAGGAAACAGAGAGGAGGAGATCGGCAGAAGGGAGAAGGTTCTCGGGCCGGACCCATAGACCCCGGACCGGCCTGAGAACGGCCGCGGCCCAAGGCCAGGCCCGATGACCACTCGGGCCGAGCCGCCTGCCGGGCACCGCAGCCTCGGCTGCGGCTACTCTAGGGCTCGGGGGGCAGCCCCGGGCCGCCGGTCAGGTCGAGCCGGCAACCGGCGTGGCCACAAGGCCGCCAGCCCCGGCCGGACCACTGCCTCCTCTCCGGCAAGAGGCGGTGGTGCCGGAGGGAAGCCCCAAAGAAAAGAAAAGGAAGAAGGGAAGAAGAAAAAGAAAAAAAAAAAAGAAAAAGAAAAATGAACTCACCGGACCTTGAGGCTTCATCCCCTCCGGCCATGCCTTGCCGTGGACGGAGCAGGTGGAGGCTCTCGGGTATAGCCGGATCCCGACCCATCTCCGAGCCCTTCCCCTCTCCGGCATCACTTCGGAGGGAGGAAGGGCTGGCCTTCCCTTCCACCGGTGCACCGGGGGGGGAAACCCCCCACCTCGGTCGGTGGATCGGGGGGAGCCTCATCTCCCCGGTTGCCGTAGGAGAAGAAGGGGAGGAGAGTGGGTTTCGGAGGGGGACGAAGGGCCGGAGACTAGGGTTCGGCGAAAACAAAGAAGAAAGAAAGAAAGACAGAGAGAGAAGGAGAGGGAAAGGTCGGAAGGAGGAAGAGGCCGTAGATCCGGCCGGAGGAGAAGAAGAAGGCCGAAGGACCGGCCGGAGCAACCGAGGTCGTCGGTAGAGACGAAGGAGAGAAGAGGGAGAGAGAGAGAGCAGCCGGAAGAGAGAGAGGGGAGCCGGGAAACGAAGAGGCGAAGCCTCTGGAAGGGGGGGAAAACCCGGATAGCGGGTTCGCGGGTCGGATCCGCATCCGAACCCGCAACCCGTTAAGCCTAAAAAATTGAAATGGGTTAAGTAAACCCAATTAAACCGGACCCAATCTAGTTGGGTGAACCCGGATGAGGGATTGAGTGGGATCTGAACCCAATTGAACCTGAACCCGAGCCCAATTTCCCGGATGAGGGATTGAGTGGGATCTGAACCCAATTGAACCTGAACCCGAGCCCAATTAAGTCTGGACGAGCCCAAATTACAAATTGGGTCAAATCCGAACCAAATTAGGCCCAAATTGATTTGGGTCCGAACCCAGTTGAGTGGAGTTAATTCCAGCAGACCCAATTAAAGTTGGGATTAAGCCTAATGACCAATTAGAAGGCCAATTAAACCATATGGACCCAATCAAGGCTCCAATATGAACACATTAGACTTGGGCTAAATTTCGGGTAGGATCCAAACAAGTAAAAAGGAAATAATATGCTCATTATAATGTGATTTTAGGTGACTCAGGATCCGTCACCAGGACGTAAGAAACTTGGGAGAAAACGAATCACTGTAAGTAATCTATCTTAATCTTATCGTAGATCTTGTATTACGTTTTATAAGATGAACCAGTGTTTTTCATACAATTTGAATTGTATACATGATTTGTGAAGAAAGTAAGTAACTTGTTTTAATCTTGTTGTGAATCGTGTATGTAAGTAGCCTGCCCTAATCTTTATGGATCATACATGAAATTTAACATGTTATGCATGTACTGTAGGCTAAGAACGATATGTGTATCTGACATGCTCTAGTTATACAAGATATGATGATATATGCTTTATATTCCGTTATGCCTACAAAATACTGGGATTACATTACATGCTAAGATATGAGTTATGAAATATGAACATGGGTGGTACATGTCAGTCACATAATTCATAGTTGTGCACATATTATGTTTTCATAGCTCTTGTGATACATGCAAAATGAATTGAATTCCATATTATGATTTTTATTAGCATGAGTGTAAAAAATGATAATGATTGGCTCTAGCGGCATATTGCTTGTAAAGGGGTACCTAAAAACTCCTATTGCTACAGGCCGAATGCAACTGAGCCGGCCTTGCCAGTGGCCGATAATGACTGAGCCAGCCCCGCCAGTGGCCGACTAATAACTGAGCAGGCCCCGCCAGTGACCAATAATGAATTCGCCGTAGCATCTATGAGGTACTACCTATACGAAGCATTATTTATGAACTCTTAAGAGCTACTGACCCAATGTAACTGAGCCGGCCTTGCCAGTGGCCGAGAATGACTGAGCCAGCCCCGCCAGTGGCCGCCTAATAACTGAGCCGGTCTCGCCAGTGGCCAAGAATGACTTCGCAGTAGCATTTAAGAGCACGACCACGGCATGCCGGTGGCACGATTTTTCCTACATGTGCATATTACATGATTTCTTGACATTGTAGGATACTGTTTTATTTACTCAGCATGGATATTTTATTATGACGATTGATTTAGTAGCATACATGTCAGCTTCTCAAACTCTGATAAGCATGGTTAGCATTTTTAGTTGATTCGACAAGATTATGCAGGATTACTTACTGAGCCGTGCAGCTCATGCCTGTTCATTTACGTTTTTTTTTTTTTAGATCACCACCAGTGACAGCTGCCAGAAGCACTTTTCTTTTGCAACAGGGCTTCTTTATTTTTGGGGATGATATACATAAACTTTTGTGTATATAAACTATGTAGAAGCTCTGTACTTTATATGAACCAGTGGGTTGTAATACCTTCTTTTGATATATACAAGTTACACTGCTTTTGACTACCTGTTGACCATGTACGAGGCTGCGTGCTATTGTGGGCAGTAGTCGGCAATAGCACGGCCGTGTCACGGAGCTGGATCCGGGGCGTGACAAGTTGCATGCATGCCACTATTATGGATACCATGCTAGCTACAAGAGTAAGCCAACTACAATCTCCCCGAGTTCTGCATGTTCACTTACCATCAAAAAAATTGAGAAAAAAAAAAAAAAACGGTCGCATTTTCTACATCTCCAAACTTGCAATGGAGCAAATCCATTCTCAGGACTCAAGCCCAATAACAAAAATAGATACCTAGGACTCATTCATAGGGTTAAAAGTGGATAAATTACAAATTAAAAATTAATATATTTGTATTTGATGGGGGCCAAAATGAATCGTCCTGCTTATAATGATAGGGCACTGAATTTCGGCCAAATGAACCCCAGCAATGATCGGGCCGGATGTCGGCCCTGCCAAGAGCCAGTTCGAGCCCAGACTCCGCTGAAAGCACAGTTGACCTTGGCCGAATCTCTCCGCTGCCGCACCCTGCAGCAACTTTTTGATGTTCATGATGATATTTCGTGCCCGAGCATGGGATGCCCCAAAAACTTCTTCAACCTCGGGGGCGCCTCCTGTGTTTGCCGACTCGCCTCGACCAAGCTCGGGGCGCCTCCTGTGTTCGCTGACTCGCTCCAACCAAGCTCAGGGCACCTTCCTTACTCGCTGACGCGCCCCGATTGAGCTCGAGACGCCCTCTCCAATGATATGCCCCGACCCTTAGGGCGCTCGGCCGAGCACACCTCGGAACCCAGGATGCTACACTAACCTCATCACCCGTCAAGCCGACTTCACCAAATGCATGATGTGACCTCTCAACGAGCTCGGCCCTGCCAATGGCCGCACTCATATGCGTCCTTACGCCCTCCTATGTGGCCGTACATTGCGACACCACCACGCCATGCTTACTGGCTCATGACAGTCAAGGACAGCACCATGCTACTCCAGCCATACCCTGCTACAACTGACAACGCTTTACCACTCGACTGTACCATGCGCCATAAGAAAACTCTGGTTGTGCGCCATCTCCACTCATAATGGAAACGGGCTATACCTCCGCCACTTGGGCGCCACTACCGGAGCTATAAATGACCCCATCAGGTAACGCATAAGGAACTTTTTTGGCTGGACTAACTGAGATCCACTTTAGCTTGAGCGTCGGAGGGTCCTCATTGGAACCATCGGTGAGGCTTTGTGCAGGTACACGTTCGCACAGGAGGTGGTCCTCATTCTCTTTCTCTACAGACTGGCAGCTCCCTCGACTCCTCCGACGTGGTCACCCTCGGGCCAGATTTGAACCACAACAGTATTCATATCACTTTTTATTGGATGATTGTGCACGGGGATGCATACATTAATCAAAAGTTAAAATTTATATTGTACTAACTTTTAAATAGATATACAAACAAATAACATTTAAATCTAGTAATATAAACTCTATATGTAGGACCATCTTGTTTTTTATTGTATTAACTGAAATTAAGTACACATGCTTACAATTTTTTATCATTTTTTCCAAGAAAATAAGGATATATTCGTAAGAAAAGCAACGAAGAAAAATTGCATCCAGGACATCACAAGACTCTTTTAGAATATTTTAATAATTTTATTAAATTACATATATTGCATCAACAAGTTAAAGGAGCACTTTGATGAACTGAGAATATTAGTATTTGGAAATATTTTAAAATATATTATCTTAGAAAATAGAGAGAGCCACGTACACTATAATTATTTAGATTTAAATACTTAGAAATACTTTTTTAAAACTCGACCTTGAAAACTCTAATTGTTGAGAGGAGAGAAGTAACCACTAGAACAATCCTTTATTCAAAAATAATTTATATTATGTAGAACACAAATATGGTATCTGTGCATCTGTATTCTAGACCACTTTTTGTTAAACAGGCAAATATTCGTTAGATCCTACACTTTGTGTCCATATTATAGTGTGGTATTGGATATGAGTTGTGCTTATACAATCTATTTTTGCTCCTAATAAAAATATTGAATTTCCTGCATTGAAACAGAAAAAATTCAACCATGTATTGTTTCTTAATAACAAATACTTCCAGGCTCGACAATTGTATAATACTTTTTTAATTCGTTGCATTTCATGTTTGAATTGGTGATCCGTACCAACACTTCATCAGGTATTATATTGGCTTGTGAATTGTACCAATCTCTCATGGAATGGAGCCTCAAGGTATTATTTGATGTTAACAACCATCTCATTTCATAAGGTATTTAATCCTAAATTGCTTATACTTAATTAAAAAAAATAAATTTTCTAAATATCAAATCTTCAAAGCATATTAACTACTAAAAACATCCTTCCATGGTAATTTAGAAGCATCACTTTTAAATGCCCGAAAGCTGTACAAAAATAATTTAGAATTAAATACAATAAGTCTACTCTCAGTTTACTGAAAAAAATAAGGATTTACTTCTCAGATATACTATCCGATGTGGGAGGGCCTGAATTTAGTCCCATACCGACTAGGCAGCGGAAAGGTCTGTGCCTTATAAGGAGAGGAAACCTCTTTCCTCACGAGGCGCCTTTTGAAGGGCAAAACCGTGAGGGTATCCCCCGTCAGCACTGGACGCGCGGGCCAAAGAAAATTCCCCCCGTAGCACTGGACGTGCGGGCCGGAGTCCCAGAGCGGACAATACCTCGTGGGGGACATGGGCCTTCCCTGTCGTCAGTTGGTTGGGGCTACGCTGTTGTCGGGTCGAAGATCCGCAACAGTTGGCGCTAGAAGGAAGGCCGCCTGCACATAGAAACTCTCTCCGGGCCTGGGGGCTGGTAAAGCCAGGTTAAACCGGCACAGGACCTTTCCACTGGGGGGCTATGATGTGGGAGGCCTGAATTTAGTCCCATACCGACTAGGCAGCGGAAAGGTCTGTGCCTTATAAGGAGGGAAAACCTCTTTCCTCACGAGGCGCTTTTTGAAGGGCAAAACCGTGAGGGTATCCCCCGTCAGCGCTGGACGCGCGGGCCGGAGAAAATTCCCTCCGTAGCGCTGGACGCGCGGGCCGGAGTCCCAGAGCGGACAATACCTCGTGGGGGACATGGGCCGTTCTCTGTCGTTAGTTGGTTGGGGCTATGCTGTTGTCGAGTCGAAGATCCGCAACACTATCTTCTATATTACTAAGCTAACTCAAAAGTTTTCAAACAACATTGGAACATCCCTAATCTCTCTCTCTCTCTCTACCTCCTTTATCCAAGAACAAAGATTTTTTTTCTCCAAAGAAGTAGGAGGGGTTATTCCGCACCTTCCACCCCATGCCCATCCCACCCCCGCCTAGGCTGGAGGCTAAGCTCCTGGGCAGACCAAATTCTTTTCCTCCTTTATCCATGGACGAAAAAAAATATTCTCGTAGAGAAATGGGAAGGGCTATTTCTCACCCTCTATTCTATGCCCACCTGACCCCTCTGCAGGCTAAAGTCCAAGCTCTCGGACAGACCAATACCCACCGGAATAACCTTTCTGAGATCTAAATTTTGGTGCTCAATTACCATGCATCACTGACGACTGAAAAAGGCTTGTTAGTACTAACCAAAAAAGAAGTCATTAATGATGGAAATGACATGATGCAGTGGAAGTGGAAAATTTAGTAAGTAGGTTGATACCACTTGATAGAAGGATTATTCTGCATTGTGTTTGGTTGAGGATAATTTTGAGGATTAAAAAAAAAAGTTATCAAGGTAGTGGTCTTATCTTTCAGGATAATTGTTTTTTGATATTTGGTTCGAGGAATTAGGGAAAGGGATAAGGGATGGAAATAAAGTTCATCTGATGCACTTTGAATTTCACAATGATCATTTTTTGTTGTAAAGATAAAATTACTCTACTATTTTCTTATAAACCTAATAGTCAAGGTGTGCAGTGGTCGGGTGAGGCCAATATAGGGGTACAAGCCAAACTAATTTAAATTGGTTTCTTAAAATTAAAATCAAAACTAAATTGACAATTTATATAAACCAAATGAAACTGATTCAAGAAATATGTTTCAATTTTGGTTCGATTTATCAGATTGAGAAGGTCAAATTTTTAATTCACTATATTAGGTTGAGAATATCCAGATGTTGCCCGTTCATGATGGTTTTTTTGGAGATTTTATCTAAAAAATATATTTAAAATCTACAAAACCGAGAGAAAGGGGAGAGTGAGAGAAAATAGGATTTACAATTTGGATAGAGTCGAAAAGGATTTTGGATGCTCTCTAAACCCTTATCGACATTACACTGCCTCTTTTTGTCATAATTTTCATTTCGAGAATCAAAAGAAAGGCATTAGGATGGGAACTGAAGCAATCAATTAGAAAGAGAAGAAAATATTAAAGAAATAAACAGAAAAGAAAATGGTGAGTATACGATAAGGAAGTTTCAAGTACCGAGCTACATAAGAAAAAAATAGAGTTTGAAAAAGATGAGACATCCCACAAGATGAGAGAGGGGTGTCTCTTCTACCTATTGTGATCACTTTAGCCATCGGAAAATGACACCATTGGTTTGCCATCTTTGGATAAGCAGGATGAGGAGGCTCCGATAGCTATGATAGTGAGGAGAAGAAGAGAGACGAGATGAAAGGGCTCTTGTGGTGAGGAAAAAAAGAGATTGTGAGAGAAGAAAGGGGAGATATACAGTTCTCATAGTGGAGAGGAAAACTATGAAAAAGATCAAAAATTAGGGCTAAAGTGCTAATAGGACAATTATATATGTATATACATACATACATACATACATACATATATATATATATACACACACACATGCATATATATATATATATATATATATATATATATATATATAGAAAGAGAGAGAGAGAGAGATGTTGTTTTTTTTTTTTCGTTTTCATTGGTTTCAAAAATCCAAGTTGAAATTAAACTGAATTTTTTTTGAAATTTTGTCAACCTGAAACGGAATTGACTATGGAAAAATTTATCTTAAACCGAATTGAAGTGACCAGTTCGGGTTCATAGTTTGGTCAATTTTTTACATACACCTATGCAAAAGTAAGTAAAAAAATAGGGGATAATATAATAATCAGTACATGATGTGGAAAGGAATGGGCCAATTTCACCTCCTCTCCATGGACAGGTCCAGGTGATAAGGATATCTCCTCATGCGCCATGGGGAGGGAATTGGGCTATCCTGCCGACCAAAAAGACCGTTTGCAGGATAAGGAATATCTTCATACTCATTTCTATCCAAATGTGGCCCCAAGGAGTTCATAACAATCAATTAGTGTTTGGACAGGGCTTCATTGAGAGTGAAAAGAAAAAAATAAGTCTCTCACTACTTTGTTTACCACATATTTAGAGTCCTAAAAATTTATTTTTATTTTTTTAGTTAAATTTAAATTAGAAAATAGATTAGCTAGGAAGAACTATCCAATAAAGTTTTAGTGAAATTAGGTTGCTCGTAATAGAAGGAAAAGATAATTAATCAAATATAATTGGGACTTAGCATAAAAGCAATGTGCTCTCTATATTTAGTAATTGTTACATAAGATGAAGCGTGAGACTTCACTTCTGTAATACTAAATAGGATGCTATGTGAGGCTTCAATTTTTATGAGTCCAGAAGTTCTTCTTATGTATAGTAAAACAACGGATATAGTAGAAGTAGATTATCAAATTCATTTACTGTGGCACGGAGACTGTCACAACTCAGGACCTCACTGAAAAATGGCTAGCCAGAAGGTATTATTTGGGTTCCTTGATCCTGTATAAGTACCCAAGATCTACCCAGCGAATAACCGATGTGGGACTAAACACATGTCCGCACGGGTCCTCACATACTCCCCCCATTCAAGTCCTGACGTCCTCGTCAGGCTAAGGGTTCAAATCTATTCAAATCTAATCACAAACACCACGATGGATCTGTGGTCAACTCCAATGAATCCGTGCTGCAGTGTCTCCTAGTCCACATAAGTTATGGGCCGGATCCGCTCTGATACCATTTGTAACAACCCAAGACCTCACCCAAAATGGCTAGACGAAAGTTATTATTTAGGTTCATTGATTCCGTATAAGTACCCAAGATCTACCCAACGAATAACCAATGTGGGACTAAACACATGCCCGCACGGAACCTCACAGAGACCATCCGATCCAAAAATAAATTCAATAAATCTAACTTTGCATCAATTGTTTCCCGATGTGAGCGGGGCAATAGACTGATGGTTGCACATCTTTTCCAAATTAAGGAGATTTTAAATTCAAATCTTGAAAGGTGCTTTTCCAAGTATTTAGATTATAAAAAATTATACATGTGAGCCATTGGATCCTTGGTGTCTCCTCTTGGTGGAGATAGCTTTCTCTTACTGCCCATAAAATCAAGCATGGCTTTGGCTTTAGCCCGGGCAATGGGATGAAAACAGATACTTAAAACAAACCGTGGGTGTCTGATGCGCCCATAGCCTACAAGCCTAGTTTCTCTAATTTAAACATTACTCCCAACAATGCTTCTTTGGATAGTAGGTGATACATCAGTTGATGTGATAGACCAATCAATTAGAGCTCACGACAAAGCTTCCAATCAACCAGTCAAAGCTTGCTAAATAGTTAACCTAGAGGTGACATTTCGGCCATGATTGCGGGTGGTTTTCTTAACCGCATGAGTGAGATGCACAGAGTGTAATACACAAGCAAAATGACCGTGCGTGACCTTCGGGATGTGTAACGGGCTACCAAAGACGGCCAATCTGTATGTCGGAATCTCTTGATGATGGGTACCGACCTTCGCCTAGACAAATCATTTCCGGAAGACTCTTTAGGTAAGCACTCTCGAGCCCTCTTACGCCTTTGTGCTATCGCTCTGCCGCTCTCACATCACCTCTGTTGTTTCCTGAAAGTTAGTTTGACTTAGGCATCAAATGTCCCTGGACTGAATTTCTTTGTTTTTATTGTTTCAAGTTGGGTTCAGTGCCAGAGCAAAGATCTAAGTATGATCTCTTCTTTCTAGCACCATCTCACGAGCGACCTTCGTTTAGAGTTGTTGCTATCCGAGCACAACGACCACCATCTTATCATATTTTGGAGGCACGCCTAAGCCCTCTAGTGATTTAGCCAGCTCGGCATCTTGATCGGGCTGATTTTTAGCGGCAACGATGGGCACTGGAATTGGGATGCTGTGGTGCAAGTGTTTGAAGCAACACAGCATATCATTAGGCTTACGCTGAGAGCCACATGGCAGAGGTAGCTCTTTATGGCCTATTGTTGGTATCTGCTTTGATATCTCAATGATAGTTATGGAAGCTGGCTTCACGTATTGTCCTAAGCTTGTCTTTTTGGATATGCTAAGCTATTGCACATGCAAAACCACATGCATAATTCTCTTCAACCATGTCTTATTATTATACATAATGGAAGAGCTTCGATGGCCGGTTTGAAGTGGCACGCCTCTACCTTGTGTACTAGTTTTTGGATACTTTTGCATAATCTTTCACCCCGGACCCTAGTTTTAAAATTTTATGAAAATTAATAAGTTTTCAACTTTAAAACTTTCATTAAAATTTTTAATATCCAAAACTTATTTTAATTAGAATTATCCTTCTATAGTTACAATGGCTCATAGGTAAATTTCTGTAAATCCAATCATCCCTATATATATATATAGATATATATATACATATACACATACACATACACATATACATATACATATACACATATACATATACAGATACATATATACATATATATACATATATACATATATATATATATATACACACATATGGGTGTATGTATGTATGTATGTATGTATATATATGTATATGTATATATATATATATATATATATATATATATATATATATATATATATATATATATATATATATATATATATATATATATATATATGTATATGTATGTATGTATACAGCGATAAGTAGGGTGGGCGGTGCGGTGGTTGCGGACGCTGACTTTCACCCGAAAATAAGCAGTTCCAAGCAAGTTAGGTTGTCCCCATTCTTCTTCTTCTTCTCTGATCTTTATCCAAACGCAACCATCGTATAAATATAAATAATTAATTGATAAAAAATATATAGAGCTATGTATATATATATACATATCTATAATTAAAGCTTCTCTTCTGCTTCAATTCCAAAACGCTTTGGACTTCTCCGCCTCTTCCCTTCCCCCTCTCCTTCCGTGGATTATTTTTTTTGTATTCTTTGGTGGTGCGATTATTTTCTCTTTCGAATTTAGATACTAATCTTCTTAGACTTTCTTTCGTTTTTTTTTAGTTCGCTTTTAATGATTGGGTTTGCGCAATCTGGTTGATCAAAAAGTTCGATTTTTTTTTTTCAAAATTAGGGTTTTGTTTGTTTGTTTTTTCTTTTCTTTGGAGTTCTTGTCTCGTGGGTTTGGTTAGATTGAATAAAAGGCGACATTTCCCCCTCTTTCCCCCTTTGTGTTGATTGTTTTCTTTCGTTGTGGATTAGTTGCAGGGTAAATGGCGAGGAGTTCCTTCAAGCAAGATCATGACCTTGGTGTGTAACTGATGTCATGATGTAATTGTGCCTTTTTACTTTTTAATGAATCTGGTTTTCGTCGATAATTTGGTTTAGTTGCAGAGAAGAGACGGGCGGAGGCTGCTAGGATCAGGGAGAAGTACCCGGATAGAATTCCCGTAAGGATTATTTTTTTCCCTATATGTTTCGCCCCACATTTTTCAGATTTCTCTATGAGCTTAATTGTTTTGAGGGGCTTTCACAATTCTTGCTACCTGTAAACTAGTTTTAGTAAAGGTTGAATTTTGAGACTCAGGCTTGTTGGTTGTCATAACATTTTGATGTAAAATTCTACGTTAGGCAGTGAACATATTGGTCGATCACACATGGAACTCTGTCATCCTTTTTCGGTAATAGTTGTGATGTTGTCTGTAAAATAATCCTGCCCTATATATGTGTGTGTGTGTGTGTGTGTGTGTGTGTGTGTGTGTGTGTGTGTGTTATTGCAGAATCCCTTTTATCGCTCACATTCTTTTTAGTCTAGTTTGAGAAAGGGCATTGCATGTCAAGGAATTACATAGTTTTGGTTCTAACTATCATTCCTCACTTTCACCATGAAGGTTCTTACTGCTATTAAATCTCTATAATTTTGACTTGCTTGTTGTGGTTGTGGTCATGGATTTGACCCCATATAAGTTGAATGGGCTGCATTGTTATGGTTATGCTTATGGCCATATATCATAATCACTTGAAAAGCAGATAAAAACCACTTGGCAGTAAAACTAAAGACGAGTATTAGATGTTACTGAATTCTTGGTTGCATGAGCATGTTTAATTTATGTTGATGGCATGTACGCTCATTCAGCCAGTGTGCAGTTACATGTCGTTCCTGTTTTTCAAGCTACATATGCCTTATTGAATACGTATGCGAGTACCATCCCTAGTGGGATCAGAATTATATACCTGTAACTTTCACATGCACAGTTTTCTCTGTCTTTTGCTTTTTTTCTTTTGTTTGTGAATTCAACAGATTTGCCATTTGAATTTTTCATTTACTTCTTTACCCTAAGTTCATTATTGATTGGTGTCATACTAAAAAGGGTGATTTACTAGGAACTATTTAGTAGATTCTTATTGGTTGTCCAATCTCCTGGAGCATAAATTATATGAGGAAGTGATGTCTAGTGTATCTTGTGATTTGAGCAATTATTTATTAACACAGATTTAGATTCTTTGCCAATTTACAATGAATATCCAATATCAAGTATTTTAATGAAAAGCTGATTCAGTAAAGCTAGAAAGTGCGTTGTAACTTCGCACCAAATTAATATGCTTATACCTTATAGAGTGATTACAAGTCTAATTATGATATGGATTATGATCTGTACTTCTTGCTATTACCTTATCTATATTGTCACGTGCTATTACCTTATCTATATTGTCACGACCATAGATGGCCAAACAAATCAATATATGTTAATCACAGATATTTATGACATCAATTCCTTAAAGATAGTCATGTTGGTTTGGGATAATGAGCCTCATACATAGAGCAGGTAAGAATACTAGGGATTGAAAAATCTAGCTAGATTTTTAACATCAACTTTTGCATTGACCATGACTCGATGATGAGTTCTCGGGCAAACGTCGTTTCAATTTTAAGTAGATGAAGAGCCAGCCTCAGTGAACTGATAATGTAAATGAAAAGTCGTGGGCTTCTTAGGAGATCAAAATCTCAATATATTTCTGGGAAATCTGAGAGTATTAACTTATTTTATGAAAGTCTACAGAGGTATTTGTTTTGAATGAAAGGGAAGCACATAGTCAAATGCTTTCATGTTTCAGGATGATTTTCCTCCTATAAATTCAATTTTTTATCATTGATATTGATCCCCTCCTATTTAGCATCACATATGTTGTATGTAGTACCCAGATGATACTAGGTTTGATATTTCATATATCTTGCTTTTTACAATGATCCTGTGCATCTTCGAAAAGAAATCATTTTGGAATATCTCTCCATACTCGAACCAATTTAGGTGGATTTTCTTTGATGTGTACATCTGAATAAAAGTAAAGTGAAGGACATGATGTTAAGTTATTCAAAAAAAAGCACACAATTAATGCTCAGAGAGCAAGTCAATCGATTGTGTGCTAATACATTATAAAATATTTTGCATTAAGGTACAGGGCAACAAAAAATCCTTTGGCCTGAAGGATATTATTAGTCACTTAAGACATAAGTGTACATAATAGGATGATGAAAAATCTTTCTTTTTCTATCACAAAGTTGCAGTTTAGTTCCCTTGTTACACCTATGCATGTTAGACCACACTTACTATATGATAAGGCAGATGTCAGCATTTGAAATTGAAGAAATTCTTAAAACTTTAAAGTTTAAACCATTTGGGAGCATTTTCAAATTTCAACATATATTGTATACAACCATTTAAAGTGACTTGTCTGCTAGACTACGTTCATCGAGGGCTTAGTAACTTCCACTTGATGTTCCTCCTGACCTTCCATGGATTCTAAACTCTTTTGATGAAACATTGAAAACTCCATTCTCATTCTTGATGTTCCTCCTGACCTTCCATGGTTTCTAAACTCTTTTGATGAAACATTGAAATTCTGTTCTCACCCTACTCTTCCTTTTCAATCCTGAATTCAAGCATTCTGTTAGATGGGCGTGCTTAGATATAATTATTACTCATTCATGAGTTACTGTCCTGCTCAATAATGTTAAAATTTGCTGACTTGCTCCAGCTTTTGAGCTCTGTTAACAACATCCGCTACTTGTTCACACAGGAGTTCCATATGGTACACTTACGAATCAATATGAAGTATCTCAAATAAAAATATGCATTATTCATTTTTTCTCATCTTTCTTTCTTTCCTCATTGTTAAATTCTGGTTAAAATTTATCAGTCCAAAAGGTATCCATATCAAATGACTTGGTCAATTGTGTAATGGCCAAAAACTATTAAATCAATTGTATTTGGGCTGGTTATCTAACATTCATCTATCAGCATGGGTTACTCATTGCACTTGTTTAGGTTGAAATGCGATCCCATGCATTTTGCAATTGGTTTTCACATCTAGGTTTGTGGATTCTTTTTCTTAGCTAGGGATTTCTCTGCTTTTGACCTATAGATGGCATTATATTGTTATTAGTATTTGACACATGGTGCACATGGTTTATTCAAGAGAAGAGAACATTTGGTGGATGTCTTGATCCCACTTATCATTTTTTTTGGGATACTTTTAATAAATATGCTCCCTGTATAATCTCTTATTGCTAGTCTTCTCTCCTTTGCAGTTATTTTATGCTGAATATAAAAGCATATATTTATTCTAAAACTAGTATTTAGCTTGTGCAAGGGGAACAAAATAGATTGCCATGGCCCACAACTCATGACTCTTGGTTCTCAGATGGAGAAAAAAGTTAGTGTCCATAGTCAAACTCAGGGAGTAGAGGTGTTTTTCATATAATACTAGTGAAATATAGAATATTTCTCTAGTAGGGGTGGAGACCCATGGGCCCCATCCCCTGGTGTTTTTCTTATAATACTAGAGAAATATGAATGAAAAACAAAACACTGTCAGTCTTCTACAGTTTGACTTGATGCACAGATCAATGGTTATGTTCTTCTTTAATGACACCTTAGAGAAATCCTTGAAATCATATAGAATATGCTCAAAGTAATTTTTACACATAGGATGAATATATTGCTTGATATAAGGTTAACACAAATAAGTAATCATCAAAATTCAAAAGTATCGTGGAAGGTCCAAGCACATCCTCAGATCACTCCTTAGCAAATTGATCTTCAATGATTTAGATGTGCTTTACTTCTTTGTGTAGATGACCCTTAAAGTTAGCTATCTGTATTGGCTGATTACCAATCATATAGAGAGGGTAATGAGAACAGAAGAGCAGAGAACAAGTTGGATCATCATTTCTTCCCTTAAAGGTCCAATCTCCAAAACAGTTTCCTGAACTCATTAACTTGTTGGAGCCAATCATATCATCTCCAATCCGAGGATGCCCATCTTGGCTTAATTGTAAATAACTTAGAATATTCTCTGCCATTTAAAACCTTCTTAGGGCCTGTTTGGTTGGGGTAATTTAGCATGGGAAAATAAATCCCATGTCAGATTACTATGTTTGGTAAGAAAAGTGGATGAGAGAGATAGCAAGATAAATGGTGAATTCCAAATCTATTTTTTTGAGAGAGAAGGTAAAACAAATACCACCAGGAGGCTGGTATTTGTTTTCCCACGCTGGATTATCGAGTGGAGATAATATGAAAATGTCATTTCTTGATGGAAATGCCTTTACTTATATTATATAATTAATATTAATTATATTAATATATTATAAATATACTAATATATTATTTAATAATATTTATAAATACTAATATATTTAGTGTGTATATATTAATAAATATTAATTATTAAAAATAACTTACAAATATTTATTAATTAACAATAAATCTAACATAGAATTTATGAATAATTAATATATTTATTTATATACCAAAACATACTAAAATTTATTTATAATAAGAAATCTATTTTCTAATATATGTATAATTAATTTAAAAATATTTATTAGGTCATGCAAATATATTTTAATATTCGAAACAGCTAATATTAACAGCATTTCTGTAAGTGGGCCATAAATAGCCAACAAATGGATTGAGAAAATAAATGTTATTACCTGAATTATTTGTTCAAGGGTATTGTTGAGAATTTGGCAATATTCTTATATAAAATTACCTCCAACCGGACATAGTAATCTTTTTTCAATACTGTTTTTCAAAGTAATTTTTCCACCAAGCAAACATGGTAAAATTTATTTTCCCCCGCAATCATTTCTTTAGATAACTAATTTTCAGAAATCGTCATATTACCTATAATCTAATGTACTCCAACCAAACGAACCCTTATAGAAAATCATTTTAAAGGTGTCTTTGGCAAAATCCTACAAGGTCAAGTAGGATAGACGAAGAAAACCTTGCCAGGATGAGAAAATGAAGAAGTCGGAGAACAGAGAGAGGAACCAATGGGGATTGTGGTTGGATCATGGAAGGATGAAGAAGTAAGACCTTTAGAGCTCTTTTTTTTCATCCTACGAGGATCTAGTGCTGCAATCTTGCTGTTCTCTCCTTCCCTCTTTTGCTCTCCCTTTGATGCCTTTCTTTGGTTTATCCTGCCAGATCCGGCGAGATCCATTGGGATTTTCCCAAACTAGCCCCAAGTGACCACTGTATCTTTTTCAGTTTTGTTAGATAGGTCCTATCATAAACATCCTATGGTGGCTCTTTGTGTCTCGCCCATGGGCTTTTTGTCAGTATTTCACTAACATTTTGTGAAAATATTTTTAAAGAGGAAAAGATATATAAAATGCCTTCAATTAAATTAATGATATTTCATCAATGAGATATATTTAACTATTTAAATCACTTGTCTAATTTCTATCATTGGTTAATTGACCAAAAAATGTGCTAGCTATCATTTTCTGGATCTGTTGTTATGTATCAAAACTTCTTCAGTCCAATCTTAACCTTAAAGCATGCTCAATATGGACCTTAAACATGGTCCGATAGATAGAGAACAAGATTGCAATATTATATCAATAACCGTTAGCTTAAAGTATAATCTGCAGAAGTTAAACGTGTATCTATTATATCTATATGCTTGAGTAAATGAGCAAATTTGATTCATATTTTCTAATCGCTAATCTCTATCTCGCAGGCTGTGCACATGCTAGCAACTATATAAAATAGAGATCTATAGTGACCTGCAATATGGTGCTTTGTGACTTAGAGAACTAGTGAAGTAGTTGGTCATCTTCCCATGTTACCAGTAATGGCAATAAAAACTTTTCTGCTGTATGATTAGTAGACCTTGAAGCTTAACTAATACTGACATAACACAAATATTTATTTCTAATTTCATAGAATGGGGAATCCTCATTTTGTCAGGAGACATGCTATAAATTTTCTATCCATCTTGTGCCTGTATGGGTGTTGGCTCCATGCCTCCTTGTGTAGCTAGTCTCCATCCACCCAGGACCTCGAAAAGGTATATTTGTCAGTCATGCATCTTTGTTAGAAATCTGATACAGTTTTATAGAAGTTATTGTTCCTTAATGAAAGAAGAAACAGCATCAATACTCAATGAGCATTTCTGCAGGACTTTCTCAACTATCCTTTAATTCGATTAAAATTTTACTTTATTCTTATTAAAGGTACAATGATTGGATGAAGATATTTCTCGATACTAATATTAAAAAGTAGACAGTTATGCATCGATGGAAAAATTTCTCATTATTTTGTTGTGAATAATAATTGCTGGTAAAAAAAAATTGCAGTCTTCAAGGAATGAATAATGAAAAAGATTTTTTAATTTGTAAAATGTGTGGAGTGAGCATATTGACTGCTGTTGCATATTCATACTCTAACCTACAATGAGAATCATGTTCAGGAATTTTGAAAATCTGGATCTAAGCATGATGTGATTTATCGTGTTATAGTTCTGCATTATGATAAGATACTCTTTTCCTCTCATTTTATTTTAAATTTTCTATGTTGCATTGGAGAGTGATGTAAAAATGATCTTGGTAGAGGAAATCGAATTTGCTGATGACATAGTATTTGTGGTTGGAGAAACTACCTTTGTGATTCAGTAGTGCATATGCATGTCTAATACACGAGGCCCTCAAATGGCACAGCTTGGTAACTCAGAAATGTAACACATGTCGATACATGGACATATAGTGCTGCATCATGATAAGATATTCTTTTCCTCATTTTTTTTAAATGTTCTATGTTGCATTGGAGAGTTATGTAAAAGATCTTGGTAGAGCGCGCCAAATTTGCTGACGGCATAGTATTTGTGGTTGGAAAAATTACCTTTGTCATTTAGTAGTGCGTATGCATGTCTAATACACATGGGTCCCTTAAATGGCACAACTTTGTAACTCAAATGTAACACATGTTATAAGAGTTCATGTCTGTGAATTTGACAGAAAAATACATATTTTTTAAATGGCAAAATGGATTATCAATGACCATAAAGCTGCAATGGTCTGAACTCACCTACCACAAGTTTAAATTAGTAAACCTTTCACTTATAAATAATCAAACAACTCCTTTGCAAAGGAAAATATGATTAAACTCATAGCTTATGATGCATGCTAAATTACAAACTTCCCGATACTTATTTTTCAAGAAATTCACTTCATATTTCTTATGAATCTGCAACATTCATACCTAAGTAGACATACGTGCCTAGATACATGAAGTTGCAAGCATTAATATGGTTACCACTAATCTTATATGAAGAGCTAAAAGTGAGAGTTATACAAAATGTCTTGATATGTTTAACATATAGTCCCCCGAAAATTCCCTTTACAAACACCCTGAGCCCTAATAAATGCATACAAGTCTTAGCAAACAGAACTAAAGGATTAGTGAAAATTCTGTATGTTGAATAAATTGGGACAAAAATCCTAATGACAAAGAATCTTTATTTGTAGTATCTCCATGGTGGTGCTATCTGAGGCACACTTGAAACTGGTTGGTGGTGGCAACCAAAGTGTTGGAGATCTGACCATGGTTGGAGAAAACTTCACTTGAGCAAATTGGACACAACTAACCAAAGTTGTTGGACTGGATGAACCAACAAACTCAGCTGCTTCAGAAAGAGCAAACTGAAGCTTTGAAAACCTAACGAAAAGCAAGCAAACCTGCAAACTGGCTAAATATGTTCTGACCATTTTTATTAGAATATGCTACCTGCTTGCTGTGTTCAATTTCTGCATCGCAAGTTAGTAGATGCTGCTCATAATAGTTTTCTATCTTATTATCATATCCTTTAATCTCTCTTTATACTGAACCGTATTTTATGATTCTAAGGTGATTGTGGAGAAGGCGGACAGAAGTGATATTCCAAATATTGACAAGAAAAAGTAAGCATTGCTAAGTTAATTGCAGCTTGGGTTTTTTCCCTTCATGTCTTTATAGTCTGAACTTGACTTCTTTCTTTGTATAGAAATTGCCGAATTCATTCGTTTTATGGGTTTCCTTATACTTAATTATTTTCTTTTCTAAATTGTTCATCATATGAGAAGAAAAAAGCATCATTGTTTATTTAGTAGCAATTAGCTCTCCTATTCCGTGCATGTATTCAGTGTGTTAAGCCAGACATTTTCTTTCTAGCAAATCGCTATTGGAATTACTCAAGTTATATAGAAATCTCTAAAAGATAAACAGTGTATCCTTTGCTCGCTAGAACTTTGCCTTGTAACTCTGTTCATTTTGATGTAAGTCTTTAGTATCAGTCATCTATATTAAAAAACAAGGAACTTATCCCTCTGTTATTAATCTTGTTAATCATGAAATTGATTGTTTACATGCTCAATAATTGCAAATGCAGGTATTTGGTTCCAGCTGACTTGACTGTTGGGCAGTTTGTCTATGTCATTCGCAAGAGAATTAAATTAAGTGCAGAGAGGGCCATCTTCATATTCGTTGACAATGTGCTTCCGCCTACAGGTAATTCTGCATACACATGAGCAGCATGAAAATCGCTCAGTTCAATATTCACACCGAGCAGTAAAGCTGATGTTTGTTTTGAATGTTTTAGGAGCCATAATGTCTACAATTTATGATGAGAAGAAAGATGAAGATGGGTTTCTCTATGTCACATACAGTGGAGAGAACACATTTGGGCTTGAGATTCTCGTCTAGACTCTAGACATGAATAATGAGAAAAACAAAGAAAATATGAAATGGTGATCTAGACTTCATTCTCGCTATATGCGCCTTCCACTTATTCCCATGATTTCAGCTTTTTTTTTTTTACTTTCTCCATGTAAGCATTCAATGCCCATGAAAGACTCACTTGCCAGTTATAAATTGTACAGTCCATACTGTATTTAGCTTTCATGGGATTAAAACTATTCTAGACATCCGTGCAATGATTTATATAAACTACTCCAATTGAAGTTGTTATTCAAGTTTTCTTTTCTTCTCTTTTGCCTTGAAAAAATTACCTTGTGCTGCTTGAATAATCTTTTGAGAGGGCGTAATTGATGCAACGCTGAATTACAAATTATTTTTGTTGTTTCCCGTTGTCATGGTCAAATGTTTGTTGGAATTGATGGTTAAACTTACAGTAAAAGCAAGGCATGCATTTTTGTGTTTTTGGTGTTAATTAAGTTTGACGAAGTTTAAAAGGTTTTGATGGAGGGGATCGTTTTCTTCCTCTATTCAATTTCTGCTAAATCAATGAACTGGAAGTGTTTTGGACTTTGGAATGCCCGGAGTTGTTTTGTTTTCAGAAATGAGTTTTGTTCTTCAGCTTTGGTTGTGAGACGGGCTGCCTGGGACTTTGGCGTATGTCTTCTTCCTTGATGTCTCCCTCAACTAATGACCCTACCTTCTCTTTGGTACCCCCTCAATCCCTCGAGTAATAACCCTACCTTATTAGATATTTTGAAGGGCGTGTTTGTGGCTGCTTCTGTTTGATACGTGGAGTGATGGTGCTGAAAGGCAGAGTTGCTTGCTGCTTGGGAGGGTATGAATTATGTTATACCTGCCGAGATGATTCTTCGACGGTGATTTCATGGTTCAAGTCGTCAGTTCATGTGGCTTTCTTGTTTGCAGGATGTTTTTTTAAGAATATATCGAGAGGATTCGCAGCTTCATGCATCTTCAGCGGAGCTAATCAACCAACTGGCCGACAGGCTTGCTGGTTGCCCTAACTCCGATAGCAGGATGTTCTGTGGATCTGAGTGTTTCCTCTTGAATTTCTTATGTAGACATGAAGCTTCAGTCACCCTTTTTGTAAGATTGCCCTTTGTAACTACCATTAGAAAAAAATGAACTCGAAATGGTTCTGTTTGTTTGCTTGCTTTTCTAGGATAAATATAAGCTACAATTGTAGAGCTATTGAGAAGAGGATTTACTCTGTCGGCAGCAGCTGAGAACTCTCTCAAGCGTTCTGTGGCTTCGAAAGCAGCTGATGTGACGTGGGCTTGGACTCATCAAGATTGCTCTCTTTGGGTAAAACATCAGTCGCTTGACCCAAGTCAATCAAGAAGCGATTACAGACATAAACATGTCAATTCTAAACTACAGAAGAAAAAGCTCTTCCCAATACAAATAACCTCGCCATTAGCCAGTTACGTATTGCCAAAACATTTACCAACTTTTAGGTTGGTGGTTTCAGTTTTTAAGACTTACGTGAATCAAAAGTTTTATCTTGGTAAAGATATTAAATTGCATATGTTTTGGCAATTCGATTACAAGATACGCACAAAATGCCATTCCTTATTGTCTCTACTGATACATGAAATAGGCCATCTCCTAGTGGTCACACGCTCTTCTTGGTCTACATAAAAATTTGAATCCCTAATGCCACAATAACAGTATTCCCTATGCAAGGTGGCAGCCATTTTTGTTACAGCAGTCTCATTTGTGGATTCACTTCTGGAGTCTCCACAGCATTCCACTTACAAGAGTAGTCACATTTCTGGGTCTATTATGTGTGTCTCCGGCCGGGCGACGCGGACCGGTCCACGCGCCGGGGGCGCAGCGGGTTTTCGAAGATCGCGAACCGAGTCAAAATCCCGAGCGAGCCGACCTCGAGGACAAGGACGCTGCTCCTCTGGCGTATTGGCACCGAGATAAAAGTCGGTCGCTTTCGCGGCGTCGTTGGACCGCCAGAAATCCGTTAAGGTCTCCGGAGGACGCACCCTCGCAATACACGTGGCATGGAGGTCACGTTGATGGGTACCAACAAGTGGGCGCCCATCTCCTGTCTCCGACCGTCACGGAGGCAGGGACGGACGCCGTCACCGTCCAAAAGGGCCAAGGCTCCTGGATGGGCCCCACGTGGCCGCCCTTCTGTCGCCTCCTCGTCGCGTGGGGCCCTTTGCACAGCATCAGGCATTTATTCGTGTTGGTCGGCTTGAATACTCCACCTTTGACTAGAAAATTACATGATATAAAGCAAAAAAGATCTGTCCATGGGCTTGTTTACTTTTTACTCTCATAAATATTTTAGTTTTTCAAATAAAAAATATAAAAGAATGAAGAAAGAATCATGATTGTTAAAAAGATTTTAAAGTTTCTTAATTTCGCAATATAAAATTATATGTAAAATTTTGCTGAATAATTTCATATACTGCACTCTACTTATGATAAGTTCAAAACAAATTTTAACAAAAAGAGGAAAACCTAATTATTCCTTTTAATTTTCTTTTTTTAAAATTTAGTCTATTCAAATTGAGTACGATGAAATTTTTGGTTTAATTGGTGCTCCAGTTTAACCCTTCTTGCTTTGCAAGTTGATATTTAGTTGCTCGATTTCATGTTCAGATGTGTTGTATTTATTGTGTAAAATATAGTCATACATGATCTGATTGATAGCATTTTTTTCCTATGACACTTTATATTTTCTATGATTAATAGATTATAAAATTATAAAATCAATTATCTATTTATATAGATCCACTTTCCTTAATTTTGCAAGGCACGCTCTAGGTGTAGAGCACATCCATCTGGAGGACGACTCGGCCTCGGTGATAGAGGGTATCTGCGGGCGACTTTCAGAGTCGGATGGGCAGTCCATGCTTCTTGACATACGGCGGATGGCAGAGGATTGCGGTTCCTTCAAAGCCACACATGTGTACCGAAAGGCCAACTCAGCTGCTGATTGGGTGGCCTCCTATGCAGCGTATCACTCCGAAGAATTTCATTGGGTGAACCAAGCAGATGTTCCTTTCTCGCTTAGTCTACTTCTGTCGTCTAATTTTCTTGGCTGTACTCGTATACATTCGGTGTGAGAAGTCGGTGTATTAAAAAGAAAGAGAAGAAGACTAGCCATCGTCATGAATAAGTGATGCTCCAATGGTCATGATCCACTTTCACTTGAAGAAGCTTTGTATTTGAATTTTTGGTGGTGCATCTTCATATATTTGGATACTAGTTGTTTATTTTGAGTACGTCTTCCGTCTCTCTTATTTCTCTCTCTCAAGAGAAAAAAAAAAAAGAAGAAAAAGCCGTAGTCATTTTAGTTTTTGATTTATATAGTTCAATTCTTGTCCCTAAAATAATCTTTTATTTGCTTTATATATAATTACCTAACATGGAAACTTGTATAATTAGACTGAAATTTGATCGCAGAGTCAAGCTTTTCTAAAAATTTCCTCAATATGAGGACACCTTAAGATCTAATCGAGGATTTTTCCTCTTAGTAACTCATAATAGTTATAGTTATGATGCTTGATTAAAGGGTTACTATTTGAAATTCACTTTACACAACCATAATTTTTCTTGATCTTCATCTTCTCTCCTATATTGGTTAAATCACTTGATCTAATTGATATCACTTGCATATATGTTAACCTATAAATGAAATTGAGTCGTGTTATGGTACCTATATGGCTATATATAAATTTCTCCGTAAGTTTACTTTCACAACCCCTATCTTTTTCTCTAAATAAAAAAGCAAGATTACTTTGAGTAAGTAACCTACTACATCCAAGTGGGATATTTTAAGATACTTGCATGCATTTTAATTTACATTAAATAACCAAGTAGGGTAAACTTATGCAAGTAATCTTACTTTAATTTGGCAAGTTTATTTTTGGTACATTACTTGATATTAACCGATTGGGCCGCTCTAGCTTGTCAAGAGTCAACATTAAGAGGGTTCCTTGGGTACCAAGTTTGGGCGTCCCGTAGCTCCAGTCTAGCAGCCAAATGTGACACTTTGGGTTCACTCCGGCTTCTTTGTCTCCATTATTCCTCCGTTGGGGTACGTTCCCACTCTCTCTCTCTCTCTCTCTCTCTCTCTCTCTCATCACCTACGCATCCGCATGTTCTCCTATCGAGAATGCACCACCCTTCCACCTCATGAATCCCTGCATTTAATTCCTTTCTTTCTCTACAAATACTCCTGCCCTACAATGAACTCAACCAAGAAAAGTAGTCCTACAAAAATTCCACTATGTCCTTCCCCCACCTCTTCATCCTCCTGCTTCACCTTTCTCTTCGGCCATGCAACGGCCGCCATCTCCTCTTCATGGATTCCAGTAACTTATCTCATCACCCTCGCAAGGTTGGTGCAAGGACCCAAATTTAGTGTAACAAGGTCCTCATTATTATATTATTCTCTTCAAGTCTTTATGTTTCTGGTTTAAACATTGTCATGATGAAGGTTGATCGTGTGGAGCCACCCAAGTCGTCGTTAGGAAGAGACCAATCTTTCAAGTTCTTTCCAGTGAACAGATGCATCGTTCACAAGATTCGGGGTCATGCAACTGTTGCAGAAAGGCCAAAGGATTTACGAGCCACTTCGGAGGATGTCCACTGCAAAAGAGGAACACCATCGGGCCTCGATCAAATCCAATCTCATGACACAGATCCATTGCATGTGCCACACGAGAACCAGGGAGAACATCTGGGGTTTAACATCGACTATGAGCCACCAAGAACACATCCTCCATCTCACAACTGAAGCCAACCATTTCTGTCCTCACTGGTAGCCCTGTCTTCCTCTTTTTTTTTCTCTAGATCTGGTCCTCTATAACTATGTAAAGAGGGGTGAAGTAGTCGTATACTTCACTTCTACAGACATGGAAAATGTCTAGAATGTACCCATATATTATAGGCTTGTATTCAATAATATATATATATATATATATATATATATATATATATATGTCTGTGTGTGCGTGTGTTGCTTGGGGTTTGTTCTCATACTACTGTACATGAGATTATGCTTCGAATGACAGAAAGTAGATATTTTCATTTCTGTCGTCTTTGTCAGTGTTCTATTAGAGACCATATTTCTTCGACAGTGTTCTATTGCAGACTATGTCTTTTCTTCCCACATCATTCTAACGCATATATTTATGATTTATGGAACCATAGCAGAAAAACAAAAGAAGGCAGAACTGTTAATGTGTAATTCTTTTTTCGTTAGTCGTGATCGGATGAGTTAAGAGTTGAGGCTCTAAAGCCACCAAACAAATAACAAATAGATTAGCTATCTTGTTTTCCTTTTGAGAAGGGTGTGTTTGTGTGTGTGTCAAGGAGTTGTGGTAGATATAGAGAATTAATGCCTAGGAAACGGTATAAGCAAGACCACAATTTGTGGCCCCTATTTTACGACATGTCCTCATCGAGGGTGGCAAGAGTAAATGCTCGTTGTATGCTCTCATGCATCCATACCTTCGAGTTCCCATGCAGCAAGTATTGGATTGCGGAGTGCTAGACCTACAAATTATGCACGCAGGAGGCCAAATACCCATATCTTCTAAGACGGTATCCACATTTAGTTCACTCAGTGCCTACGTCTTTAATGTGGAACGTCATGGTTTACTTCATATATTAGGAATGTAAGTTCAGCAAACCTAATGGTGAGCATATATAGATCCATCACTATAGAAAAACTCATTTTTTCGGCACTTTTTATAACCTTTACCGATGCTTATAAGCGTTGGCTAAAGTTTCATCGACGCTAATAAAAGCATCGACGATACCGGAGTGGCAAAAATTTTTGCCGATGCTTTCAAAGCGTCGGCGAATACCAAATGGATACGAACCTCATGGTTTTTGCCGACGCTTTAAAGCGTCGACAAATCTATTTTTGCTGACGTTTTCATGTAGCGTCGGCATAACCCTAGCTTTCATCGACACTTTAGAGCGTCGGCATAGGTCTCCCTATTTTTGCCGACACTTTCATATAGCGTCGGCATAACCCTAACTTTCACCGACGCTTTAAAGCGTCGGTAAAAGCGTACCGGGCATGTGCCACAACGTTTTTTAACGATGCTTCAAAGGGTTGGAATTTATAATTTTTTTTACAAAAATTAAAAATACAAATGCATATCATAAAACACACATTATAACAATATGAATATGTATTACATTTACATTGACACAAATATTCAGATCATTCGAAATATTGATATTGTCATATCTGATTAAATCTATATAAAAAGTTTAGAATTACAATGTACTGTAAAAAATATAAGAAATATATATATATATATATATATATATATATATATATATATATATCAAACTCCATAAAAAACAATCTACAAAGTATCAAAGACGAGATTCAGCTCCATCATCATCATCATCTCTACAAGTGTTTGAAGTATCAAGAATCTAAAAAAAAAGAGAGAAACCTTAAAAGTTAGGAATAATGTGATACATTAACTCATGCATCATAATTGATAATATGTAAAGTATTCAAATATATATAGTTATTTATCTGAGAACGAAGAAATCATTGTAACAAAGATGAAATATTCTCAAGCTGAGACTGCAAATTTTTTTGGTTCTGCTTCAGCTCTTCAATAGTTGCTTGAAGTTGACGAACTTCTACAGTGTTACTACCTTCTCTGGCATTTTTTGTATACATGCCCACTACAAACAACTAAGTGGGGGTAACTCCGATGCCGGAACCCCTCACTCGACCATAACGCTCTAGGCCCATCAATTCAGCGAGCACTTGAGCTTCGATATGACTAGTCGCGTCGGATGATGATGACTCTCCGATGCGCTCTGAAATAAGATTTGTTGCTCTGTCCTATATCTCTCAAAAGAAAAAGTCAAACTAATGTATGCCAATAAGAGAACAAAAAAAAATCGTTGCACAAGTTAAAGATGAATACATACAACTATATCTCTTGGCTCCTCATGAACAAAGCTGCCATCTCGGTAGGTGTGAGTCATCTTAAAAAACTCCACCTTACCAGGCTCTCTCCCATTATCATTTATCTACAACAAAAAGTAAATTTCAAAAGTATACATGCTATATGATAGAACAATTTAAGATAAATTTTAAAAGTTTCAAAAAAACTTACGAATTCAGCTCTACGCCTCGCATAACTCATTGAGCCTGAAGTGTTAGGAATAGTTTGTGATGTTCAAGCAGCTCTACCAATATTGAAATATATCTCCCCAAAAAACAGTAAACAATATAATATATACAATGTATAAATTTATAATCTGTAATAATAGTAAATACAATCTAAGGTATTGAAAAAATATACACAACTTGAGCTTTTTCGAAAAACCAGCAGTGGACAAGCTCCCTCCACTGATGAGAGATTACATCTGGAGGACAAACACGGGCCACCTCCTCTTTAGTCATGCCCTCATGCTTTCAGTCCATCTTTAGCTTCGCCTTATATTCTTTCCATTTGCAGTTGATGGACTTCAGCACCCAATCATGACTATTTGCAGGAAGGACAAACTTTTTCTACACCAAAGTCAAAAATGTTATAACAATGTTAAATCAAAAAATGAAATTGTAATAGTAAGCAAATTCAATTCTTTACCTCAACAACTCTAAGAAGCTCAACCTTATACGAAGGAAGCATTTCTTTTCATTTTGTATAGTTGAGCGGACACAACTGACCCTTCCGCGCAACCGATCCTAGAAAAGTCGATAAAATACTTGCAGCTTTCTTGATGGGTTGCCCCAGTTTGTTGCAATAAATGACGATCTTCTCATCCTCACGTAGGGTCCACACGTCCCATGCTCGAGTGGGCCCTCATGTTCTCCTTACTCTCCCCAGTTCATCTATAAAATAAGAATTCCATTAAAGGCAAATAATTTAAAATAATTAGATTGTAAGAGAAATTAATATATAAACTGTAAATCAAATTATTTTGGATGTTTACATCATCCGTGTCTGAACAATCTGCAGGTGGCGCATGCTCAGACTGGGACTCGTACTGAGTATGGGACTCGTGCTGAGTATGGGTCGTACTGCTAGGGCTCATCGGGCTCCTGGGGCTTGTCGGGCTACTGGGACGGAATGATCAAAAGAAGATCCGAAGGATGTGTGCTGAAACTCAATATCTCTGAAACGTTTTTCTTGTGGCATGTTGTTACCTAATATGCACAAAAAGTAATCAATATTAGTTTAATAATAAAAGTATAGAAATAATTTAAGAATTGCTAATTAATTTAATGTATAGAAGTAATGTTTTTCTTACCATTAAAAAACTATATTGTCTTATTCAACATTCGTCCTAACCAAACTAGTAGAATTCAGTTCATCAATTGGCGCAACATTAAAAGGCATACACTGAGTATAAGTCTTATCATTCTCCTCTTCTAACCCTTTTTCTATATCATATAAGTTCCTAGGTTTAGTCTTAATAACAATAGACCAATCTTTATCTTTCGAGTCTTGTGCAAAGAATACTTGTTAAGCTTGAGATGAAAAAACGAATGGGTCATCTTTCAATGGCACACCAGTGTGTATCAACCTTGAAAAATTTACTAGTGTGAAGCTATTTATATCTTGCCTCAAATCTCTAGATGAGTTTATATCCACCCAATCACATCGAAATAATACTATCTTAAAGTTTCCATAATAATCTAACTCATAAACATCTGTTAGGGCACCATAATAAGTTTTTCCGTCCGTCTCAACCATAACCCACTGTTTTAGATTTTTCTAAATTTCTCATGCTTTTTAGTATGACATTTAAAACCATTTATAACAAACCCATCATATCTATTGATAAAATTTTTCGAACCTCGAGCAAGAACTATTAATTCATTGGAGCAATTTCTCTCCATTATCGTCGGTACCTAAAAAAAATCATAGAAGTAATGATTAATTTTTCAAAGTTCCGATCGTAGAATATACTCAATCACCTAATATATTCAACGTCTAACCTGTTTGAATAGCCATTCAGGAATAACTCAACCAACCATCTTTGCTCAATCCTTGGGGCAGATCGCAACACTATGATACCATCAAACTGATTATTCTGATGTCGAAATGGATGGTTTGCTTCTAACCATTGACGATGACCCATATAACAGAACTTTTCTCCATATTTTAACCAATATGAATGAGTTGGATCTCCATAAGAAGGGCATGCAATATGCCCCATAGTGCTCTAACCAGATAAATTAGCATATGCAGAAAAATCATTGATTGTCCAGATAAGAGCTGCACGCAATTTGAATATTCGGCTAGTGAAAGCATCAAATGCATCAATATCCTGCTATAACCTTTTCACTTTATCTATTAAAGGCTGCAGAAGAATATCTATATCATTACTTGGGCCCTTATCACCAAGAATAACTATTGACAGAATGACTGAAGACTGTTTCATACACATCCATGGTGGCAAATTATGCGGAACCAAAACAACTGGCCAAGTGTTATATGTAGAACTTATCGTTTGAAATGGAATAAATCTATCAGTAGCCAAATCCAACCTAACACTACGAACATCAGAAGCAAATTCGTGATGCCTATCATCAAATGCTTTTCATGCTAAACTATCCGCTGGGTGTCTTAACATTCCATCCCTTGTACGACCTTTATCATGCTATCTCATCGAGTGGTAAAAATATTAACGAAGATTCGTGTCGAACATGTGGATCTTCACGATGAAAAAAATAAAATGAAGACGAGCATGATTTGTCGAATGAAGTGGATGTTGCACAGACTAAAAAAAAATCGGTTAAAGTTTTGAATAATTTTTCTCTCATACCTAGATTGAAATGTTGTCATTTGGATAACTGTGTATCATGTCCAAGTTTCAAATCTTTTATTAGTTTTTTTGCTTCATAAGAAGATGATGGCAAAGTAACACCTTCTGAAAATGCATCCTTTAATAATTGAAGAAGCATAGTAAAAGACTTGTTAGACCATCTATTCAAATATTTCAAATGGAATAAATGCACTAGAAAAGAAATTTTTGTAAAATTCTTACAATCCGGATATAGTTCTTGATCACAATCTTTTAACAAGTTATGATACTGAGTTGTGTTATCTTCAGAGTCTTTAGGTTTCTCAACATGTATAGATTTAGTAGTGGTATGCTCATCACCTATTGCAACTGTTTGTTGCTCTTTACTGAAATCTATTAAATTTCTAATATTATGTTGAAGAGCATCTCTTAGTAAGCCCCTCATATCATCTTCTACAACAAGATTTCTGTCCGTATTACTAGATCCAATACTAGTAGTGTGTTCATAATTAAGGGTTGGTTACATGAAGACGAGGAAATAGACTCTCCATGAAATATCCATTCTTTATAACCTTTCAGAAAATTATTCCACACCAAATGTTCTTCAACAGTTTTTGGATCGACAGCAAAATAATTTACACATTTTTTATATGGACAAAAAATCTTTCCATTCATATCAGATTTCTCAGAAGAAAATTTAACAAAATTCTGAACTCCATTCAAATATTCGGCGCTGACTCTCGACTTATTTATCCAACTTTTGTCCATTCTAGTTTCCACTCTTGAATTACCGTTTCACACAAACATAATTTTTTGAAGGTTGAGCATGTATTGTTGTCAAAAGAACTGGCTTTATATGTAAGGGAATAAATACATGCAATAATGTTACTCAATATATATAGGTTTGCAGGCCCACGGCCTAATTTTATTTTTATTGTTCGGATCAAGTTGTCAGGGCAATCCTCTTCAAAATTTTGGTATCCTTGGGCCAAACCATGCTCATTTTCATTCAAGAAAAAAGGTTGTCTTTTGTGTATGGAGGTCTTTCTATTTCGCTGGAGCTTTAACATCAAATCTTTCCATGCTTGGGCAGACCTACTTGGTACTCTTGCTCTTGAAGCTTCCCACTCCTATTCAACAAAACATCTAATAGAGCAACCACTTATTTTTAAGACAAGCTCTAGTTAAATTATTCCTTGTTTTTTCATTGTGAAAACTGTTTAAGTGCCTTTTTTTTCTTTAAGTAGTTTTGAAGATGTAGTCAAGCACTACATAAACAGAAGTATTATTTTTTATATTGTTTAACTTCATTATACTCAAGCACCTCCACATCCTTTCAAATTATTATTTTCTTGAGGGAATTGCACACCTAATTAAGGCTAATTAAGACAATGATTAACATTGCCAATATCCGGAAGGGCTCTTCATATGGTTTTGAAGCCAATGGCACGAGTCAACAAAAAGCTTCAAGCAACACCCATCCAACCTACAAACAGCAATAGGTGGGGGCTTTTCTTATGGTCAATCAAAGACTACAGAAAAATACTAGGCATCTATTTAATATCCAACACAAAAGTATCCGAATTACACACATCCACCAATATATTATCAAGAAATTTTCTATTCGGTGGGATTATCAAATGATACCTCTCTTTCTCGACCGAAGGAGGATGGAATCAGCTAGTTGGTGCTGTAGAGGAGGGAGAAGGAGAGGAGGTTACAAACACGTGGTCGCTCGGCGCCGGAGAGGAGGGAGGAGGAGAGGAGCTTGGCATCGAACGTCGCTCGGTACTGGAGAGGATAAAGGTAGCTAGGGCATCGACTGAGAGAGGATGACTGAGGAGAGGGGGTCAGGCGAGTGTTAAAAACAAGAAGAAAACAAAGAGGAGGAGGAGGAAGAGGCTTACCTTAGACAAGGGCAAGGTCGACGGCGGCGGGGAAGTGGAATCTTCAATTGCCGATCAAGGCTCGAGATGGAGGTGATCAGAGATTGATGTTGGCAGCTAGGGCATTGATCGAGAGAGGATGAGGAGAGGGGGCCGGGCGAGCGGTTGTGATGGTTTTAGGTCTAGTTTTTTAACGACACTTTTAAGCGTCGTCGTTTCTGAAGATTTACCGACGCTTTTTAGAAGTGTCGGCAAAGTTTGGCGCTGAGCCAAACTTTCCGACGCTTTCCCCTAGTGTCGGAAAAAAATAGTCGGAAAAACTCAAATTTTCTATAGTGCATGATGGATTCATGAGATATGGAAGTCTAGGCTGCAGAGTGTAAAGTCTTGGATGGATATATGAGGTTCTTTGCAATTACCTACTCTTGTGATTTAGACATTTTGTTGAGGAGGAAAGGAAGAAGACTTCTAGTAATATGTGGGGCAGGCTGTGCATGTGGATTGGCAGTTGCTTGCTCATTTATGGAGGTAGTCATCCCTAAGCTTTTATTGCTTTCTATAGTCGTTGTGTTGTTTTCTGTTCTGATGGGATTAGGGTTTCAAGTTGTAGAAACTTTCCACTTCCTATATTATATAGTTCCCCATGGCAAGCTTCGTTGTTGGTAGTGGAAGAGGAGGCTCCATTTTGATTAGTGTGGTCAGCTGACACCATCCTGCACCTTCAACTGGGAGTAGAAATTTTGTCCCCTGAAGTTGTAGCGTCCGAAAATGATAGCGTTCCAATTTGCCCTGAATTTTCGGTATGGGACCGTAAATCATATATTTTTTATTTAAATCTGCTATTTCAATGTAAAGAATGGAGGAAAAAAAAAAATATTGTCGGTCCAGAGTAAACCTGCAGTTGTTTATTTAGACTCATCCTCACTGAATTCATTTAAGGCACCATTTTTGGGCTGACCCAAGTAGTGGTTTGGAATGTGGCTAAGATCGATAATCCATGATAATTTTATTGCTAACATAGTTATTTTATCAAATAGTACTTTTTACGTTTATGTTAAATAATTCAAATACTACTAAAATTTAGTTGTAAAATAAGGACCCGTTTCAGTGCCCACAAAATATATCTAGAATCCCTTGAGATATCAAATATGAGCCAGCGGAATTTTGGGTAATGAAGAATTTAACCAGTTCAACCAGTTATAGAACTGAGAAGGAAATATTTTAGATTTTAAGTTGAGTTGCTCGAACTCTCTATATATATCTTTCTCAATTCCCATTCCCATTCCATTATGTGGGTCCTAATTTGAGTACCCATTTCCTCCCCTCCTTATTTTTCGACCTATCTTCCTATCGCTCAATCTCTTTCCCTTTACCTCCGTCCCTCCATTGGGTGGACCAGATAGCACAAAGCCAACTCGATTCAAGTATAAATGTTATGACTTGTTTCGTTGCCCATAGTTGGGCCTTCGACCCCAGTTGTTTGGTTGACTTGAGGAGGAAAAGGCCCGAAGTGGCCTTGGTCCAGGAGAAGCCCGCCATTTTACTGAAGCGGGCTCCCGCTCGGCCCATCTATAGCCAACCAACGGGCCTTTAAGAGTGGGAGGCGGGGAAGGAAGCTAGGGACAAAGATTGTACTTTTATGGACCTCCTTATCCGCTGCGATCCCTACCCTTGTAACTCCCACTTTTTCTTCCACCCCCTCTTCAATCCCCACAGCCAAACATATACCATCTTTGTAGCAAAAAAAAAAGAAGAAAAGAAAAGAAGAGAAAAAACATATCACTATAAATTTTGCCCCTTCATTTATCGAACTATAAAGATCGGTTGTTGGATTGGTAAATCAATTTCATGTTTCAGCTATTGTTTCCAATGATATCTGTCTTTTGTTTTATTTTTCGTGTACTAGAGACACTTTTTACTAGTATTTCATATTACCACCAAACGAGGGAGTAAATGTAAACGTCCTCTTTAAAAACAATCAGAAAAAACAAACCAAACCAGCACAAAAATCATAATAATACACTATGCACAATATACTAGGCAATTATTTAAAAAAAAAAGCATAGGTAACAAGCTGTGACCTAAGATCCTTTACAGTGTGCGACATGTACCAGAGAGTTGTATAGCCCTCTCTGGATAGCTACTACGTCACTCGATCACGAAGATAGATGGCTATCAAACATGATATAGTAAACGGTGTGCAATGCCCACCTTATTTTATTGTCACCTATCTCAATGATCAGATGATATGGTGGCCAACCACGACTATATAACTCTCTACGGTGAAAAGTGTGCACCGTAGAATATCTGAGCTCAACGGGCTATATGACTTGATATCGTTAGCTTAGGCTCGACCTAACAACAACAGCTCATTCTATCTTTTTTTTTTCTTACAAAAATATTCCTTTTAATGTGAAATTGCAATGTAGTCCAAATATGAGCTAGCATGATGACCATCTAGATATTGGATTGGGTATGGCTTTGCTGACGTGATGTCCATCCCTAGTTCATTAGGCCCAAGTGGGTTGCAAAATATATTTCCAGATTGCCTGATTCCACCATATGTATTACCTAACAATTATCCATACAATATACTCATCCATGCTACCTTAATCATCTCAACTATTTCCAAACATGTACTTACCCAAAATTAGATCTATTTCTATTTATATCATTCTTGGAATTTTTTATAGATTAGTTCTTAAAATAATAAGATCTTTTACATTTGCATGTTAGTCCCTATATTTTTTGTATTTATATTTTAATCCCTAAAATCATTCAACTTATTGTTTATATGTCTATGAGATTACGTTTACTAGATGAGAATAGTGTCTTTTGTTTGTATTTTCTTAATGATGTTAACTTCATATCTTCTAGACATTTTTGTCTCTAGCCTGCACACTTAACCAACCTTATAACTCTTGTCCCTCTACCATTGATCTTTATTAGCTTGAGAGAGCAGAGAGAAAAGTACAAAATAGGAAAATGTGAGCAAGAAAAGGCTGAGCTGGAGCCTTATTATCTATTATGCCAAGGATATTTTGTCTTTCTACTCCTCTAGTTAACCTTAACTAAGATTCGGTCAATGAAAACAAGTAAAAAGATCGATTTACACAAATTTAGAATTATAAAAAAGGATAGAGATTAATATAAAAATATGAAACATATTAAGAACTAATATGCAATTTGTCTGGCTTAGGGAAGGGAAGCCTCTCCAACTGGAATCTCATGTAGACCCATCTACCAATGTCCGCTTTAGCTAGGTGGTTGGCTGAGAAGGGGAAGCTGTGGGCTGTGGCTAGGTGCTTGATAGAGAGAGAAAAATAGTTAAGCCCTTTTACAAACGCATGAAAATTGCAAGTGATGATCGCAAGACAATCAGTAACCTTATTACTCGATCTAAAAAGCGAGAGGTATGGAAGGATTGCAGGTGGGTGATGTTCTAAAGGCTTGGTGATAAAGTTTGCCTTTTGCATTGATCCAATTGATCACAATTGAAGAGTCTCCTCAATGAATAGATTGGGTTTGGCTTGTTAAGTAAAGAAGTTATATTAGCAGAAGACAAGCTTGAAAATAGTTATTCAACATTCTTTACTAAACGAGTTTCCATAAACTTCTTTTCGAGCCCAACTCAAGTTTCTATTTATCTCTGCTCTAAAGATAAATTGTGCACTAAAGATATTTAGCCTTGACTTATTTTCTTATCATACAATGTTGAACCTATTAAGGCTATTATTAAGTTGATCCTTAGTTATTTTTGAACAACTTTTTTTATATAAAATCTCACCTATAGCAAGGATTGACTTCTCTAAGCGCAGCCGATGTTATTATTCAGAAAGATAATTAATTGTTGTTGTTATTGCTATTGCCACAGCCACTTCTCTATGTTGGTACTATTTTTCATTGCACGTGCCAGGAAGTAAATGTATCGCACGTATTATTTTTCTATGTTGGTACTATTCTTCTTCTTCTTCTTCTTCTTCTTCTTCTTCTTCTTCATCATCATCATCACCAGCTTAGACTTTTAAAAACCTACCATGCAAGAACAAGGAGACGCATGATGCAATATTCAACCCCCCTTCTTCTTCATGCTGTCACCCCGGCATATAAACCGTTCCTCGGATCCTTTTGCGGCCAACAGGATCTAATTGCTCCCCGGGTCCAACTTGGACTGTCAAGCGTCAACCTCGACGTGCACATCCACACCCAATCCAAAGTCACCACCTAAGATATTAGCCGGTCCGGTCTGTGGCTGCTGGATCGCTGGAGTTTGGGGATTTTCTTCTTGTTTGCTTTTCGTTTTTGAGAAGCACAACTTCAGATTTTGGCCGGTTTCATCTTTTTTAAAAGCACACCTCCTTATCCACCCTACCATTCTAACTCCCACTTTTTCTTGCAACTCTAAACATATGCTACCTTTGAACAAAAGAAACATTTCACTGTAAATGTTGGCCCTTCATTTGTCCTACTAGAAAAATCAGTTGTGGGATTGGCAAATCCAGATCAAGTTTCAGCTATTGTTGCCCTTGTAGAGGCCCATGATATCTCTCTTTTTATTTTATTTTTTGTGAAAAAAATAATCGGTATCTTTAGTAAGAAAAGCCATTACATTTAAAAAAAACTCTTATGTGGTCTAGTACCTTTTTTTTTTTTTGAGCAGATATGATCCAGTATTTTTGATGTGTACTTCAGGCACTTTCTACTTGTATTCCGTATCACAACAAAATGAGGGTATAAACCTAAATTCCACTTTAATAGCATTCAAAAAGAAAAAAAAGAACCACAAAAATTATAATAATATACTATGCATAATACACTAGGTAATTATTGTAAAAATGCATGAGTAATAGGCTATGATTCAGAATTTTCTGGAACACATGATTTGTACCATAGAAAGCTGTACAGCTCTTGACGACACGCAATGCATATCTTATTTGATTGTTGTCCGTCTTCAAGATCGAATGACATGGTGGGCATCCAAAATTGTGTAGCTTTCTATAAAGTAAGTTGTGCATAGTAGAAGATCTGAATTCAACTAGCTTTCATACGACTTGATATCGCCAGCTTAGGCTTGACCTAACAATAAATCATTCTATTTTTATCCCGTTTGATGTGAAATTGCAACCCAGTCCAAGTATGAGCTGGTACGATGACCATCTAAATATTAGATTGAGCATGGCTTTGCTAATGTAATGTGCATCGATCTCTGGATCACTAGACCCAAATGGCCTTAACCATCCAAATTGCCTGATTCCACCATACATATTACCCAACAATTATGCATGCAATATCCTCTTTCTTGTTACCTTAACCATCTCAACTATTTCCATATATGTACTTACCCAAAAAATGGACCTGTTTCTAATTGTATCATTTTTTTGGATTTTTTATTGATTACTCCTTAAAATATTTTTGGATTCTATTTTTTTGGAGTTGCTGCTGCTGCTGCTGCTGCTCCAGTTGTTGTAGTTATTGTTGCTCTTACTCCTACATCTTTTCATTAGTTGTTGGAGACCCATCATGTCATTCTCTTATGCTCATAAAAAATGAATAAATCAATTAGGAGCAATGACAGTTTTTTATCAATTAAAGACTTGGTACAATTAAAAAGAATAATAATATTATGATTAAAAGATATGTTCTAGCTGACCGGTAACACATTCACTTGTATCTCACATGCCAAGCTTGTAATTTATTTTTAATTTCTCTATGTTTATACTACAGTTTTTTTTTTTTTTTTGGTGGTAACTTATGTTGGTACTCTATTTCATTGCACGTGTCTGTATACAATGAATCATGTAAGCCCCTCTACATTTATTATTTTTCTCTCCTCTTTGAACTACGGTCTATAGCTTAGACCTTTGAAAACCTATCGTGCAAGAAAACAGAGACGTACGAGACATTCAACCCCCTCCATCCCCAACAAGAAACGAGGAAAGGCTCTCGGTGTCACCCGGCGGGTGGTAAACCGGATCCTTTTCCGGCGGCCAACAGAATCCAATCGCTCCCCGGGTCCAACTTGGACTGACCGTCAAGTGTCAACCTCAACGTGCCTTTCCACCTGGCACTTGGGTACACGGGACCGGTTTCGCCGCCTGCGCATCCATACCTAATCCAAAGCCGCCATCTAAGATTTTAGCCGGTTTAGCCGGAAGGGAGGCCACATTCACATAGCTGGGTCGTCGGAGTAGCGGGATTTTCTCCTTGTTTACTTTTTATTATTGAAAAGCACACGTCCTTATCCGTTGCCATCCCAACCATTCTGACTCCCACTTTTAATTCCGCTTTAGACATGCTACCTTTGAACGAAAAAAAAAACATTTCGCTATAAAGGTTGGCCCTTTATTTGTCCTACTGAAAGATCGATAGAGGGATTGGTATATCAATATCATGTTTCAGCTATTGTTGCCCTTGTAGAGGCCCATGATGTCTCTCTATTTACTCTTTTATTAGCATTTCGTATCACCACATAATGAGGGAGTAAACCTAGAGATCCACATTAATAACAGTCAAAAAGAAAAGAAAAAAGACAGCACAAAATTCACAATAATACACTATGCACAATACACTAGGTAATTATTACAAAAAAAACATGAGTAATAGGTTATGACTCAAGCTTCTCTGCGACACATAATTTATACCATAGAGAGCTATACAACTCTGGACAGCACGCAATGCTTGTCTTGTTTGATTGTTGTCCGTCTCAATGATTGGATGACATGGTCGCAATCTAAGAGTGTATGGCTCTCTATGATGTAAATCGTGCACAGCAGGGAATCTGGATTCAATGAGCTATACAACTTGATATTTTCAGTTTAAGCTCTACCTAACAACTACTTATTCTATTTGAGTCGATGGCCGCAAGAACATTCCACACTTTCTTTGGCTCTTGTATATCTTGGATATGGAGATAATTTTCTCCATCATCTGAAACTTGAATAAGCTACATCACCTTTCTTGAATTCATTTTTCACTTCCTTCTCGCAACCTCATTGTTGAGAGTATATGTTGGAATCGACTTTCGCTCATCTAGGATATTCCATAAATCTTGCCTTTTTAAATAAGACTTGACAAATAGCCTTCCAAATTGGATAACATGTGTTGTTCAACTTATGAAGAGAAGTGATAGTACTAAAAGCAGCTCTATTGATGTTGGTAAGGTCAGACATGTTGAACCCGTTGAGAGAGAAGATATCAGCCATGATGATTCACCTCTTGAATCACTAAAATAAGACTCCACAAGCTTGCACTACTACATAGCGAATTACTGAAAGCTCTTCAACCATGCTGAGCTATGAACACACGAACCACCAATAATCAAGTCGCTGTTTCAAAAACTGTGCTTTAAATAAATCTGATCGAAGCTGCAAACTGCTCAACCACTCTCCAATTTCACTCTGATACCATGTTGAACGGCATACTACGTAGTGTAGATTGATCGTGCCTGTCCAAGATCTAGAACAAATACCAAACAGAAAAAATAGAAAAAAGATCCTAGAAGAAAACTAATTAGGAGAGAGAAAAAATATTTAATTAAAACATTAATTCATACAAAAAGTCTCTCTCCCTCTTCATCAAGAAGGAAACTCTCACTCTCTCCTTCCTTCTTTTCTAATGCCACACTAAAGAAGATACCAAAGATCCCTTTAAATAGAGCATATGAGTGGGATGTTTCACTACAAGAAAAGTTAGTTTTACCGACGCTTGTTTGCCGACACTTTTCACAAGCGTTGGCAATGTTTGGTCTAGCACCAAAATTTATCGACGGTTTAAAAAAGCGTCGGCAATAGACGACGCTTCATGGGCTAAGACGATGCTAAAAAGTGTCGTTGAAAAATAAAAAAAGACCGATGCTTTTCAAAACGTCATCGGAGGCCATCTTTGAAATGACGACGCTTTCATAAGCGTCGTGAGAGGCCAAATTCTCCCCCCCCCCCCCCCCCCCAAAAAAAAAAAACCCGCATCCCGCCCACCCCCACCCTTCCCCGAACGACGCTTTACAAAGCGTCGTCGGAGGCCCATTCTTCCTTACAAATCCCTAACCCCCTCCCCTTCTCTCTCCGTCGCTCGCTTTCAAAAGCGATCCCTAACCCCTCCAGCTGCCGCACCCCCCTCCCCTCCTCTCTTCGTTGCTCTTTCTCGATCTCCAGATTCAAGAAGCCATCTCCTTCTCCGACCAAGTCCTCCTCTTCCTCAAATCCCCCTCTTCCCTCTCCATTTCTGACCTCTTCTGCCCTACTACTCTTCCTCTCTCTCCATCACACCAGGCGGCGGTTGGTGGGCTGGCCCCATGGAAAGCGGCCTCATCTTCGGCTCCCCTCCTCTTTTCCTGGCTTCTCTTCGTGGCTTTTTTTGTTAACCAAAAGATTAACTAGTGTTTTTGGTTGTTTTTCTTCTATCGGTGCAGCTTCAAAGAAGAGGCAGAGTTCTATTGTCATACAACAGATTTATCAAGTAAGTAGAAGTCCCAAGTTCGATTTCCTTCTCCATCTCTCTTAGTTATTGATGCTAAGAATTTTATTTTATTTTCTTTTTTTTTTTGGTTATCTTAGGGATGAAATCCAACGCATCAAGGGTGGAAATCCAGACATCACCCACAGAGAGGCTTCACCTCTCTTAGCGAGAGGAAAGAGCAAGGGCCTTTGAGCGGAAGAAAGGGGCGGACGGAGCAGGAGGAGGGAGTGTTCAAAAGGACAGAGTAGGGAGTTTCATTTTTTCAGAGAAAAATGGCATTCGAGGTGTTGAAGGGAGAGGAGATGGAATGTGCCTATTTGGATGAGTACGAGAAGCTGGTCATCCGGATGAATACTTCTAGGTTCGTTCCCTTGCTCTATGTTCTGTTCTGCAAGCTTTTGTTTCCTTCGTTTATTTTCCCCCTTCATTTCAAACTGTTTACAACTCCAGTTGCTTAATCTCTACATCAACGTATCTCTCTTATCGTTGCTGAATAGCGATTCGGCATAGATCCCCCTTCACCTCTGACCTCTAAAACTTGCTAAAAGGAAAAAATTTTTTTAAATAATTTTTTTTCAAAAAAATAGTTATAACGACGCTTTAAAGCGTTGCTAACTTAAAAATACAGTTAAAAGCCGCTAATTGCATGATAGCGACGCTTAAAAGCGTCCTTAAAAAGCGTCGCTAAAAACCCTTTAGCGACACTTTTGAAAAGTGTCGGCAAATATTTTTTCCACTCTTACATAGCCGACGCTTTGGCGACGCTTTGGAAAGCATCGGAAAGATTTATACCGACGCTTATAAGCGTCGGTAAAATTCTTAAAAAGCGTCACCAAAACTTCCTTTTCTTGTAGTGTTTGTTTCCTACTCAATTTCAAAAACCAATACTTACTAAAAAAATAAGACTTGATAACTACTAAAGAATAAGGATAACTATTCTAAAAGGAATAACTAAATAGAATCCTAATAAAATTAGGACTTGGCAATAAATCTCAATAGGTATGGCTGCGAAGTTAATAGACAAGTAGTGTAGCCATTTTACAGACTTGTGAAAATTGCAAATGATACTTGTAAGACAACCAATAATTAACCTTGTTACTAGATAGAAAAAGCAAGAGGTATGGAAAGCTTGGAGGTTGAGATGCACATGGATGATGTTCCAGAGGCTTGGTGATAAAGTTTACCTTCTGCATTGATCACAATTGAAGAATCTCCTTCAACCCAAGTTCATTTTGCTTGGACCTTATTGATGACTAATCAAATACCCTCCCATGCAACGAATATGCTGGGCTAAGCTTGTTAAGCAAAAAAGTTATTTGTGCAAAAGCCAAACTTGAAAATAATTATTCAAAGCAGGCTGCTTTCTTTACTAAACAAGTTTCTATAAACTTGTTTTCAAGCTAAATTGTAGCATCAATTTATTTGTGCAAGTCTTAAATTTTTAAGCCCGACTCATCTATAAGTCGAGCTCTAAGAATACTGAGCCTCGACTTATTTTCTAATCATAGAGCAGTGAGCCCATTTGATCCCTAATTGTTTACTGACAACTTCTTTCAAAAAAATAAATAATATTTATTATTATTATTGCTATTGCTGCTGCTACGTCTTTATGTAAGTTAATGGGACCCATGGGGATGTTTCCTTGTGCAAATGAAAAATGAGCAAATCCATTGGGGGCAGCGCGAGTGTTGTTTTTCACCAATTAATGACTTGGTACAACTAAAAGAATATTATTATCATTAAAAGAAGTGATCCAGCTCACCAGTATCCCGTGCATAATCTCACATTGCCAAACTTGTAACTTTTTTTTTTCCATCAATACTCCCCTAAATATTAAATTTTATATAAGTATGATCTCAAAATTAATATTTATATATATACGCTCACAAAATACTTATTTTACTATTTTTTATTTATTTTTGTATATGTATCTACACTATCTAAGTATCTAACATCGTTAAAAAAAATAACAGTGTCGAATTAAAATGGCTAAAATATTTTTAGTTGATGGATGTGAAAAAAAACAAAGTGATCGGAATAGAGAATAAGAATAGAGGATAAAATAATTTCAAAATTTTATTTTAGTTTTAATTAAAATAAATATGATTTTTTATTAATGGTGTTAGAAGAATCATTATATTAGAGATATTTATAAAAAATAATATTTAATAAAGTTACATATATATATATATATATATATATATATATATATATATATATATATATATATTTGAAGAGAGTATTTATATAAATTTAAATTTTTAGAAAAATATTTATGTAAAAAACTTTATTTTTAATTTCTCCATGTTGGTACTATAATTCATTGCACGCCCTGTTTATAATGACACGTATCTTCCGCTTCAACTGCGGTCTAGAGCGTGGACTTTTAAAAACCTACCACGCGAGAAAAAGGGAGACGCATGATGCATTCAACCCCCTACCATTTTTTTTATTTTTGCTCTAAGATTCAACCCCCTCCCTCCCCAACAAGAAACGAGGAAAGAGTCACCGTCACCCGGCATGTAAACCGGTCGGATCGTTTTCCGGCCAACAGATTTTAATCGCTCCCCGGGTCCAACTTGGACCGTCAAGCGTCACCTTCAACTTAACTGCCCACCTGGTACTTACACATCCATGCCCAATCCAAAGCGACCACCTAAGGTTTAGCCGGAAGGGAGGCCACATCGACATATCTGGATCGTCGGAGTAGTGGATTTTCTCTTGTTTACTTCTTGTTTTTGTAAAGCACACCTCCACCACCAAGATGGTAGCACGGTTGAAATGGTGCTAAAATTTTACCGGAGTGTCCCAAGTTCGAAGCGCATGGAGGTCGATTAAATATGGAGACCGGATACCTCCTGCCTAATTTGTCCGGTGAAGTCGCCATCTGATCCGCCGGTACTGAGATTGTGCTGGAGTGACTTAGTCACATATGGAAGGGGCTGCCACGTTGATGGAGCTCTGCATAGGTCGGGAAGGATATAAGTGTATTGTCTACCCGTATCGGATATTTCCTAATTGAAGGAGGCCCAGTGAAGGCTACTACGCAGGTGGGGTTAATTCCTCTCTCCTCGGTCCTATTTTTTAGCGCAAAAAAAAAAAAAAAAAAACAACACAGAAAGATTGGTGGTGGGATTTATTGTTGCCCTCGTAGAGGACCATGATGTCTCTCTTTTTATTTTATTTTTTGTGAAAAATAATCGGCATCTTTGTTTAAAAAAGTGATTACATTTTAAAGAACTTACAAGTGGTCTTTTTTTTTTTTTGAGCAGATATGGTCCAAGTTTTTTGATGTGTACTTTTGGTAATTTTTTTTTTTTTGTACAACGACAACTCACAACATACGCACGTGAGCACACCCTTCCTATCACCTTAAATTGAGGGAGGAAACCTAGAGATCCTCCTTAATAACATTCAAAAAGAAAAGCAAAAAAAGCCAGCACAAAAATCATAATAATACACTATGCACAGTACACTAGGTAATTGCTAAAAAAAGCATGAGTGATGGGTTATGACTCAAGATTCTCCGCAACACACGATTTGTACCATAGAGAGATGCACGGTAGAGAATCTGGATTCAATAAGCTATACAGCTTGATATTGCCAGTTTAGGCTCGACCGAACAACAACTCATTCTATTTTTCTCCTTTTTAATGCAAAATTGCAACCCAGCCTAAGTATGAGCTAGCAAGATGACCAATTAGATATTGGATTGAGCATGGCTTTGCTGATATGATGTACATCTCTCGCTCATTAGACCCAAATGGCTTACAAAATGTATTTCTAGATTGCCAGATTCCACCATATGTAGTAGGAAACAATTATCCATATAAAATACTCATCCATGTTGCCTTAACCATCTCAACTATTTTCGAATATGTACTATTTTCTAATTATATCATTTTTTTATTTTTGTATAGACTAGTCCATAAAATCTTCTGCATAGATTAGTCCATAAAATCTTCTGCATTTGCATGTTAATCCGTATCTTCTCTATGTTTGTATTTTATTCCCTATAATCATGCAACTTATTTATATATATATATATATATGTCAAGTTAACTAGATGATAATAGAATATTTTGCTTATATGTTCTTAATGATGTTAACTTCATATCTTCTAGACATTTTTTATCTCTGGACCGCACAATTAACCAACCTTATAACCTTTGTCCCTTAATTGTTGATCCTTGTTAGCTTGAGTGAGAACAGAGAAAAGTACATAAATGAAAAATCTGAGCAAGAAAAAGGCTGAAATTGCGCCTTATTATTTATTATGTCCTGGATGTTTTGTCTTTACAGCATCGTTGGTTAAGTTAACTAAGATTTGGTAGATGAAAACTAGTAAAAGGATAGATTTACACAAATTTAGAATGATATGAGGATTTTTGTATAAATATAAATTAGATAGAGATTAATATATAAATATGAAATATGTTAAGAACTAATAGGAAATTTGTCTTGTTTAGCAAAAGGAAACCTCTCCACTCTCATGCGGACCCATCTACCAATATCCATTTTGGTTAGATAGTTTTGCTGAGAAAGGAGAAGTTGTGGCTAGGCGGTTGATTGAGAAGGAGCATGAAAATTCCAAGCGGTAATCACAAAACAATCAGTAACCTTATTACTCGACATACAAAGTAAGAGGTGCAGAAGGCTTGTAGGTTGAGATACATATGGGTAATGTTCCGGAGGCTTGGTGATAAAGTTTGCTCTTGCATTTATCCAATTGATCACAGTTTCAAAGGTTAATTATTATTATTATTACTGCTGCTATTGTTACTACTACATCTTTTCATTAGTTGTTGGAGACCCATCATGCCATTCTCTTATGCTCATAAAAAATGAATAAATCAATTAGGAGCAATGACAGAGTTTTTTATCAATTAACAACCTGGTACAATTAAAAAAATATTATTATGATTAAAAGATATGATCTAGCTCACCGGTAACACATTCACACGTATCTCACATGCGAAGCTTGTAATTTATTTTTAATTTCTCTATGTTTGTACTGCAATTTTTTTTTTTTATTTTGGTGGTAACTCATGTTGGTACTATATTTCATTGCACGTGTCTGTATACAATGAATCATATAAGCCCCTCTACATTTATTATTTTTCTCTCCTTTTTGAACTACGGTCTATAGCTTAGACCTTTGAAAACCTATCGTACAAGAAAGCAGAGAAACGTATGAGACATTCAACCCCCTCCATCCCCAACAAGAAACGAGGAAAGGCTCTCGGTGTCACCCGGCGGGTGGTAAACCACTCGGATCCTTTTCCGGCGGCCAACAGAATCCAATCGCTCCCCGGGTCCAACTTGGACTGACCGTCAAGTGTCAACCTCAACGTGCCTTCCCACCTGGCACTTGGGTACACGGGACCGGTTTCGCCGCCTGCGCATCCATACCTAATCCAAAGCCGCCATCTAAGATTTTAGCCGGTTTAGCCGGAAGGGAGGCCACATTCACATAGCTGGGTCGTCGGAGTAGCGGGATTTTCTCCTTGTTTACTTTTTATTATTGAAAAGCACACGTCCTTATCCGTTGCCATCCCAACCATTCTGACTCCCACTTTTAATCCCGCTTTAGACATATGCTACCTTTGAACGAAAAAAAAAACATTTCGCTATAAAGGTTGGCCCTTTATTTGTCCTACTGAAAGATCGATAGAGGGATTGGTATATCAATATCATGTTTCAGCTATTGTTGCCCTTGTAGAGGCCCATGATGTCTCCCTATTTACTCTTTTATTAGCATTTCGTATCACCACAAAATGAGGGAGTAAACCTAGAGATCCACATTAATAACATTCAAAAAGAAAAGAAAAAAAGCCAGCACAAAATTCACAATAATACACTATGCACGATACACTAGGTAATTATTACAAAAAAAACATGAGTAATAGGTTATGACTCAAGTTTCTCTGCGACACATAATGTATACCATAAAGAGCTATACAACTCTGGACAGCACGCAATGCTTGTCTTGTTTGATTGTTGTCCGTCTCAATGATTGGATGACATGGTCGCAATCTAAGAGTGTATGGCTCTCTATGATGTAAATCGTGCACAACAGGGAATTTGGATTCAATGAGCTATACAACTTGATATTTTCAGCTTAGGCTCTACCTAACAACAACTTATTCTATTTTCTCCTTTTTAATGCAAAATTGCAACCTAGTCCAAGTATGAGCTGGCATGATGACCTTCTAGATAATGGATTGAGCATGGATTTGCTGGCATGATGTACATCTCTCGCTTATTAGACCCAAATGGCTTATAAATTGCATTTCTAAATTGCCTGATTCCGCCATATATTGTAGGCAGCAATTATACATATAATATACTCATCCATATTGCCATAGCCATCTCAACTATGTTCAAATATGTACTTATCCAAAAAATAGACTTATTTCTAATTATATCATTTTTTGATTTTTTTAATAGATTAGTCCATAAAATCTTCTGCATTTGCATGTTAATTCCTATCTTCTCTATATTTGTATTTTTATCCCTATAATCATGCAACTTATTGTTTATATATCTGTCATGTTAACTCGATGATAAAAGAATATTAGCAGTCATTTTTTGTCATATCTTCTAGACATTTTTTATCTCTCCGCACACTTATTCAACCTTATAACCTTTGTCCCTCTATTGTTGATCCTTGTTAGCTTGAGCGAGGAGAGAAAAGTACAGAAAAGAAAAATCTGAGTAAGAAAAAGGCTGAGCTTGTGCCTTATTATCTATTATGGCATGCATGTTTTGTCTTTCTACAGCATCCCTGGTTAATTTAACTAAGATTTGGTGGATAAAAACTAGTAAAAAGATAGATTTACACAAATTTAGAATTATACGAGGATTTTTGTATAAATATAAAATAGATAGAGATATATATAAATACGAAATATGTTAAGAACTAATATGCAATTTGTCTTGTTTAGCGAAGGAAAACCTCTCCAGTCTCATATGGACCTATCTACCAATATCCACTTTGGCTAGGTAGTGTAGAATGGCATGCTATGCAGAGTAGATCGACTGTGCTGGCCCAAGATTTAGAACAAACACCAAACAGAAAAGAGATGCAGGAAGAAAACTAATTAGGAGAGAGAAAAAATATTTAATTAAAAATTGAACCATACAAAAAGGTTCTCTCTCACTCCTCACCAAGAATGACAACTCTTAGTCTCTCATTCTCTCTTTTCTCACGGCACACTAAAAGAGACACCAAAGGTCCCTTTAAAGAGAGTTCATATGGGTGGGATGTTTGACTCCTACCCAAATTCAAAACCCAATATCCACTAAAAGATAAGACTTAATAACTACTAAAGAATAACTATAACTATTCTAGAAGGAATAACTAAATAGAATCCTAATAGGATTAGAACTTGGTAATGAATTTCAACACTCTCCTTCATTGCAAAGTCCATACCAACAACATTGAACTTGTCGATGTCGTGAAACACCATAGAAGCTATTATCAATATTGTTGTAGTAACAACATGTAGTAACTTGTCGAACCAATGACTGAATAGGAGAACTTTTTATTGGCTCGAGTGATAATTCTTTCGTAGGCTCGTCCTTTTTGATGCATATGTCGAAATTGATGATATCTCTAACACTTCTCTTCAGCATTGACTCTACGGTCACGATATTGAGATTTTATAAAACGCGAACATCAAGTTACCAGTTGCAATCAATGTGAGCATCGACCGTCACCTCCACTTGAGCAACTTGAATTATCTGCATATAGCTTGCTCCTATATGCAGAATCAAACCTTTATACATAGTGTCTTCAAACAACTTAAACTTTGGAGTAGCCTTGAAATTAATTGATATACCAAAAATCTTATCGAATACCTAGGCATAACATGAAAAATCTCCATTAAGCATGCCTTCTTTCTACTTGATCTCTAAAACTATTTCAAAATTAGTCAGATATTCAACCTCATGGCCGACTAAATCTCCATAAGAAATATCCATATCTTAGATAGCTTCGACACAAGACTCTTCTGCATTATTTGATTCCTTAGCATGGATCTCTATAGACGGATCAATTGTAGCATCCTTTGACTCTTCATGAGCAACTTCAATCCTAACTCTTCTGAACTTAATATATCATCCATGTGATTAAGCTTCTTCTGCTCCAGATTTTCTTCTAGACTTGATTGTTCTTCGAATTGATTTTTGTACCAATCAATTTTGTCATACTTTGAGTCTTCCAAACTTGAACCTATTTTTAATTGATCAAGTTCTCTCTGATTCAAATCTTCATCTTTGAACCAATTCTACTCTTCTTTCGAATTTTTAGGAAAGCCTAGAACCCAAATCCACTCTTTAAGTAATATTTGTTTAAGATGTCTCACTTTGCTTGAATTTGAGTCGATGGCCGCAAGAACATTCCACACTTTCTTTGGCTCTTGTATATCTTGGATATGGAGATAATTTTCTCTATCATCTGAAACTTGAATAATCCACATCACCTTTCTTGATTTCATTTTTCACTTCCTTCTAACAACCTCATCGTTGAGAGTATCGGTTGGTATCGACTTTCACTCATTTAGGATATCCCATAAATCTTGTATTTGTAAATAAGATTTGACAATAGCCTTCCAAATTAGATAACATATGTTGTTCAACTTACGGAGAGAACTGATAGTAGTAAAAGCAACTATATTGATGTTGGTAAGGTCGGACATGTTGAACCCATCGAGAGAGAAGATAGTAGTATCAGCCATGATAATTCACCTCTTGAATCACTAAAATAAGAGTCCACACGCTTGCAGTACTACATAACGAATTACTGAAAGCTCTTCAACCACGCCGAGCTATGAACGCATGAACCACCAACAATCAAGTCGCTGCTTCAAAAACTGTGCTTTAAATAAATCTGATCGAAGCCGCAAACTGCTCAACCACTCTCCAATTTTGATACCATGTTGAACAGCATATTACGTAAAGTAAATTGATCGTGCCAGTCCAAGATCTAGAACAAATACCAAATAGAAAAAATAGAAAAGAGATCCTAGAAGAAAACTAATTAGGAGAGAGAAAAAATATTTAATTAAAAAATTGATTCATACAAAAAGTCTCTCTCTCACTCTTCATCAAGAAGGAAACTCTTACTCTCTTCTTCTCTCTTTTCTCATGCCACACTAAAGAAGATACTAAAGATCCCTTTAAATAGAGCATATGAGTGGGATGTCTGTTTCCCACTCAAATTCGAAAACCAATACTTACTAAAAATAAGACTTGATAACTACTAAAGGATAAGGATAATTATTCTACAACGAATAACTAAATAGAATCCTAATAGAATTAGGACTTGGCAATGAATCTCAGCAGGTATGGCTGCGAAGTTGATAAACAAGTAGTGTAGCCATTTTAAAGATTTGTGAAAATTGCAAATGATACTCGTAAGACAACCAATAACCTTGTTACTAGATAGAAAAAGCAAGGGGTATGGAAAGCTTGGAGGTTGAGATGCACATGGATGATGTTCCAGAGGCTCGGTGATAAAGTTTACCTTCTGCATTGATCACAATTGAAGAATCTCCTTCAACCCAAGTTCATTTTGCTTGGACCTTATTGATGACTAATCAAATACCCTCCCATGCAACGAATATGCTAGGCTAAGCTTGTTAAGTAAAAAAGTTATTTGTGCGAAAGCCAAAATTGGAATTAATTATTCAAATCAGACTGCTTTCTTTACTAAACAAGCTTCTATAAACTTGTTTTCAAGCTAAATTGTAGCATCAATTTATTTGTGCAAGTCTTAAATTTTTAAGCCCGACTCATCTATAAGCCGAGCTCTAAGTATACCGAGCCTCGACTTATTTTCTAATCATAGAGCAGTGAGCCCATTTGATCCCTAATTGTTTACTGACAACTTCTTTCAAAAAAATAATTAATTATTATTATTATTATTGCTATTGCTGCTGCTGCGTCTTTAGGTAAGTTAATGGGACCCTTGGGGATGTTTCCTTATGCATATGAAAAAAGAGCAAATCCATTGGGGGCATCGCGAGAGTTGTTTTTCACCAATTAATGACTTAGTACAATTAAAAGAATATTATTATCATTAAAAGAAGTGATCCAGCTCACCAGAATCGCGCTCCCATGCATAATCTCACATGCCAAACTTGTAACTTATTTTTAAATTTTTTTTCATCAATACTCTTCTAAATATTAAATTTTATAACTATCCTCTCAAAATTAATATTTATATGTATACGCTTGCAAAATACTTATTTTACTATTTTATTTTTTTATTTTTATTTTTGTATATGTACCTACACTATCTAACGTCGTTAAAATAATTAATAGTGTCAAATTAAAATGACTAAAATATTTTTAATAAATAGATGTGCAAAAAAAAACAAAATGATCGTGATAGAGGACAAAAAATAATTTTAAAATTTTATTTTAGTTTTAATTAAAATAAATATAATTTTTATTAACGGTATTAGAAGACTGTTATATTAGGGATATTTGTGTAAAAATAGTTTTTAATGAGGATACATATATAAATATAAATTTGAAGAGGGTATTTATATAAATTTAAATTTTTAGAAAAATATGCATGCAAAAAAACTCTATTTTAAATTTCTCGACGTTGATACTATAATTCATTGCACGCCCGGTACATAATGACACGTATCTTCCGTTTCAACTGCGGTCTAGAGCGTGGACTTCTAAAAACCTACCACGCGAGAAAAAAAGGAGACGCATGATGCATTCAAGCCCCTACCTTCTTTTTTTTTTCCTGAAGATTCAAACCCCTCCCTCCCCGGCAAGAAACGAGGAAAGAGCCACTGTCACCCGGCATGTAAACCGCTCGGATCCTTTTCCGGCCAACAGATTTTAATCGTTCCCCGGGTCCAACTTGGACCGTTAAGCGTCACCTTCAACGTAACTGCCCACCTGGTACTTACACATCCATGCCCAATCCAAAGCCGCCACCTAAGGTTTAGCCGGTTTAAACGGAAGGGAGGCCACATCCACATATCTGGATCGCCGGAGCAGTGGATTTTATCTTGTTTACTTCTTGTTTTTGAAAAGCCACGGCCTTATCCGTCGCCATCCCTACCATTCTAACTCCCACTTTTAATTCCGCTTTAAGCATATGCTACGTTTGAACAAAAAAAACACATGTAATTAACCATAAACGTTGGCCCTTCATTTGTCGTACTAGAAAGATCAGTGGTGGGATTTATTGTTGCCCTCGTAGAGGACCATGATGTCTCTCTTTTTATTTTATTTTTTGTGAAAAATAATGGGCATCTTCGTTTAAAAAAGTGATTACATTTAAAAGAACGTATAAGTGGTCTAGCCTTTTTTTTTTTTTTTTTTTTTGTATAATGGCAACTCACAACATACGCACGTGAGTACACCCGAAGAACTTCTGGCACTTTTTACTAGCATTTCATGTCACCACAAATTGAGGGAGGAAACCTAGAGATCCTCCTTAATAACATTCAAAAAGAAAAGCAAAAAAAGCCAGCACAAAAATCATAATAATACACTATGGTAATTGCTAAAAAAGCATGAGTGACGAGTTATGACTCAAGATTCTCCACGATGCACGATTTGCATGCACAATAGAGAATCTGGATTCAATAAGCTATACGACTTAATATTGCCAGGCTTGACTGAACAACAACTCATTCTATTTTTCTCCTTTTTAATGCAAAATTGCAACCCAGTCTAAATATGAGCTAGCAAGATGACCAATTAGATATTGGATTGAGCATGGCATCATTGATGTGATGTACATCTCTCGCTCATTAGACCCAAATGGCTTACAAAATGCATTTCTAGATTGCGAGATTCCGCCATACATGGTAGGCAGAAAATTATGCATATAAAATACTCATCCATGTTGCCTTAACCATCTCAACTATTTTCGAATATGTACTATTTTCTAATTATATCATTTTTTTTATTTTTTTATAGATAAGTCCATAAAATCTTCTGCATTTGCATGTTAATCTGTATCTTCTCTGTATTTGTATTTTAATCCCTATAATCATGCAACTTATTTTTTATATATATGTCAAGTTAACTAGATAATAATAGAATAATTTTGGTTATATGTTCTTAATGATGTTAACTTCATATCTTCTAGACAATTTTTTGTCTCTGGACGGCACAATTAACCAAACCTTATAACCTTTGTCCCTCAATTGTTTTTTTTTGTTAGCTTTGAGCGAGAAGAGAGAAAAGTACAAAAAAGAAAAATCTGAGCAAGATAAAAGCTGAAATTGTGCATTATTATCTATTATGGCATGGATGTTTTTTCTTTCTACAGCATCCCTGGTTAAGTTAACTAAGATTTGGTGGATGAAAACTAGTAAAAAGATAGATTTACACAAATTTAGAATGATACAAGGATTTTTGTATAAATATAAATTAGATAGAGATTAATATAAATATGAAATATATTAAGAACTGATATGCAATTTGTCTTGTTTAGCAAAGGGAAACCTGTCCACTCTCATATGGATCCATCTACCAATATCCACTTTGGTTAGATGGTTTTGCTGAGAAGGGGAAGTTGTGGCTAGGTGGTTGATTGAGAAGGAGCATGAAAATTCCAAGTGATAATCACAAGACAATCAGTAACTTTATTACCCTGCATACAAAGTAAGAGGTGTGGAAGGCTTGTAGGTTGAGATGCACATGGGTGATGTTCCAGAGGCTTGGTGATAAAGTTTGCTTCTTGCATTTATCCAATTGATCACAGTTCAAGAGGTTAATTGTTATCTTTATTGCCGCTGCTATTGCTACTATTACATCTTTTCGTTAGTTGTTGGAGACCCAACATGTCATTCTTGTATGCTCATAAAAAATCAATAAATCAATTAGGAGCAACGTCAGAGTTTTTTATCAATTAACAACCTGGGACAATTAAAAAAATATTATTATGATTAAAAGATATGATCTAGCTTACCAAGAATACATTCACATGTATCTCACATTCCAAACTTGTAATTTATTTTTAATTTCTCTATGTTTGTACTACCGTTTTTTTTTTTTTTTTGTAGTAACTTATGTTGGTACTATATTTCATTGCACGTGTCTGTATACAATGAATCATATAAGCCCCTCTACCTTTATTATTTTTCTCTCCTTTTTGAACTACGGTCTATAGCTTAGACTTTTGAAAACCTATCGTGCAAGAAAACAGAGAAACGTGTGAGACATTCAACCCCCTCCGGCTCCGCCCCCCCCAACAAGAAACGAGGAAAGGCTTTCGGCGTCACCCTGCACGTAAACCACTCGGATCCTTTTCCGGCGGCCAACAGATTTCAATCACTTTCCGGGGTCCAATTTTGACTAACCATCAAGCGTCAACCTCAACGTGCCTGCCCGCCTCGTACTTGGGTACAGGGGACCGGTTTCTCCGCCTGCGCATCCATACCAAATCCAAAGCCACCATCTAAGATTTTAGCCGGTTTAGCCAGAAGGGAGGCCACATTCACATAGCTGGGTCGTCGGAGTAGTGGGATTTTCTCCTTGTTTACTTTTTATTTTTGAAAAGCACACGTCCTTATCCGTTGCCATCCCTACCATTCTAAGCATATGCTACATTGCTACCTTTGAACCACCAAAAAAAAAAAAAACATATCACCATAAATGTTGGCCCTTCATTTGTCGTACTAGAAAGATCAGTGGTGGGATTGGCAAATCAATATCACGTTTCAGCTATTGTTGCCCCTGTAGAGGCCCATAATGTCTCTCTTTTTATTTTATTTTTTGTGAAAAATAAACGGCATCTTTGGTAAGCATAGTCATTACATCAATTAGAAGAACTTACAAGTGGTCTGGTTTTTTTTTTTTTTTTGAGCAGATATGGTCCAATATTTTTGAGGTGTACTGTTGGCACTTTTTTTTTTTGGAACGGTTGCTTACATATATCTTACACGATAACTAACAGAATTATAAGAAAGAAGTTGGCGAAGAGAAGGAGAAAGAGACATACAACTCTTCCAAAAAAAATTCTTTCGAGTGTTGAGCAGCAAAGAAGGTGACCCAATATGTGGCCATGTTACTAGCATTTTGTATCACCACACATTGAGGGAGTAAACCTAGAGGTCCTCTTTAATAACAATCAAAAAAAAAAAAAAAAGGCTAGCACAAAAATCATAATAATACACTATGCACAATACACTAGGTAATTTTTACAAAAAAAAAAAAAAAAAGCAGGAGCAATGGGTTAGGACTCAAGATTCTGTGCGCCTGTATAATCTCACATGCCAAGCTTGTAAGCTATTTTTAATTTCTCAATGTTGGTACTATATTTCATTGCACGTGCCTGTATATAACGTATCACACGTATCTTCTGTTTCAACTACGATCTAGAGCTTGGACTTTTAAAAACCTACCATGCAAGAAAAAGGAGACGCATGATGCATTCAACCCCCTTCTCTTCTTGCTGTCACAGGGTCAAACTTGGACCGTCAAGTGTCAACCTCAACGTGCCCGCCCACCCGATACTTCGGTGCACATGGAAGCGGTTTCAGCCGTGATGCCGAATCCAAAGTCACCACCTAAGATTTTAGCCGAGTTTTGCCTGGGCTCCTAGATCGTTCGAGTAATGGGATTTTTTTTTTGTTTACTTTGTGTTTTTGAAAAGTATACCTTCTAGATCTCATTATTTTTGCTCTTTCTTTCACGTTCCTCCTCTTTGTTCCTCTACTGAGTTCTTTCTACAGGGAAAGTTATTGGAAAAAGAGAAGCAGGAGACTTGGTCCTCACGAACATGTGGTCTCCCAAATTCGGTGTATTTAATTACTAATTATCGTTTAAAAAAGTAAAACAAGAACCTTCCTCCTCCCCTTTAAATCGAGAGGGAACTGAGAAGAGAAGCCAAACAAGCAGTGATCACAAATTAGTTAGAACTTGAAGAAAGTTGAGATGAAGAAGGTTTCGTCTTTGTCGGGGCTGGGGCTGGGGGAGGACGTCTCCCGGGCCTTCTTCCTGCCGATCCAGCAGGCGCCGCCGCCGTCCCCGTCGAAGCGCCGCACCAAGATCTCCGTCGTCGGTGTCGGCAACGTCGGCATGGCCATCGCCCAGACTATCCTCACCCAGGACCTCGCCGACGTGCTCGCCCTCGTCGACGCCAAGCCTGACATGCTTCGCGGCGAGATGCTCGACCTCCAGCACGCCGCCGCCTTCCTCCCCCGCACCAAGATCCTCGCCTCCACGGACTACGCCGTCACCGCCGCATCCGACCTCTGCATCATCACCGCCGGTGCCCGCCAGCTCCCCGGCGAGTCCCGCCTCGCTCTCTTGCAGCGGAACCTCGCCATTTTCCGGGACATCGTGGTGCCGCTCGCCCGGCACTCGCCCGACGCGCTCCTCCTCGTGGTGTCGAACCCGGTCGACGTCTTGACCTACATCGCCTGGAAGCTCTCCGGCTTTCCGCCCAACCGGGTTATCGGATCGGGGACGAATCTGGATACCTCCCGGTTTCGGTCCCTCCTCGCCGATCACCTCGAAGTCAACGCCCAGGATGTCCAGGTAAAAAAAAAAAAAAAAAAAGAGAAAAAATAATTAAAAAAATAATAAAGCACTTTATTTTCAAAGTTGAATTCGTATAATATTCTCTTTGGATTAGGGTTTATTCTGGTGAGTGGTCTAAATTTACCTAATCCTCCGTGTTTCTATATAGATCTATCATCTAGCTAATGCAGCTTACTGGTTGATAGCATTGTTACATTATGAACTTTTAGACCTCACTGGTATCATGTAGCATGAGATAATTAATAATATATCAGCTCTCCTCTACACCAAGTCTTTATATTACGATATCTTTTTTCAAAAAAAAACTTTTCTTTTTTTTGTTGTTGTTTTTGTAAATGAGGCTTGTACAATCCTCAAACTTCAAATTCTGAGAAAAACATAAATTTCTCCTCTTTTTGCAAAAAAATCTGATGCTGTATCATTACGGTTGATAAACAAATCTTGGACAAATAAACGTATGGCCACTGCTTGTGGTAAATAAGATTGGCGGCCCTCTCCAATATTATTGATTAATGTTTTCATCTTATATATGCGATCGATGTAGGCATACATGGTGGGAGAGCATGGGGATAGCTCGGTGGCACTATGGTCGAGCATAAGCGTGGGAGGTGTCCCAGTCCTGAGCTCCTTAGAGAAGCACCAAATTTCCTACGAGGAAGAAGTGCTGGAACGCATCCGGAAGGCAGTGGTGGAGAGCGCCTACGAGGTGATCCGCCTCAAGGGATACACCTCTTGGGCCATCGGCTACTCCGTTGCCAGCCTCGCCCGATCCCTTCTCCGCGACCAGCACAGTATCCATCCTGTCTCCCTCCTTGCCAAGGGCTTCTACGGCATCCCCGACGACCGCGAGGTCTTCCTCAGCCTCCCCGCCCGCCTTGGCCGCGGCGGCGTGCTTAGTGTCGCTAAGGTCCACCTCACTGAGGAGGAGTCTCTCCGTCTCACGAGGTCCGCTGATACCCTGTGGGAGATACAGCAGCAGCTTGGCATTTGAGATGGAGCTTCGACTCATTCCCAGGCTTCATCTATTTGTGTGGAATTTTGCTATGTAACTCTTTGCTTCTCTCTTTTTTTTTTTTGAAGTACTGATATTCTGTTTTCCCCCCTTAATGTAATTTCCATGTCTCGCATCACGTCATGATATAATATAAAAGTTGGCCTTTTGAATAAAGGTTGCATATAATGTTGCCAAGTATGTATACATGGGTTGTATATATATAGCGTTGCAAAATAAACATAGCAAGGTACCAGCTAAATGAACTTTCCAAGGATCCCATTTGACCGGTTTTATGTATGACTGACTGATGAATGCGACAGTATAATATTATAAATGATGATAAGTCATATTTGATCGATTTTATACAAGACTATTGGTTGATGATAAATTGTTAAATTTATGAGATTTCAAATTCCAAAATACCATTTGAAATATGTAACTTCAAGTACAAACATCCCAAATTAAATTTTTAAAAGTTCACCATCTATTCAGTAATAAAATCCTTAAGATAAAGCTGCCTGTTATTTTTTTTTTTGAAAATTCCATATGTGAGTGTTTCGAAAAATTATAAAGCTCCAAGTAACTTCGGTTTTGTGTACTGCATAGATTGTTATGGATACAATCAGGACAACTTGGATAAGACACCCATGGGACTATCTAATGATTTAGCCCAGCAAAAGTTACCTTACAAGGCAAAGGAATGCAGGACTTTGTGCAGAAACAGAGAAGGACGTCGAAGCTTTTTTCTTTAAGAAAATTCTTGCATTCTTTTCATTCCAAATATGCCACATGGGAGCCATGCAAAGTTGATTCCATCCATTCCTTAGACAAGCTTGCACATTCCTTACTCGGAGGCCAACCACAGAGATTCAATCACGAAGAGAATGGAGTCCACAAGGCTTGAGCAAAAGGGCACCTGATGAAGATATAGGATGTGGTCTCCAACCTCATCGTCGGACGTGCCTCGGAGCTTAACTATATTCACTTTTAATCAAATTTTGGACCATATCTATTTAAAAATTGACATTTTATATGCCTAAGCCTAGCCCATGATCAGCTCTACTTTTAGCCTATGTTCATAGTATAGAGCTAATATCTCCATGGAAATACTTATATCGTAGGTTTGCCCATGGCATTCAAAAGTGTATGGTTGGAAGGAGACTTCTCAATAGTGATATCTTGATTTCGTAATAGAACAAATATCGATCGATATTATTATCCCATTCTTATTAACATTTGGCAAATGATTGATGAGCTTCAGTCTTCCATGTCACCCATGTTTGCTGTGAAGGAAACCAGCCTGCTACATCATATATATAGAGAAACTAAAAATGTTGCGGGCTAGGTAACAACTTATGTGACCAATCATATGGAAACTACGCTGGGACTGCTTTGGCAGATATTTTTTTCTGAATTTTTGTATATTATCTACTGATTCCCAGCGATGTATTTATACTAGATTGGTTTAATAAATATGGCTTACCAAAAGAAAAAAAATAAAAGAAACCAGCCTGCCAATTGACTTGCAAGATTTGCTTATGAAAACTTTGTCCAGCTGCTGCATTTTAAAATGTGTGACCAATATGGGTCGTTGCAGCTCGTTGGGCTGCAGCATCTGTAGTTGCAGATGGGGCTGAGATGCAGCAAAGGCTAACCATCTGGTACAGACACGAGTTGAATCATTTGATCGCTGAGTCACGTATCACGAGTCAAACGACGGTTGAACCAATTCATCCAACTCTCTTCCCCTCACTTTTAATTTTGGAGAATTATGTATTTTAAAGGAGATCAGAAGAACCTACTAGGAATTATAGATGGAAAAGATCAAGTTTTAAGATGCCATAGTTTTGTACGTCATGATTCTTTATGAGCAAACACTTCGAGAGGGAGACTAATTGAGAGCTAAAGGATGACATGATGGTTAAATGCTTTTAAAGTTTGAATCTCAAGTAAGTTAATTTTGAGGACGAAATTATTTTAAAGGGGAAAGATTGTCAAAGCCCATATTAAGATGAGCTTGGCCGGCTTGGTCTAGCCTGGAGTGGTCTGACCAGTCGCTTGGGCCACCCAAAGTGCGCTTTCACGTGCGACAGGGGAGAAGGACTCCCAATGGGAGTTTTCCTCCTCCCCGAGTTCCGCACGGAAGAGGAATCCTGAGGCTCGCTAGACTCTGGTGAAAGTCCTTGGACTCGACCTATAAATCCCCTCCTCTTTTCCCTCAAAGCTTTTGCCCGTAGATCCCAAACAAGCCCCTCCCCTATTTTTTTTTTATTTTGATGATACCAATAGACATCAAAAAATTTGTAATTAAGCTAGTTGATGATATAATGTTAGTGGATTGATTTAATTATAATTCTTGGTATTATGTGAATTTTGTTTCTCTTAGACCTAGCATATTCTCTAGGGCTCTTTCTTAGGTAGTGTGCAACCGTGTTACATGCCCAGACACGGGTGTTGGGTTTAGGGAGTGGCATATTCTTACTTCTATTGGTCTTAGACTTAAGTATAGCAAACATTGATCTAGCCCTTGATTTATGAACCTAGGGGCAAGGTGTCCTGTTCAACACCTTTCTGCCTAACCGATTGCTCACTTACAGGGTCAGATCTCATCATCAAATAATTATACATCTATGGATTATGTTAGATGATCATAGCAAGGCCAACCAGAACCTCCTCGTAGGGCCGCAAAATGTTGACCCAGAACCCTCCTAGCGTCATATAACGCCAACCTGCAACTCTCCTGGGGCCACCTAATATAGATCTAGGGGTCCTAGGACCCCTCCAAGGGTCAAGGGTCATCCAAGCAGTCAAGACGTTTGGACCTCCACAGGTCCTTAGGGTTTTTAGAGAGAGAGTGGAGAAGAGAGAGAAAGAGTAAAGAGGAGAGGGAAAAGTGAACAGCGAGGAGAGAGAAAGAGAGAACTTTCTCCTTCCTCTAATCAAAGGAAAGTTCTCTCTCTTTCTCAACATGCAGCAAGAGAAGGCCAGCAGAGAGGGCTTGCAGTGGCCAGTGGGTGGCGACCCACGGTAGCAAGGCAATGGTGGCAGCGGCATGGAAGATAACATAAAAGTAAAATAGAGGATCGGTAGCTCGGTTCTCTTACCAGCAATCGGATCCTTTTGAGTGGTCACAAGGAACCACCAAGAGATCTCGATCTTTGGGGAATGCCACGACGACAACTACGACCATGGTGGCTGGCATAGATGAAGGCAAAATAGAGGAGGGACAAATACAAAAATAGGGGATTCCCGATTTCATGGATTCCGACAACAATCCGACACTTATTCGACTGGTGTCAACAATCTTAAGGTTGCGGAAGGTGAGGAAAAGGAATTAAAAATATAAGATGGGAGTATTACTTTGGCTCCAACAAGGTTTAGGCGGTGGCTCGCCTGCACACTTAACGGAAATCAAGGAGCTTCAAGAGTTTTTATCGGTGGTGGATCGGGGATGAGAGTTGAGATGGCTAGAGGGCCTTTTGTAGCTTGTGTCCTAGGGCTTTTATTGGAGCCCGATGAGGCCTAGGGCTCCTCCTCCTTGATGGAATCGGGGAGGAAGATGACTCCCATCAGGAGTCTTCCTCCTCCGCGTTGCACATGCTAGGTGTTCGTTGAAAGACCCAAAGGGCCGGCTCAGGCCAGACCAGGCCCGCAGGCCATCTAAGGTTTGCTTCTTAAGGATGGGCCCATGTCATCTAGATTGTACTTTATGTCAATAAACAAAGGCTTAACTTGAATCTTGATCGAGATGAGAAAATATAAATCCATATCCAACCCTCTCAATTTTGAGTTCGTTCAAATCAACTTAGCTAGAATAAAAAAAATAAAAATAAAAATTAATAATACAAAATCTATTTATGAAATAAGACATGTTATAAGTAGCATGCAACAAATAGCAAGCCAGCATTAAAAGAAAAGAAAATGTTCTAAATGAAGAAAACCTGTCCAACAAGAGTAAAGCCTAATTCTCATTTTTACAAAATTAGGGACAGCTGGTTCTTGCTTCACCTTGAGGAGATTGGTGTAACTTATACAGGAATTGTTGCTCTAATTTTTCGTATGCACTGATCAGCTGGCACCTCAAAACATTTTTCTCTTTTTTTTTTCTGTTTAGATCCACTAATTTATTCACGTCATCCGATCCACATGCCAATTCCAAAACCCCAGTCCAAAACTTGGTTAGTTTGGTTTCCATCGACTCAAATTTTGTTATACCATATCAAAAGGCTAAATCTAAGCTAGTATTTTGCAAGCGGGTTTCAGTTGCGTCACCGGGTTCGTGTGAAGTTTTGCTGCCATCTGCTCCTTTGCACAGAACCGCTTTTAACTCTACAGTCGACCGATTCTACAAGATCCCCACAAACCAATAAGTTATACATACAGTCTCAAACACTAGTCTTACAACCTCAAGCACTTCCTAATAAGCTCAACTTTTTAAAAATCATAGCAGACCAATTTGAAGGGATCCAAACCAAAATGAATCCAACAGCAGGAGGAAGGAACACACAAAAAAAAAATTCTGAAAGAAAAAAAAAAAAACAAAACGGCTTGAAAAGAGAGTGATTCAATAACTTCTCATATTTAAAAACTTACAACACCACACCCATATATATAACACGTTCTATATAAGACGTCTCTTTCACACACAGTTTAAAAAAAAAAAAACTTACTGATAAGAAAGAAAACTGAACCAAAAACATAAACTGATTCCTAACCGCTATAACCCATTACACGAAACCAACTTCGGTGTTTTCTTTGACACGATTTAAACATCCGAAAAATCTAGAATACCTGAAACTTGAGTTTGAATCATTCTTCCAACAGAGGCCCATCCTTGTTTAGACAAAATCACGTAAACTAAATATATATCAATGTAACTCAACAATATCATGACATGGAAGCATGGGCTAATTAACCAGGTAGATGTTCTCTTTGCTGATCCAAATAATGCGATTTTATTATAAGAAATGTTCGGGAGATCGTCAGACAACAATTGTTCCATCCAACTACATGCAGTCATGAAGAGAACTTTTTCTTGTATAAGTCTGATTTTTTCTTAAATTTCACATCTACTATAGGATGTTGGCTGTTGCCATTTACGTTGACAAATAACGACGTGTTATACCAAACGAAAGAACATTTGGATTTATCCAGAATTCTAAAGCAAATGTCAAGACTGACAAATAAAATGTGTCCCCATGATATAGTTTGAGGCTTAATCTCTCCAAAAGGCCGTTAGGTATAAGAAG